>NC_091811.1:64865500-65183500 GCF_041296235.1 Equus asinus | reverse complement strand
GTAAGGGCTGTAGAGCCGTCACGGTGGGCCTCACGGGAAGGCGCCGTCTGAGCAAAGCCCCAAAGGGAGAGAGGAAGCCGGCTGTGCCCATACCTGGACACTCAGAGGAAACGGCCAACGCAAGAGGTGAATTGCCTAGGAATCCATCCTCCAGGGGCACAGACAGAGACAGGCAACGCAAACCAACTGCTAACCCTGAACATGAGCAGGGTAGGCAGCAACAATTCAAACATACAGAGAGTATGCTTGGAAACCAGCAAGTTGACAACTACATCTCTTAGTACAGACATCGTCAGGCAGTACTTTTACCTCCAAGAGGGACCTTAGTGAGTACCCTCTTGGTAAAGTGCCATCCATTCTCAGACAGCTCTCAGGCAGTATCTGTCTGTCTGCACTCTGAGCACAGAATCCGCGTGCATGCTCTGCAAATTTGCTCTGGGTACTGAATGTCGTCCCTTCTAGATGACAGGGCATCATTCCTGACCTGGAGTCACGTGCAAGAGGATATGCAATTGCCGTGTTTACAGGCTATATTTTTGAGGGGCCTACAGAGCAAAATCCTTTGGCCAAACAATGCTTTGACCCTTCTTAAACATGTCAGAACTCTCCCCTTTAGAGGAATCTTGTAGGTGATGGCAGGGAACATCCATAACCAGAGAAAGTATAAACTTAGTTTCCATTTTTAAAAAAATTCTTAATCTGTATGTTTAGGTTCAATTTAACTTCACCTGTCCTCCAATCCTAATAAAACACAAAGAAAAAAAAACTCCAGGTCTTAAGAGTCAGAAAGCAGACAATTGTTTCTTTTTTTCTTTCTGTTTTTTTTTTTTTTTGGTGAGGAAAATTGGCCCTGAGCTAACACCTGTGCCAATCTTCCTCTATTTTGTATGTGGGATACCACCACAGCACAACTTGATGAGCAGTGTGTAGGTCCGCGCCCAGGATCTGAACCTGTGAACCCCGGGCCACCGAAGCAGAGTGCACGTACTTAATCACTATGCCACTGGGCCGGCCCCAATTATTTCTTTTTAAGGTAAAGATTTTGTTCCTGTTTATATGTGAGAAAAATCATATCTTTATTGATCATAGTAATAATCACATTTCATACCTTCTTGCTGTTTTTCTACTCCTTCACATCAGACAGTTCTCCAGCTCAGTTTCAGTTACATTCGATTGATGCATGCACAGAGTTCTAATTAACATCAATGGACATTATAAGCATGCCAAGGCAACATACCATTTTAAACTTCTTGAATTAAATAAGACCATATGTTTTACTGGTACATAGCTGAATGATAAAAATTGGTCTTCTGGTTTCCATATTGCAGGTTTGAATAGATAAACTAAGAAAATATTTTCAAGCAAGTTTCCTTCCTAGTCTACATACTCTATAAATTCACTCCTACTCTGATCATCCTTTCATCTGTACACCCTTAGGACCAGCGTATTCACTCTGCAAGGTACTACTTACACGGGCTAATATATTATTTTGCAATTCTTCTCAAATGTCCTCAGTTGCTTCTGCTTTATTTTCCCAATTTATAAATTCTTTGAAGATATAAACTGTTGAACCTAATATTAATTCATACTTTCTACAACTATTTATTAAACATCTACAGTGAATCAAGAACTGTGATGAGCCCTGGAAAATTAAAAATGAAGAAGTCAAGGTTCCTGCCTGGGACAGCACATATTCTAGCAGAAAAGAAAAGTAATCAATACAATGTCCTGTCGTAATAGTAAAAGCAGGTACAAAGTTTTGTGTAAAGAGAGTTAACAAAAAAGATATTAACACTTAAACTTCGCCCACCTGGAGTAAGCAGGTCCAGTTATTACTGGGATATGGGAAACTCAGAGAATTTGTAGAAATAGACTTTACAGGGTCAGAGGGAGAGAGAAGATTCAAATAGGGAAGAGAACTCCATCTAGACAGGCCACGAGATGTCATGGGATCAAATGTGCACATCGTGAAGGTTGTAAGCATCCTCTCCTGATGAAAGGAATGCAGAGAGTCTTCGTGTAAGGGTATCAGCTAACTTAGCAAAGGGAAACAGCCAGGGTAAAGCAGAGATGCAGATCTGGAAGAGAAGCTGGGCAGCCGAGAGAGAATGCAGTGTTACAATCAAGGGGGAAGTGTGGAAACCTTTTCTCACTTAAGTCAATGGAAGTGAATGTATTTCCCACAACATCTAAAGCCTATTAATAGGACTTAAAATCCCAGCCTATAATAGTCCACTCTCCCCAGTGAGGCTGTGTGATCTTCTCGAGGGGGAACAACAGAGAGGCCTCCACGACATTCCCCGTGATGAGGTAAGACAGAAACCACATTTTACCTTTCTATGTTTCCTTTGTGTGCCACAAATTTTTAATTGTTGAATTCATGTGTAGTAGTCATTTCATCAGCATTCTTTAAGCATCAAAAAGAACTAAAGAGTCCCTTATCGACTCTTCAAAATGTAATGCAAACACCAAGAGCGATGATTTTTCTATTCATGTGGACCAAAAAGCCTAGAGTTTAGGGAAATATTTAAAACCCGTCTTGATCCAAAAAGTATTTTCTTGCTTGCAAAGCACATGAATAAAAAGAGGATTTTTAAAGGCACTGCCATCATCAAGGGACAATGGTGGAAGCGAAAGTCACTGAACTTCAAGTCTATCTGGTCGCATGTGAAACGTCTGACAAAGTCAGAGTTCCCTGTTTTTAATTTTTTTTCCAGTATGGGTCTTCACTCGAACATCATAGCCCATACAGAAAAAAAAAAAATTAAAACCAGACAGGCTCATTTCCATTTAGCATTTCACATGCCATCAAAAAGACCTGCAAAAAACAGCTCCCCCCTCATCCTCCCTTGCCCTCCTGAGAGCACAGAATGCAAGGGAGATGAGAGGTAACTGCCCAAAAAAGGAAGGAAACGGGCCCTCTCTTAGATTATCATGCAGAGTTTTATTTAAATGTAACATTAAGTATATTTCATCAGGAAGAAAATAAAATTTTATTGTCCAAGAGCTCAGCTTTGTAAATTTCTAAAATTACTTCATCGCCCAAATCAAATTTAAACTCTAAATTAATTAAGCACAGTGGGCAGAAAACAAGTCTGCGATTGCCACTCAACAGACAGCTAAATCTGAGTCTATACATTCCAGAAAAATCTGAGAGATTCTGGAGAAAAAAACAGTCTAAAATTTTACATTTGTGTTTATCACCCAGATAACTAAAGAAAAAGCCTAAGACTTCTCCTGAAGTATTCAACATCTACTTGAAGGACAGTGCATACACAGATTTCGGTCATCTTTGCAGACCCAGCACCCAGCAATGGACATGGACAAGAGTAAGCACTAAATAAGTATATACTGTATTTAAATATTTATTCATTTTAATTATTGCTATTTAAATTTTCTTCCTAAATGATGTCTTTGGCTATGGTTCTTAGAATTTAGTTTAAAAACTGCAACAAAAATATTTGCTCAATAAATTGGTGAAATTAAAAAAAGAATAAATGATGATGGATTAAGTTTTTTCCCTTGATTACTAGTCTGAATCCTTTCTTACCTCTTTACAGTTCCACATTGAAATCTTTTATTATGACTAATATTCCATTAAATCTCTGCATTTAAGACTGTGAGATGACCTAACCCAGCACTCTCCAAGATGTACTCTGTAAACACTGGCTCTGAAAAAAATGCTCCCAGGTTGTTCCTCTTGGGGGTGAGAAGAGGTTTCTGTAGTCAACCCAGATTATGAAAATGTAGGTGACACGGGTTTCTTCATGGAGACCTTCTCAGAGACCTTCTTACACTGATGTGCGTTACTAATATGCGGTCTGCTGACACACTATCATTTTATGCTCCACTAGAAAAGCAAAAAAGAGTTGCCAATCAAACTATGACACAATGCTTTCTTATCACAATGATTTTTAGGCTGCCTCCTGGTTACCAAGACGATAAAACGGAAAAACAGTGCCTCTTAGAATTTATAAAATATGGCAGTTGCAGAGTTTCTCAATTTGATAATGGATCAGTTTTACAGGATATTAGTAGAACTAATGATGGGAAATGATGAACTTCTAGTCCAAAGCCCTCATGAGGAACCAAGGTCCAAAGAAGTGACTTGGCTGGTCACACACCTGGTTAATGAGAGCCAGGTTTTCTTTGTAGCTTTCCTCCCTTAATCTAGTCATTTGTCCCATTTCTCTCTTGAACCCACGCTTTAATCTGCCATCTTTTACCAACCCCTGTGCCCACCGTCCATTCCCACCCCAGGCTGCCATCCCCCATCCCTGCCACCTCCTGCTAATTACATCTACCGATTCCTTCAATATCCTTCAGAAGAACTGTCTATTGCTTCAAATCCTATTCCAAGAAGGCAGTCTACCATTCTGGGCAGAAGGAATCTGCCACTTCTCACTTCTACTCTCTCCCTCCATAGAAAGCAAAGGAGGAAATGTTTACATAGAATCATAAAACCATCAAGTATATAACTTCCTTCATCCTATAGATAACAAAACTTGGACCCAAAGTGGCCATCTTTCTCACCAGAACATACATTCTTTAAAAACAGAGATCACACTACTTTCAATGTGGCATTATTATTATTATTATTATTTTTTAGGGGGTGAGGAAGATTGTCCCTGAGCTGACATCTGTACCAATATTCCTCTATTTTGTATGTGGGATGCTGCCACAGCATGGCTTGATGAGCAGTGTGTAGGTCCATGCCCAGGATCCGAACCCGTGAACCTGGCCCGCCAAAGTGGAGCATGTGAACTTTTAACTACACCACTGGGCCAGCCCCAATGTGGCATTATTTTGATACATAAGATGATGGTACTTATTCACATCCATTCATTCATTCGACAAATATTTATTGAACATCTATTATGTTACAGACAATTCTAGTTGCTGAGATGAAGTAGTAAACTAAGTAGACAAAAATCTCTGCCTTTCTGGAATTTACTTTGCAGGAACGAAAGATTTTCCTGGATTAGAAACAGATTTTGGCTGATCAAACTCACTACCTCCCCCAGATTTATCTAATGCCCTATCTCCTCCTTTTTCATTTTTTCAGTCCATTCTCCCTACAGCCAGGGATTAAAGTTGCACAGAATAAATTTCTGGGAAATATCAAATAATGTTAATGCCTAAGGGCTATTTCTAATTGTGAAAGATATGACAAGAATATGATATCATTCTTAGTTTACAGATGAAGAATAGGAATAAAAAGTACAAAACAGATTCTTGGGGCCATAAAGCAAATTGGTGGTTGAAACAAACTGGTAAATAGAAATTAAGCTTCCAATCCGTTTCTTCATCAATACCAATAATACGATGGCAACCTCTGAAACTTGTGATGTTATCTAAAATTTGCACAATATTAAAACATTAAAATGATATATAATATGAACAGTTGTATCATTCTCTGAGCCAACATGCATTTCTGCAACTAAACAAAATCTTAATAACTATAGTTATAGAATTTTGGATTTTCTTCGCTTGCTTAAAATTCAAATAATCTAATTGTTTAAATTAGCATTCCATTCTTTGTTTGCAACTATGTGCCTGAATATAATAAATATATCTAGTGTTGAAGGAAATGCTTCTCATAGTAGTTATTGAGTAAATTTAAATTCTGTAAATGAATAGCTCTTACAAATCACCTAAATAACTGATATCTTTGTCATTTCATGGTATATTTTTTATAACATGCATTTAAGTGATTAATGCAGGTGCAAATATACTAAATGTAAAAAAAAGAGAAAAAATTAGGGAATTAAAATAAATGAAATGAGGATTTAAAATTTTCATATAAATGATTGGTTTTAAATGCAAAGGCATAAAAAGTAATTTGAAATAATTTGCCATTGCATCTCAATAAAATCTATTTAAAGCATTTTAAATTAAAAGGTATCTAGAAAAAGCAGCCATGAGAAATTCAACCTCTAAATAAAATGTTTAGGATGAAACTATAAACTAGAAAAGAACTACCGAACGAATAACAAAAATTCATCTAGCGTCTAGCCTCAACATGAGTCTCTGTGAGCTATCATTCATGCCTCATTTCTCCATTAAACATGTTTGTTGAGAGCAAAAGGTAGCTCGTTTTAATAATAAATCCTTCTGTAATCTGTTAGGTAACATTACTGTGAACATGTTTAGATAAATAAACATCTAATAACTCCACCTACGTGATTCCCCAAAAGTCCATGCTATCTAGATAATCTAACCCTGCAGAATTACCATTTGTTTTTAGAACTCACAATATGTTTTATATTCTTTACAGTCATTGTTAATTAACTAGTGAACTTCTCAAACAAAACTAAAGTTTGTTTTATTATTTGTTCATGTCCATTTTATCTCTGTTGCTACTAGATGTTTCTATGTATTTTACAATTATTAAAGTATATATAAAGAATTTATTCCATATTTAAGAAAAAAATTAACAAAATTCACATTTAACAAACCATATGCCCAACACCTTAATACAGATGTATTGTTCTATTATAATTTAGTCTTGTTCACAAATAATTTTTAAAACTCATGTGCAATTAGATGCTATACAGCAACTTTTCAACATTAACTAAACTTTAGTATATTATAGAGCTACTAAAACATTTTGTTTTAGAAAAAAACATAGCTAGCTGCATCAGACTACTCATTAATCAACATTTTAAATATAATTTTTCTTAGTTTCCAAAAATATTTTAATTCATGCAAAAAACAATTCATGCTTAACAGTCAACATGTTAAACCAATAACATTTTCAAGATTCTATAAAAATTCAAAACACAGCAAAACAAAATGTGAAATTTTCTTTAATTCTTGGGTGGTCTGCTGAAGAAAATTTAGCTGCATATAAAACTATAAATTACTGTTAAATCAGCTATTTGGATAAAAGATAAGTTAATTTATGAAAACTTGTTTTAGTTTATAGAAAGTCTACACATGAAAGACAATTTCAATGAGATGTCCAAGCATAAGGCAGTTGGAATTCTATTGAAAATGGAAAAAGGTTTTGCACTCTACAAATATTGTTTGAACATAATATAAGCAGAAAAATTTTTGGTTTGTAAATCCATATGTTCTTAACCGGATATTCTTTATACACTTTAGTTTAAGTCTTCACAACGCACCTATGTGCTAATGATGTCAGGACACTCGTGCTGTGAAAGAATGTAAATCTAGTGCCATCTACTGGAAAAAGTAGAGACCATTCAATTAACTAACTGCAAATTATTTTGTGAATTGTGAGTTGAAATTTGTGTCTATTTTTTTAAAACTATTTGTTTCTTTAAAAATAAAAACTTCCCCAAAGTATTTTTAATATAACCAAAGAAGTTAGATAAGATGAACATGTAAGAATGGTGAAAATGGAGACCAGATGGCATTAACTAAACCCATGGGAGAGGATTCCATTGGTGACATCCATACAGAAATCAGAATGCGGCATTCTGATCAGAGTGTTTATATTGGTTTCCTGTGTGCCTTTTAGAATATAGATCCTGAATCTGTGGCCAAAGAGCCCTCAAGAGTTTCAGAATATCTAACGAAAGAATATGAAAAATTGTGCATAGATACACATATGTATTTTCCGGGGGAGGAGAGTCATAACTTTTATCAAAGAACCATGGGAGATGGTCCTCTTCATGACCCAAAAAGGATAAAAATAAAAAGTAACACAGAAAGTCAATCTATTCAGGAGGTGACCAGCACACTGATGACTTCAGTTATGTTTTTAAGGGCAATAAGCCATCAGAAGCTATTGGTGAGCTACTGCTGGCTCCAGCTTAAACAGCCAAACTTCTTATCTGTGGATGTTGCTTTAGCGCACATATTTCCTCTTTACAAATGAGAATTTAAAGTATAACAATAATGATTTGCTCCAAAGTGACCAAAAGAGCCAAAATTCCTACTTCTCATGGTAAGTGTAATATACATTTATTTCCTTTCTCAGTTTATCTACCACCAAAACTCAAATTGTTTGAGAGAAAAATTAAAAGCAAGCTGGATAATATACCTTGAATCTGTGTTACCATTTTTTGTTATGTGTTTGGCTACAACATGATTTATACCTAAGATATCTACTATATGTATTAATGCAATAAAGTGAGAAAAGAGAAATTGTTTCTCACAATATATTCAAAACGCAACCGAATTATGAACTTTACTCTTACTCTTCCCATATAAAAGAGTCTCAAATAAATTTGCACTCTCTGTTATAGCTATCACTTCACCTACACGTAAACTTTCCAAATGTTTATTCATTCGTTTAACAAATATTTATTAAGTGCCAGGCACGGTGCTGAGCCCTGGAGCCACAAGCCTCCGATCCGTGAAGAGTTCTCTTTCTACAGATGATACTCTAGGATTCGCAAACACCATTTGCAAAGTATCTCTTCTTAAGACTTCTAATTTCTACATTAGCATATTATGATCATATCTTTCCAAACTGCATAACAGCTGTGTGGCTCTTCAGTGGAGACTGTTAAATATGCCACTAAAGTCAAGTAAGAGGAGCAACCACAGATCACATGTACGATGTTAGAGAAAAGTATAATTTATCACTGTAATTAGTACTATTTAGACAAATGCTCTCTCTTGGCTGTAAGCTACCACGATATCTAGTCTGAGCTACAATTAGACTTAATTTTTACCAAGCACTGAAACTATGTATAAAATTGTGCTTCCTAATCCGTCCTCAGATAAGGCCTCAGTCTCAGTTTAGAGGTAAGGAATTCTAATGTTCAAACATGGAAAATATTTCCATCCTCCCACCACAACCTAGCGGAGTTGTCTATAAATTTCCAGCCATTAATTAGTACTGAGCTTTAAGATTTTATTAAGCCACAGCCAAAAGTAAAAACAAACGACAGTTAATAAAATCATAGGATTTCAACTGAACAGATTATCTAATTTGAATTCCTCGGTTTAAAGATAAAGAGACTGAGACCTGGAGAAGTTCACTGACATGCTCAAGGTCACACAGTTAAGGACAGAGCTGTGGCCTTCTGACTCCATCTCCAGTGCTCTTCTTAATACATACAAGAAAGGGTTGTAGGAAATTAAGAAGAAATTCTCAGAGAGAAAAAAATTATCTTTAATTACAACTGTGAGTGAACCATAACTCAGATGCACTTAATAAGCTCTAAATTAAAATTATGCTTTATTAAAAATAAGTAAAGGAAGTCAAAGCTGAAAAATGATAGATCACTCTTCTGGGATATGGCCCTCATACAGGTCAATCCAGTTATAATCAATTTTAAGGGCCTGTTCCAATTATTTTTTAGTTCTGGAATTATTCCATATTGAATAATACTTGAAATTAGGAGGGTACTGGCTAGGGACCAGAAATCTTTTTGATTTACAGTGATTTTTGTTGTAATGGGTTTTGACCAGGGAACAGTAAATTAAAGCAAGACTTCAAACTTTCACCTTAATTTCCTCTATCTCCAATTTTGGCCTCTTCCCTCCCTACTTGTACAAAGGACTTAGTAAAGGATTTTAATTCCCACTTTGATTTCATTTTTATTTTTCAAAATTTAAATAGTTTGTTTCATTGTTATTGAACTTAATTTCTTCAACATCTCTATATTTCTCAGAGTAAAATTCTGTTAGAGAAATGGACGATAAAGATTTTACTAATATTTAAGTTGTAAAATATGTAAACGCTGGAAGACTGACTCTCATAACACTTTAAAAAGTAAGTGGTGCTTGAATGGCTAAGGAATTATGGAATACTATTCCAGCTGATTCATTTATCAAATTAAAATGGGTTTGCAAGCCAAAAGGACAGAGACTTTCTCTGGGCTTCCATCAGTACTGGATAGTAAGAATAAAAGAAATGTGTTGTATAATTTTAGGACTTGAATTCTAGTTCAGCTGGATGTATAAGTAAAATAAAGAGATCCAACAACAGATTGAGATGGTGATTTCTCAAACATAAAGTGCATTTGTGGTTCCTATTGAAGTAAAAATAGTTAAATGAAAGATGGGACATATTTAAATGTTTTTAAAAGCCTATTGTACTAAAAAATACATAAGATACATTTTTTTTTGCTACAGGTATTTACAGGGAACTTAGTAAACATTTACACATGCCGGCCACTGTACTAGGCACTTTTCACGTCTAGGTCTCTTTCGTTCCCACAGCAGCCCCTTCCAGTGAGTGCTATCATTATTCCCATTTTACAAACAGGAAAGCCGAGGCACACAGCTAGTACGTGGCAAAGCCAGATTTCAAATGCAGTCGAACCCTGGAATTTGTGTGCTTAAGCACTGTACCATCATGGTGACTTAAGAATTATCAGCTTTGTTGAATTTAATCTTTGAATCATTTTGATATCAAAACTTAGACACGTCTCAATTAAACAATTTCAGTATGAAACCATTTAATTCCACAATTGTCATATCTCGAGAAATACCCTGTTAATTAATCAGTTGTTCTCTAAATACTAAGCCTCTTGTGTGTGTAGCAAACTCATATTACAAGAACTGTGCTGGTGCTCTCACACACTGGCTGCGTACAAACTAAATAACCTCCAGCCTCCAACTGTTCCATGCGTAGCCAGTTATGAAACGTTCCGCATGACATGGGGACCACACTGACTGAGGTTCTTCTCTAAGCTCATGTGGAACTCTGCAGATAAACCTTGCCAGTCCTACAACCTGAATCTCTCTAACCCATGCCCTTTCTTTCAAACCTACTGTAATGACCATTGTTAAGGCTCTCGCACTTTGTGAGTCCCTCCAGCCTCAAACTCCTCCCATCTACTCTAGACGGGCAGCTCCGGGCACGGCTGGTGGGGCAGGCAAAGAGATTGGGAAGAGTGACTGAGGCCCCCAAGCATTAAGCTTCATTAGTCTCTCAAGTCACCACAAATAGACATAAAAGCTTTCTTCGACATAGATATTTACTATTCAAATACAGCTTCAAGACAAATGTCCCATCCTCCCTTCTAATCCAGTCTCCACCCAGCCTTCTCATAGACGCACCTGGAACTAGCACTGACCTTCCACCATGCTAAATGAAGTCATGTTATTCCCCCTTCATCCTTTCCACAAGATTTAAATTCCTTAAAACATCATAGAAGACACTGCATGATTTGGCTACCTTCCTTCCTCACCTCTTCTACTTGCCCACACTGGCCCAAGCTAGCCATATTAAATAACCTGCACTTCTCTGAACACACCTTGCTCTTTCAGCCCTTCATGTTTTGCCCACGCTACTCCATATATTAGAAACGTCCTTCCTCCTCTTTGGACACCTGGCTAACTGTTGCTCACAGATGGAGACTCATGTCAAACACTATATCCTTGATGAAGCCCTCCTGAAACTTCAGAGACCCACCCTTCCTTCCAAAATTCTTCCCTTAAGCAAAGAGCTAGGACCGTCCTCCTCTGGATTCCCCTAACATCCCAGGTGTAAATACCATTAGTCTAGTCTTATCACCATATGGGTCAATGGTCCTCACACAGCTCCATCGCCCCCTTGTACTAGCTAAATAAGTAAATCAATTTGACCTTGTTTATCATTCTACGCTCAGTGCTTCACTCAATGCCTGGCACTCAGAGTTAACATTCAACGAATGTTTAATAAGTTGGAATTAAATTTTCTATACAATATAGTAATAGAGATATGTACATTAATAGAAAATATAAATAATATTGACAATAATATTCACAGAAAACATCTAACCACTGTGACTTTCATAATAAAATTAAAATATTAAAGTTATAGGCACATGATGAAATTTTGGACTTTCATGCCTCACTTGTTTAAATGCTTAAAATCGCATTTTTAAAAAGTGTGATGGTTCCACTCCAAGAACCAGCTGTCACATGCTATATTAGTTCTGTTTATTTGGTCATTGTTACGCAGAACATCTTTTCTTTTTAACCACAATAAATGAGCAACTTTATTAAACTAAAGTTGTTCATTTTAATTTTTCTTTTCCTAAAGGCATGGCCACATGTGGAATGAAAAGTATTTTTATTATCCTTTAACAAGATGAATGTCCTATTTTGTGTGATTTGGGGCAGTTTTTTATCAAGACTGCTAGCCTCTTATGAACATTATGATTTTCAGATGTGTAGTGTGCATTAAAGAACAAGAAGATATCCTGAAATATTAGTGACAACTATATATTGAGCAAGGAAACTGGACAATGTTTCCAAGGGTTGTAAGGATTGTGGAAATGAATGGTACTCAAAGTAGAGTGGTGATTTATAACCAATTTCCGTCTTCAAATTAGGGCCCCAGTAAAAGAAAACGAAATTTAGCAAAGCATTATGGCGCATCATTTCCTGCAGCAGAAACACCCGCCGGCACCAGAGCCCCCGCCAGTAGGGTACAAGAAGCAGCAACCTGAGGGAAGCCCACAGGCTCGCAGGGCCACGGGCTGGCTTTTTGTCACCAAATGCAGCAGGTTGAATGCAGACATCACGGTGATTATCTTCACCAACAAAACGAGAGGCAAAGAACAGGGGCAAGAGCTGAGTAGGAGAAAAAAGAAAACAAAAACAAAAACAAATTAAAACATCACAAATGTTAACCACATTCATTGCACAATTGATGGTTATGGTTTTATCTGGAACTGAACACACACACACACAGTGCTAATAAATTTCAAACGGCTATTTTTCAGAGGGTGAGCTTACTTTCAACCCAGGCGTACTTATATCTCATGAATAAAATACACAAGATATAACAGTATCATCTGTGAATACATTTTGCAAGGGGTTCAGATAAGAGACGAAGTTTAACACAGTTGAAAGGAATTAGCATTTACTGAGTTCGGACCATGTGACAGGAACTGTCTGGGGCCTAATATACACATTGTATCATTCAATTCTTACAATAAACTGAGGAGGTAAGTTTTATCCCCCAATACATATGTGAGGAAGCGAAGCTCAGAGGTCCAAGGGCACAAAGCAAATAACCAGCAGAAAAGGATGAGAAACCGCGTCTGATCTGACAGCAAAGCCATGTTCTTGCCTCACACCACACCGCGTTCTTCCAGTTATTTTTCATTTGCAAGTCTCCCTCCCTGGAGAAGATGGTAAAATACTGTAAGATTAACAGATTTCTTTTTTTTTTTAATTGAGAGCCAAATAACCTAGGGACAGCCAGGAGATTCCCTTTAGAACAGTGTTGCATCTGAACAAAGCAAAGCGAATGTGAATTTTCATTTGATTTTACGATTTATAATTTCCAGGTCAATCCTGTGAATAATATTCACAACCTAGCCTTTAAAAAGGGTAAAAATATTCTTTAAAGCTTTTGAACATGAATCATGTGGAAGAGTCTCAAAGTTGTGAGTGTGTTCAACGTCAGGGAAAAGCCTAGTTAGGACTGTCTTTAAAGTTTTGTACAATCTTTCAACTGACAAAGCTTAACTTCAAATGAAGACGGAAATACTAGATGAATATTAACTTCTAATATTTTATTCAAAATTAGCATTATAAGCGACCTTAACCACTAAATGTCCAAAGATGGAGGCAAAATTAACGTCCTGTTCATTTCCTGACCCTCGTCCCCCCCTCAAAATAAAAGTCTGTTCCTGGTCTCCTCTGACCTCCTTGAAGAACAAACACGTAATAAACAGTAATATATTTCACCAAATCACTCTGGAGAATATCTGACAGAAATCCGCTTGTATTAACATGCCTGAACTCTGACTCCTCCAATCTAAACTCACTGCAAAACTAAAACATTTTTGTGTTACTAACTGGAGACAAAAGGGAGGAAGAGAGAAGGTAAGTATCACAATGCGCAGCCTGAAAGAACCATCAAACATAAATAAACATGTCATTTTCACGAGTGACTGCAGAGCATTCCTTTGGAGCAGACTACTGACTAATAAAAGATCAAAGGTCTTTGCCTCACAACGCTATAAATAAAAATGTATTTTCTTCCCTGTGACCTTCTCTGGGAGGAATAAAGTGTGCACGGTAAATGTAATTACTTAGCAAAGCTGCAGCCTCCTCGTGCTCCCGCAGCTGACCGTAAAACGTCTTCCTCGTCTGTTTCATCAACTGCTGTACCAGGCGGCCGGCGCGCCTACCGATGGCGGCGGCCATCTGGCTTGTGTCAAAGCCGGCGCACAGCAAGAAGGGGAGTGATGTCACTCTGCAGGTCAGGCAAAGAACAAAGATGCATTCTACAATTAAGAGCTGAGGGCCTCAAATACCGGGGGGCCCTCCAGCATGATATGACTGCGTGATTTAACGTTCCCACTCTGTGGCATTTATTTCTACCCAAATAGCCAGGGCTCCATCTAGTGGCAAATTAGTTTTGCCCGGTTTTCTTTAAAAGCAAACCCAGAAAGTGCTACATGAGCGCCAGGACAGTAGAGCAACTAAAGTGACCGAGAACTTTTAGAGCAGTCTCGTCTTCTGACACGGAAGAATGCAAAAAGCATGTCGTCACAATGTTCTCCATTTTCAAATCCTACAAAGCACGCATTCCATAGGTTAGGATTTGATAGAACCTTAATTATTTTAGTGCTTTAACCCTAATCGTAGTAGAAAAAGCAACTAATTTTCCAAAATGCATGCAAAGTGACATTACTTAGTCTTCTGAAAATACGTAACTGAGATGTAAAGTGAGAAACAGTTCAAAAGAATGGACGATGCCCCCAGATGCCCTGGTAAAATCAAACTCACAATCTTATTCTTCCACAGAACAAAGGAATCATAGTTAGTATGACTCAACGTGTGACACCAAGAGCAACTCTTCTCTAAAACAGAAAAAGAAATGTTTTGATGCTGACATGATTTAACAAAATTAATTTTTAACTAAGTTTTCCGCTTATTTATGTTTGCAGTAATTTATGTTTACAGTAAATAAAATAAAACCCTTTGACAAACCGATCTAAAATACAGAATGCTTTTGCATGAAAGATGGGATGTTGTCATAGCTGTGCGTGAGCTAAATTAGTTGCATTACCTTGGGCAAGTCACTTAACCTCTTGGTTACCTCAACTCTAAAATAAGTTAACTGGTAAAAAGCATTGGAACAACTCCTGGCACACAGTCTATGCTCCGCAAATGTTAGCTATTATTATCTAAATGTACAAATAGTTGCTATATATATATTTTTTTTCTTTGAGGAAGACTAGCCCTGAGCTAACTACTGCCAATCCTCCTCTTTTTTCTGAGGAAGACTGGCCCCGAGCCAACATTCTTGCCCATCTTCCTCTACTTTATATGTGGGACACCTACCAAGCATGGCGTGCCGAGTGGTGCCATGTCTGCATCCGGGATCCAAACCGGCGAACCCCGGGCTGCCAAAGCAGAACATGCGCACTTAACCCCTGCCCCACGGGGCCGGCTGCGCTATATTTTAAAACTATATGAATTAGAAATTTCTAACAGTCCATTTATACCCAATCCCACTTACAGTTAGCAGGCCATTCTCCAAAGACAGAGTCCTATTTATGACAGAAAACTTCCTACTCTTTGATGGATTTCCACAGTGAATTATCCTAACGAAAAGGGAGGACAAAACTATCCTAAGGATAGCGGTTGGTGACATCCTCGGCATGCGATGGGCCCTACTGTAAGCACTTCACATTTATTAGCTCTTGTAATCCTCAGGGCCTTATGAGATAGATTACCATTTTCCCATTGTTAGATCTAGAGACTTAACAGAGGAGGTTAAGTCATTTGCCTAAAATCTCATAGCCAGTAAGGAGCAGGGCCCATGAGTAACGGACTGAACGAGTTACTGGATTTGAAGCCAGGCCACCTAGTCCGGGGCCAGTGCTCTTGACACACAGCTGGCAGTGAAGAGCCTCAACTTGTGCCAACACATCCTAAATGCCCTGGTCCTGTGTTTCTCCACTCTATAATGTGGCTGATAATAAACACTTAATAGGATTTAATTAATTCAAGAAGACTATTTGCAGATTCTCTCCCTCCACACGGAGAGAAAAGAGCAGGGAGTGGAGGAAACGAAAAGTCTGAGACATACTCAGATTTCTAGATTTGATCTTTCTGTCCCACCAGATGCAACTCCCCTTTCTATTTCACCCTCAAAATTTTTCTTTAAACTTCTTGGATCCACCCTTAGGATACATCCTAAAGACGCCAGAATTGACTCCACTTGAATCTACCAAAGCTTCCATATGTTGATGATATGGTACTTTTGAGGCCCAAACAAACCAACAGCTACTCCCCACTCCCCTCCAGTCCACAAGTTCAAGTTTCAACTTGGCAGCTTTCTTCCCATTGCACTCCTTGAGCTGCCTGGTGAGGAGCTCGCCAGAAACAATCCTAGTCCAAAAGGAGGCAAAAGCAGCACACACTTCTGAGGGTGACAATCTTTAGGGGAAGAATTAGCATTAAACGCCCTGTAAAATCACACTGAGTTAGGATCACCCAGAAAATCTCTAATTCTCCAAGCTTATCCTCAACTTCCTTACTCTTGCATTGCCTTTCACTCAAATAACTGCATAGATTAATAACATTTATAGAGAAGCAACACGTAATTTTTTTGAATGCCAGACACACGTCTTATGCATCTTTCTAATTTCCCAGAATATCTAGTACTTCGTTTTGAAAATATCAGGTGTTAAAAATACTGATTGGCAGGGGCTGGCCCCGTGGCCGAGTGGTTAAGTTCGCGCACTCCGCTGCAGGTGGCCCAGTGTTTCATTGGTTCGAATCCTGGGTGCGGACATGGCACTGCTCATCAAGCCACGCTGGGGCAGCGTCCCACATGCCACAACTAGAAGGACCCCAACGAAGAATATACAACTATGTACCAGGGGGCTTTGGGGAGAAAAAGGAAAAAATAAAATCTTAAAAAAAAAAAAAAAAATACTGATTGGCAATACCTGATGAGCAGTATCACACGATGTGTCAGGAACAGCATTAGATTACATGATTGTCTATAATACCTTGTTTAAAACTTTTTGATGATTCCCCATTACATCTTGCAGGATATTCCAAACCATGTTCTGAGAAACAGGAGACGCCCTTTCAAACAAGGTTCATAGTCAAATAGTGGTGGAGATGCTATACAATATAAAGCGTCTAAGAGGCTTTGCAGTAGATATACCTGCTTGACTTTGTCTCCATTGGTGTCTCTCAAATGGTTTTGACCTTCTAAAACCCCTTTCTTTCCTATCACCATCCCACAGGACGCCTTCTGGTTAAGCCTTTGGATAAAGCATGACTTCCTAAACAAAGCCTCTGAAGTTCCACATCTAGCTGTTCCCTAACTGCTCAGGCTTTGGTCTTGCCTTAGCTCCCCATCCCACCCCGCCCCACCCCATGCTCCTGCCCTGTCAACACACTGATCTCCCCCAGATAGGTCCGCTGTCTCCTACTTCCACCCCTATGTCTTTCTTCATTCCACATCCTTGCTCTCCTTGTCACCACTCCCAACTCCTAGCACTCCTAACCTCTCATATCCTGGTTCCCTCTGAAGCGCCAAGCGGCTTCACAGCCCCTGTGATGACTTTCAGGGCACTCACTCGCTTACATCTCTGCCTCTCTCTGCTGGATGATAAACCTCTCAAACACAGGGCTGTGTCTTTTTCATCTGTGTATCCCAGTACCTCGCACCTACTGGCCATTCATGTACCGAGTGAACGAATGACCATACAAATAACTGATTCTACGGAATTGACTGTTCAGGATCATCATTTCCCACCCTGCTATCTCTGCCATCTCAACTGTTAATGGTGCTTAAAGGCAATAGTTTGAATTAAAACCAGTTGGTTCCTTCATAGGAACCAGCAGTTCCTATGAAGAGGTGGAAAGTTGAAAACGCAATCTGATTTGAGATCCAAAGATAGCTCAGATGCCCTATTTTGGTTAAAAATGTTTACTTCATCTTTTTTTCACCCAGAACTCTGACATCCAAAAATTTGACCAAAGTTAGTTAGTTTTTCGGTTGGGTTTATTTTTATTTCCTTTTACTTTTTTCCTAGCAGTTGAACAATAAACTGCCAAAGAGAGATGGTACAAACAGGGAATCCAGAGACCTCACAAAGTTGATAACTAGCTCCAGAATAAACGAGCGGATTGTGCTGGCGGATGTAAGGTATCAAGCCTCAAGGTTGAATGCCTTCCCAAGAAATGCCGACAGAACGTTTCCATCAGTGGCTTTCCACAAGCTAGTAAAACGTCCTCCTAAAAATGCAGGGGAAAACAGAGAGTGGACAAATCTGAATTTTGTCAAGTAAGGACCAAATAAAAACAACAAGCCCCAAATCCTAATCTCACCAGAATATCAGAAAAGAAAGATGATGTTAACATCAAGAACTAGGAAAGCAATCTCAAAATAAAGAACATTCTTTTGAATAGACTATACTTAGTTTTGTGGGGGGGAAATATTCATTGTTGCTATTTTACTCGCTTTATTACGCAAAGAAGAAACTTCATCATGGGTCAGCATTTGGGAGCCACAAATCTAAACGCCTACTGTAAAGTTGCACAAAAACACTGTTGTTCTTATCAGCACAGTGCCCAGCACCCAGTTTATGCTCAACCAATCTTTGATGAATGAATTGATCAATCATTGACCGCTTGAAATCAGCAGGCCATTAGCTAGCACTGAGCATCCCTTGGGTTAAGCAGATATCTTTCTGTATTCGTTATAACAAACAACAGAACCCTGGTTATCCAGAATCCTCAATCTTCCAGACCACTTAGAGATAACACTTTTAAGATAAGGAATTTTTAAAAGTTACTCAGTTCACCTATATAAATTCCAATTACATGGAAAACAATGTATTAAGGAGCTGATATAAGATATAAGATATAGTCTGTGCTATGGAGAAACTTATTAGCCTAGATGGAAATATCAGATATGGGCGAAATGCCTTAACAGTGGTAGAAATAAACTGCCTGGAATTTCAGGGGAAGAAATATTGCTTCCAGCTCTGGGGGAGGGAGTGGCAGGGTTATGGGGGTATTGGGAACCAAAGAAAAGTTGCACGAAGAATAAATAATTTTTTTAATATCTCCAAGTTTAGCCATTTTTAAACGTTTTGATCTCAGGATCCCTTCACACTCCTAAAAATTATCAAGGACCCCAAATCCCTGTTATTTACGAGGTTACACCTATCAATACTTACTATATTAGAAATTAAAACTGAGTAATTTAAAAGATATTTCCTTATTCCATTAAAAATAACAATAAATAAAAATAATATGTATTACAAAAATGACATTTTCAGTGAAAAATTACTGTATTTTCCAAAACACACCTATATATATTACCTATAAAATGGGAAGTTTTACATTTCTGCAAATCACTTTAATATCTGGATTAAGAAAAACCAGCTGGATTCTTATCTCTGCTTCTGCATTGCACCTGCTGTGATATGCTGTTTGGATTGAAGTATACGTATGAACAAAGTCTTGCCTCACTCAGATAAGCAGTCGGAAAAGGGAGGAGTATGTTAGTAACTTTTTCAGATAATTGTAGATATTCCTCTTGGCTATTACACCAAAACTCAACATTTGGAAAACAGTGGGTCACTGGGTTATGCACATCTTTCACAGGATGACACATTTCGGTATCACTATAAAAGTCGTATTTATTAACATCACCACTGATTTCATCAGAAAAGTCTTACAATTCTGAGAAGCTGTCAAGCACACAGTGGCAGATACAAGTTTTCCAAAGTTTTGTTTTTTAACTTGAAAGCTGGAATTTTATCACTGCCAACAAATACTGTCAGTTGTTTCCCTTAAAGTGACAGAATCACTTCATCCATTCTGGAGAAAATGCTGCCAAATACCCAAGTCTAAATAACCACAGTCTGGCTGTTGGTCATTCTGTCAAGTAAAACGTTTCAAACGATCGCACAGTGTTCTTCCTGGAGACGACCACTGCACTTTGGTACACAGAAGCACTTTATAAAAGCGTATTTCCCGTTTCTTCCAACGGAATATTAAACGATACGTACTCGACGTCAAGATTTAATAAAATTAATATAAAGTTCACTACTTCATCAAGGACATTCTAAAGTGAACCTGGCTTTTTCGCTGTGTGCATGTTAGTGCTGAAGAGACTACTAACAAGTCTGCTGCCACCAGCTTGATTCCCACCAAGACACCAGCAGCTTCACCCACTTCTGCGTCCGTAACATCAATGCAAATGTCAAACCAGTGAAAAAGGAAACAATATCTTAGTGTTAGCATGAAAATAGTTTTGACTTTGTGAATCCCTTGAAAGGGTCTCAGAGACTCCAGGGGTCCACAGTCAAAACTTTAAGAACTGCTGGTCTGGCACATTGCTTGGCACATAGTAAGCACAGTAAATGTTTAATAAATATCTGTTGAATAAATGAACAATGAACAGAGAAATACATTTATAATTTATCCCATAATGTTTAGGAAACAACAAATGGCTGGAAAATACTATCAGTAGTGTTTAGACTTCTTACTACTTCTAGAGGTAACCGGTGCACTTCCTGTTTCATTTAGTCTGTGCAGAAATGCACAGCTTTGAATTATTTTATCAGAGCGAGGAGAATAGTTATGACAGGATTCTGAAAGTAGCAACCAAAATGCTACGACTCCATTCTCTCAGTACCACCCTGAAATTTACAAAAGTGTACATCCTGCTAGGGGATAAGAAAGCAAATTCTGAATTAGAGCCATCTCCAGAAAAGGGAAATTAATTTGTTAATAAATTCTCTCAACATTCACTGAGCCCACATCACATACATGGCATTATGAGTTCATGCAACGCCTACCAATACAAACAAGGATGAGACCTCTTGGAAATGCTTGAGAAAAACAGAATTCTATCATTAAACAACTTTCGAACTAGAAGAAATCTTGGAGAACACCTAATCAATCCACCAGTTTTGAACATGAAGTCACCACTCACCACAGGCACAGAATTAGCTGTGAGGTGTTTCACAAGTAATTTGTTAAAAATTGTCTTCAGATGCCTGTTTGAGAGTACAGTTTTTAAAAAAATAACTAGGATGTGTTTAGAGTTCTCTCTCTAATAATGTCACCTTTGTTGACTTGTTTTCTGACATATTTTCTTGAGCAGGAGAGAAAAGAGTGGATTTACAAACAGCAGCACCAGGAATGTGCAGCCTAGACGACTATCCCTCAGTCTATAATCATCGACTGCGTACGACTATGTGAGTATGTTGCTCATGAAATAGCATCCATCATGTGTATCTCAGTAGGAAAAAAGGGGGAGAAAGAATGAACTGATCCACCTTTATTTTGCAAACAGCAAAACAGAGATAAAGAGACTTATCAAAGGTCAGCAGCCAGCTGGAGAAAACATTAGGCTGAGACCTCACTTGTCTACATGTCATAGTACCTACAGTGTCTTTATTATTCAGTTCACATCAAAGTAAGAAAAAGACACAAAGAATTGTACCTAATATTGACGATGCAATGGTTATTCTGTGTCCACTAAGAAGGGACACCAATGGTATAATTAAAATAGAATTATGGGCAAAGTCCATCGTCTGATGCTAATTATAACTCCATTAAACACTCCCTTTTTTCAGGATTCCTGTTTTGTAAAGTATCTAGTCAAATATAAGGATTTATTCATTCTCACATTAATATTTTAAACTTCTATCATCAACATAAAACATAAATCTCTTTTTCTTCTAAAATGTACATTGATTTCTGTGGAAATTAAACAGAAACCTCATTAAAGACGGAGTCAAGAGGCCACAAGGGGGAGTTCTCATGCCCTGCCTAGAAAGCAGAGCCAACCAGAAAAAGAGAGGTGACTTCTCCCCGGCAAGGAGCTCAGCCAATGAGAGCCTGGCACCACTAAGCCAATGAAAAGACACTACACTTCAAACTCCCATCTCCTCCAGTGGACTCTGTTCACAACAGCCCTCCCAGCTAGCCTTCCCCTCTACAAAAGACTTTCTCCTCCCTTGCTGCTGGGGAGCCACACATGGCTCCCCATGGTGGAAGACTCCAAATTGCAATTCGTTGCTGATTTCTGAATAAACTCATTTTTGCTGGAGAAATAATTAGCCGTCTAGTTGTTTAAGGTCAACATTTCACAGCTCATAGCTTTTACATTATATATGTGTTTCACCTAAAAAGCTTTTCTTAACATTTAAAAAGTGCCAACAACAAGAAAGCAAAACCCACATAAGCAAATCATTTTTGATTACCATAAAAAATGTCTCCGGAATTTTGTAGCTTTTTTGACTGTTTCATTTTGTTGTGTTTATACAGTGCAGCTTGGTTTCACTTTTCTGGTACTTGAGTGCAAATTCGAACTTCGTCACTGACTAGTTAGGTTTCATTTGGAAGTTTCACTCTGAGCTTGCAAAGTCTCATCTGCAAACTCGCAGTTTATAAGGGCTTCCTCACAAGCTGCTACTAGAGGGGCACCTGGACACCCTAGATCAGCACTCCTGCCCCTGCCCGAAGGAACGTTCCCCACTGATCAGCCCTTAAGAGCCCCCTGGAACTCCCAGAACTGAAGCTCAAGGCCTCTTAGTGACATTTTATGGGGCTGTTTTCTTTATTGCAAACATTCTTCACTTGGTTTTTCTACAATCCCACACAGCATCATCTTCTTTCTCTGTTTTGGAAAATCGCTTCTGAATCTCTTGTGATATTTCCTTCTGGTTCCAAGCAGTGGTTATGCTCCAGAGCTCCCCCTCCAGAACTCTCTGTATTTCTCACTATTTAATCTCCTTCTTGTAGATCTTACCTATTCTTACAGCTTCAACCTTCATTTCTTGAGAGTTTACTAGGGAGGTCTAGCTCCAACAATGAGCCAAGCTCTAAGGTTATCTTCTAATATCTGCTGGGCGATAATAATATCAACGTGCATTTGCACAGTATGTTCTAATTTACAAGGCACTTTCATATACATATATGTCTTATAAGAAAGACTGTTTAGTCCCACTTTATATTGTTATCCAAATATTTTATATGTCTACATCTTACTTTGATGATGTTGTTGCTAACGACAATCATTTTTGAGCACCTGCAGTAGGTGATTGTATACTTGTGTACATAACATCACTTAATCCTCACATCCACCCTGAGGGAGACATTCCTATATGTGGCGGCCATTTGTGCTATTTGCCCAACATTTGTGGTACTCCATTTTTCCGGCACATGGTGGGAACGTATTTTCTGGCCCCCTGTGGTCAAATGAGACCACGTCACTAGTTCTGGACAGGAAGTTGCGAACAGAAAATGATAATGTGTGTCACTTCTAAGCCAGAGCACTTAACTGTTAGTGCGAGCCTCTCCAGAACTTTCTTTCCTCTCCAACAATGACCAGCAATGTTCCACAATTTGATGGTGGCTGCTCCATTAACCACGATCCTGGAGTAAGGATATATGGAGCAGAGTTCCCATCTGACAGACTTGGACACGCAACACAAGCAAGAAATAAACCTTCAGTGTTTTAAGCCCTTGGGATTTGGGGATTATGTGTTCCAGCAGAAACTATGGTTCGGAGGATAACTCACTTGAGGTCAAATGGCCAGTAGTAAATGATGGAGCCAGATCTTGAACTGGAGTCTATTTTAATCTCTTCTACTACATTAAAAGTTCCTCAAGGGCAGGGACTCTTGTGCCACAGATTGCTGTCCTTGTTTGGGAAAGTAACAGGGTTTGAAAGGATGAGCGGTCCAATGCCAAAGACAATGAGACCACCTTGAAAAGCCCAGCGTGTCTCTCATTAGTCGTCCCTTCTATTCCTAAAAATCCAAAAGAGACTCTTACCTTGGGCAGAAGATACAGCTCTCCTCTCCTAGTCAGACACTAAAGGCCAGGAGGGAGCCACTTCACCATGGACCACCTGGAGCTAGCAAACTGGTCCCAATCCTTCAAGAACTAACAGTTTCACGTGGCTACCAAAGTGACTGAGTAGCTCCGGTCACAATAAATGACCGACCACAAAGACCTCATTTCCTGAAGTGACTGAAAGCTCCCTGGGCACCAAACACCTTCGCTGCAGCTTCTCTCACTGATTTAACAAGTCAGTGCCTGGATGCAGACCTGAGAAATACAGAGCCCTGATTTTAATCACCCTATAAATACAAGAAAAATCAATCCACTTGCCATGATGCTAGAAAAATGTACATCCTTTCCAGTGGATAGAGATCATGCTGCTGGACCTACAGAGAAAGACTGTAGTAATAGCTCACTTTATTGCTTACTGTGAGTAAACAATATGCATAACAATACAAGCTTTTAGAGACAACCGATAGACAAAGGTTTGGCTGTGACTTCAGAACAGAGTGTAAACATTAGCAACTTTACGTTTTAAAACAAAAAGAAAATGTACATAGCTAAGAAAATGTAAAGAAGGCCAGAAAGGAAGGCAGAGGAAGGGGTAAGAGGATCAGGCCGCTCCTCTTATAAAGCAGGCGCAAGGGACACCAGTGAGACTGGTAAATGCTACCTGACGCTCAGCATCTACTCTTCCTTCTTCGGGTCAGTAACAGAACCTCTGCAATGTTAGCTGAACACACAGCTACATTTCTCAGCCTCCCCTGCTGTGCTGTGAACATGACACTGAGTTGTGGCCAATGGAATATGAGTCAATATGATGAGTGATCTTTCAGGTCACCTCCTGAAAAGACAAAGCCACTTGCTCAGACTTCCTCTCCCTTAGGAAAAGGCAGCCACTGCACAGGACGACACACTGAGACAGAAGCTCCTGGGTGAGGATGGCAGACATCACAGATCCTGAGGAAAACCTATCCAGCAGCCTAACCTGGGGCAACAAGGAGAGAAAAACAGACTTCTACCTCTGGAAGTCACTCTACTTGGGACCTCTCTGTCATAACAGCTCGAAATGTAGCCTATCAAAAGCTGATGAGTAAATATATTAATGTTACAAAAGGACAATAGGGGAATTAAAAGACCAACAGATCAGTAAACAATGGCAGTCAGAATGCAGAAGAGAGAGCAGACGAATCGTTATTTTTCATAACCGGATAGCATCTGAAGTGGAGGAACTGAGAAGCAGTGCTATAAGGAGACTGAGCAGCATTAGGGAACTCTCAGAAGAATGACTTAAAACATCCCTCCCGAGGGTTGAGGCGGAGTTGGAGGCTGTTCTTTCCATCTCAAGTTCCCCTGCACCAAGAACCATGTGTAGGTTTTTGATCAAAAAATAAAGCTTATTCACGCAAAAAAGATGCAGTGCCTAATGAACCATTTCATCTAAAGAGATATTTGCCAAGGCAGGCTAAATCCTATGCCTGGAACCATCGACTACAGCATCGTGATGCACCACTAAAAGACTATTTTTAATGAGCCGAATATAAGCCCTAAAAATATGTATCCTTAAATCCTGTTTCAAATATTTTAAGTTAGAACTCTGCCACCATTCCAGGAATAGAAAGCTTTAGCACTGGAAACTGCAAATAAATATTTGCTCTTGTGTCAGAATTTTAGCATCCCTCCCCCAAGTTTACTTTCTGTTGCAGAAAGTAATAAAATTATGAAACAAAATTCTCATGATGGATGTGCTGTGGCTGGTATCTGATACGGCAGAGAAAGGAAAGTTTTATGGAAATGGACTCTCTCCATTCCATGGAGAGGTAAACCTTACTGGCCTCTATCTACTATCCTTTGACAGCATGTTGGACTTGGGAGGGAGGAGGAGCCCTGAACGAGATCATAGAAGGAAGGAAATACAATATTGTGTAACATGTTCTTTCTACTTTGTCCTACACTGGTTTTCTTTACTAACTGTAGGTGATTAAATCAAGTTTTAAAAGGAATTTGGGTATTACACATGCACCTCGAGCTATTTATCATATCCAAAACTCAATTTGTTTCTTTCTTCATCAATTTAATAATTCTTTCAAATTATTATTCTTTCAGTATTCCTGATCCTGTTAAAAAGTACCCTCGAGCCTCACAATCCCTGACTTCAAAACATACTACAAAGGGGTCAGCCCCATGGTGGAGTGGTTAAGTTAGCAGGCTCCACTGTGGCAGCCCAGGGTTTCACCAGTTCAGATCCTGGGTGTGGACATGGCACCACTCATCAAGCCATGCTGAGGTGGCGTACCACATGCCACAACTAGAAGGACCCACAACTAAGAATATACAACTATGTACCAGGGAGCTTTGGAGAGAAAAAGGAAAAGAATAAAATCTTTTAAAATTAAAAAAACATACCACAAAGCTATAGTAATCAAAACAGCATGGTACTGGCACAAAAACAGACAAACAGATCAATCAGTCAGAAGGGAAAGCCCAAAATAAAACCACACATCTATGGGCAGTTAATCTTTGACAACGGAGCCAAGAGCATACAATGGAGAAAGAAAGTCTCTTCAATAAATGGTGTTGGGAAAATTGGACTGCCACGTGCAAAAGAATGAAAGTAGACCATTATCTTGCACCATACACAAAAATAACTCTAAATGGATTAAAGATTTGAATGTAAGAACTGAAACTATAAAAACCCTAGAAGAAAATATAGGCAGTACACTCTTCGACATTAGTCTTAGCCACATCTTTTTGAACACCATGTCTACTGGGGTAAAGGAAACAAAAGAAAAAGTTAACAAATGAGACTACATAAGACTAAGAAGCTTCTGCAAAGCAAAGGAAACCATGAACAAAACAGAAAGACAACGCACTAACTGGGAGAAAATATTTGCAAATCATTTATCAGACAAGGGGTTGATCTCCAAAGTATATAAAGAACTCACACAACTCAACAAAAAAAACCCCAAACAACCCGATCAAAAAATGGGCAGAGGATGTGAACAGACATTTTTCCAAGGAAGATATACAGATGGCCAACAGACACATGAAAAGATGTTCAACATCACTAATCATCAGGGAAATGCAAATCAGAACTACAATGAGATATCACCTTACACCAGTCAGAATGGCTATAATTACCAAGACCCAAAACAACAAATGTTGGAGAGGATGTGGAGAAAAGGAAATGCTCATACACTGCTGGTGGGAATGCAAACTGGTGCAGCCACTATGGAAAACAGTATGGAGATTCCTCAAAAAATTAAAAACAGAACTACCACATGACCCAGCCATCCCACTACTGGGTATCTACCCAAACAACTTGAAATCAACAATCCAAAGTGACATATGCACCCCTATGTTCATTGCAGGACTATTCACAATAGCCAAGACATGGAAACAATCCAAGTGCCCATTGACCGATGACTGGATAAAGAAGATGTGGTATATATACACAATGGAATACTACTCAGCTGTAAAAAAAGACAATATCATCCTATTTGCAACAACATGGATGGACCTGGAGGGAATTATACTAAGCAAAATAAGCCAGACTGAGAAAGACAAACACTGTATGATTTCACTCATGTGGAATATAAACAAACACATGGACAAAGAAAACAGTTCAGTGGTTACCAGGGGGAGGGAGGTGGGGGGGGCACAGGGGGTAGAGGGGAGTACTTGCATGGTGACAGACAAGAAATAATGTACAACTGAAATTTCACAACGATGTAAACTATTATGAATTCAATTTTAAAAAAAAGTACTCTCATCCACCCAGCCACTAATCCTCAAACCTGGGAGGCACCGTCCATCAATTTCTATTTTAACCATCCATATCCAATCAATACTAAGTGCTTTCAATTTTATCTCCAAGATATTGCTCAGATGCATCCTTTCCACCTCTCATCTAGAACACAGTAATGGCCTCTTAGTGGTCTTCCTGCCCCTGACCTGACTCCCTTCACATCCACCCTTCAGACTGCTGCCAACGCACTGTGTCCTCGCTCCAACCACGTTATAACCCTGCTTCATGTCTTCCGTGGCACATCAGCACCTGTGGGGGAAACTCAGCCAACCGATCCTGGCATTCGAGCCCCATCAGGCTCGCTTCTTTTCCTTGTAAAACCGCAGGCCCCAGTGCTCCCTGGGACACGCCACATTCCAGCGCCCTTGTCCTTTTCTTCATCTCTATTATGTCACACACCGCCTAACCCTCAGGAGGCCTTCAACAGTATTGTTGAATAAATACTCTCTTCTGACGATAGCCAACTATTTATTGTTTCCCACACACCTTTCCTACCCTCACCATACCACCCAATACTCTGTATTATACAAGAAGGAACTCTCTTCTTAACCTTCAAGACCCTTGATATGGCCGGGCTAGATATCGCCTCCTCTGGGACACTTCCCTTTACAGCTGTTGCCCTCGCCCGTCTCCCCGTCCCTTCCTTTAGAAGATGAATCAGTCCTTCCTCTCTACTGCTTCCTATATCGGTACCTCTGTTAGTATACCTATCATCGCGTGTTACATATATGCCTCTCCTGTGAGCTCCTTCAGAGTAGTCAGCGCTATTCACCTCTGTAAATAAAGGCTCAGTAAATGTTCTCATAGAACGGAACTCAAATGTCGCTCTCTCTGTGTTCCCCCCTCTCTGTGCATAATGCCCTGGCTCCCATGGGACTCGAGTCCTCTACAGTATCTTGGCTGTGCAGTAGGCAGGAAAGAGTCAGAGCTGTGTTTGAACTCCAACCCCATCACTTAACCAGCTGATAAATCTTGAGCAAATTAGCTACTTTCTCTGATCCTACCTGCATAATGTATATCATAGCACTTCCTTAGGTTTTGGAAGGATTAAATGAGATAATGTTTTTGGAAGTAACTAGCAGACTGCTCAGTGAATTTTACTTTGCCTACTGAGAAGGAAAAGCTAGAGTGGGTCTGAGATAGCGCGTAGAGAATGAGTGCATGTGTGTGTGCTGGAGGGTTTAATTAGCTTAGTTTTGGACAGGGTAAGAATGAGGTGACTGTCTAACAGACAACTCAGCTAAGATTAATTTAAGATTAATTTTCCTATTTCAGCAATTATGCTTTAGCAACTTAAAAAATCATTACCTTTGACAAAAAAGAAAAATTTCAAGTTTGCAAATCAACTGTTTCAATCATACAGAGTGACCTAACTTTATGCACACATGAGGCAAATGTACTAATAAAACAGGAATTTGGAAAAGTAAACCTTTGGTCAACTCTAATCTGAACATCTCAGTAGGAGTTACGAAACTGTTGCAATTCCACTAAAACTGCAAATATCACCCACTCTCACTCAAAGATAACACCGTTCTAAACATTTTGTATCACGACCCCAAGAATTACCCACAACGTTGGAGGCAGTGAATTCCCAGCAGTAACCCTGTGACTGACATTAATTTGTCATCTGAATGCCAGTAAATTCTACTGTTCCTGGGTTCTTCTTCCATACAGAATGCTAGCAACTTTTTATAGTCCATAAGTACACTATTATTTGCATTCAGGTTATTCTACAAGCATTTTCCAGGCTCCTAATTAAGATTTTTTTGGATTCCTCTCACCATTTAAATGTTGTTTTGCAAGGAAAGGTTAACTTGTTCTTTTTTTTTTGAGGAAGATTAGCCGTGAGCTAACTGCTGTCAATCCTCTTCTTTTTGCTGAGGAAGACTGGCCCTGAGCTAACATCCATGCCCATCTTCCTCTACTTTATATGTGGGACGCCTACCGCAGCATGGCTTGACATGCGGTGCCACGTCCGCACCCTGGATCCGAACCAGCGAACCCCGGGCCGCCGAAGCAGAATGTGCGCACTTAACTGCTGCACCACCGGGCCAGCCCCTAACCTGTTCTATAACAGTCTGTGATTCCCTCAAATAACAGAAGAGCTCAGGAAACGTGCATGCACTTACTCTTCCATACCAAAAAAAAAAAAAAAAAAAGGAAAAAATGCAAGGACAGAATCTAGCCAAATGACATATGAATGAAAACATCCTCAAGAACAGCTGAGTGAAGGTATAAGAGGCCATATGGTGGCAGTCGCTGAACACAGTGGATGCTATTATATAACTAATGAAAGAGAGAAAAATAATCCTAACAAGGGAAAACACGTAATATAAAAATTCAACAATAACCACACGGATGGATCCTCAGGCCCCACTGCAGTTAACAGAGGCCCAGCAGAAAAAATCAAAGGATCCAACACTCCTCCCGCAGAGAAGAGCCGAATGCTGTTGCATCTTGTTTCCTTAAGTTTAATAATTAGATTAGTTCAGGCTCAATGATGGTTTTTAAGCACTTTTTCAAGGTCATGGAACCTAAAATATGACGTCAACTTTTCAAATCCCTATGAAAGATAAAAGCAAATAAAACATAGAAACCATATGGCAAAAGACCAAGCGGAAAAGATCATAAAAAGAGGATAAAACAACAGGACAAGGAGTTTCATCAAATATGGCCATGATAACATAAAATATAAATGATTTAAACGCACCTACTAAAAAATGACCCTCAGATAGAGTTCCAAAACAAAGAAGTGGCACAGGGGGATCAAAAAAAAAACACAAGCAGAGAGAAAAAGAGAGACTGCACACACACATGCACACGCACACACACAAAGACAGGGCGGCAACACAAGTACAGCCCTTTGAAAAGGGAACTCACTCGTGTTCCCCCTCAGTCAGATTCCCGCCAGGTCTCACTGACATGGTGAAGGTGAACGCGGTACAGAGGGAAACCGCCATCTGCACTGGAAACCAAACTAGGATAAACCCATTGAAAAACTTCTGCTGAAGTGCAGAGGGGACATACTGGAGAAAAGGCCAGGTCCCAACTCATCTCAAGTGCACACAGTGTTCCTGCAAGTGAGTGAAAGAGAATCCAGCAGATTCCCCCTGGGATTCGAAACAGAAGGAGCCAAGGCCAGAGAGCAGGGAGGGCGCAGAGAGGGAGAGCTAACCACCAGCACGCAGGGCGTGTCTCGGCCAGCAGGGAACTCTGGCAAGCCGGCCACTCTGCCGGCCACACTAAGCAGGCTTCTGTGGCGATGCTCATGCCAAGCATACCAAGGATTTGGGAATTGCTGGCACGGCTGAATTTTGAAAAAGGCAAGCACTAAGGCACAGACAACTGAATTAATTTGCCTAAGATCACATATCTAATAATAACAGAGCTGGAAACCAAGAGGAAAGACCATTTCCAGGAGTCAGTGGTCAATGTGTTGAATGCCCTGAAGTCAGGAAGACCAGGGAACACAATTGGCTTTAATGACGTGGACACCACTAGCGGCTTCTGCCAAAGCAGTTTCAGTGCAATGGTATAAATGGTTCTTCTCATTTCTTAGACCCTATATTCAACCCATCAGCAAGGTCTTAGTTCTGCCGCCAGCGCTCTGGTCCAAACCCTAATCAACTCTTATCTGAACCACTGGCCTGGGCCTAAATTTTTACCTGCTTCCACCGTTGGCCCCTACAATCCATTCTCCACACAGCAGCCAGAGTGACTACTTTAAACTGCCAATTGGATCTTGTCACTCCCTGCCTAAAACCCCCTAACGGCTTCCACCCCACAGAACAATATCTGAACTCCTCGTATGGCTAACGGCCCCAGCGGACTGGCCCTCCTCTCTGCCCTCGACTCTAACCATTCTCCCTCCTGCTCCCACCACAAAACGGTGCTCTGTCTACCACAGGCCATGCTGCTTCCAAACTGAGAATGACAGTGCCTGAGGACCAGGCCTGAGTCTGGCTCACACGCATCCAGAGACTGGAGGAGTGGGCGCCTGACATGCAACGCGGCTCAATCCCTATTTCTGGATGGACGGCAACCAGAGACAGCAAGGACGTAACAACCTGTAACACAGCCTGGCCACGGGCGTGGAAGGCGGAGGCGGCTCTCTGTTTGTTTCTTAAGACGAGAAAAGCCTGAGAATGTTTAAATAAGGGACATTGGGAGACTATCCAAGAGCTCGGGAAACTTGAAGACGTCATAAAGCCACAGAACGTGAGAGAAAAAGTTAACCAATTGGCTACTTTAGGGAAAAGATTAAAGCTATACAAGAGAGTTAGGGTACAAAGGGACTTTCTCTCTCTATGCCAAAGTCTCCTGTTCTGCAATTTGAGGGGTTTGGGTAAAACCAGTAGTTTCCAGCACCATCAAGAGCTTCCTTTTACTTAGTTCTTTTCGCTCATGGTCTCCCTGGTTATTCCACAAGGAAGTTCTGACTAGTGGTCATATATGTCTGATTAATAAAATAATTATACTGAAATGCAACTTCTTTGGGAAATCTGAAGCTCAGGAAGATTAAATGATTCATTTAAGGTCACATAAATCGTTTTTAAAAGAGGATGTCATTGTCTAAATATGAAGAAACTGGTCCAAATTACCACAGGAAATCAATGGAATCAATGCCAAGCCATAGGCCTAAAGTAAAAAAGTGAAAGATTTTGGAAGGATAATGAAAAAGGCATATTTTTCCCTCCAATTAAAATAAAATAAAAGCAATAATAAATCCCAGAGAATAGAAAAAACAGAAAAGCTGTATAAGAAAATCCTGGTCTACCCATGAAGAAATTAAACTGTGGCATGACTCTGACACCTGGTGCTGTCCGAGAGAACGAGCCTGAACACCACACTAGGGTCATTCTTTCCTGAACGTCACAGAAACATTTTAACACCTTAAAAAGTTAAATGGGAAAACAAAATATAATTAAAAGAAAGGACAACACAGGAGGCAGAATAGTGTAATGGTTAAGAGCACGGACTCTGGAACCAGATTGCCCAGATTCAAATCACACTCATACAAATTATTGAACGCCTCTGTGCCTCAGGGCCCAATCTTAATACATGAGTTATCATGAGAATATTGTAGCTCCCTGAAAAAACTGCCACAGGCAGTAAATGACTTAATGTATGTAAACAGCGAATATTTAGACTAGTGCCTGGCACATCGTAACATTCGTATGTGAGGATTTGCTATTATTATGATCACTTTATTATTATTATTATTATTATTATTATTTGATATATGGATGATGAAGCTTGAAAGCAATGGGAGAAGATACAAAGATTTGACTCCACAGGGAAACACAAGAAACCTAATGGATAAATGTGCAAGGAGCAGAGATAAATAATCAGAAAGTAGAAAAACAGATAAAAGAAGTGCTAATCTCAAAAAAATGAGTTACATACACCAATATGTGTAACAGAATGTAGTGGGGGGAAAAGACAAGTCACAGAAGATGCAGAGCAGACGATACCATTTATACAGAGTTCCCAAACATGCAAAACTAAACAACAAAATATGCAGGTAAAACTATAAAGAAAGCTAGAGTTTACCAGTTACCATCTGTGTTAAGTGATAATCTCCAAATGCATGACTGTGGGCTCCTCTGAGCAGAGGGATGACGTGGAAAGGGACGGGTGAAGGTCACACAGGCAGCTTCCACGTTCCAATTCTGAAGCTGAGCAGGGGTCCCCAGATTTTTAAAAATTATTCTTAATGCCTTACATAGATGTTATATATTCTTTTTGTGGGTGTGAAACATTTTATCATAAAAAGGGGCAAACACTTACTAATATATTTTAAAGGCAAGAAAAGATACTTTTGGGCTGGCCCCATGGTGCAGTGATTAAGTTCAGCACACTCCGCTTCAGTGGCCTGGGTTCACAGCTTTCAATCCTGGGTGCAGACCTACACCACTCATCAGCCATGCTGTGGCAGCGACCCACATATAAAGTGGAGGAAGACTGGCACAAATGTTAGCTCAGGGCTAATCTTCCTCAGAAAAAAAAAGATATTTTTTAACCTATCAAATTAGCAGGGGTTTTTTCTTTAAAGCTCAATGGAGAAGATTTTCATCTTTAATGATTAGACCAAATTAACTAGTTTAAGAGTTAAATATACTTCAAAGAGGGTCAAAGACAAATTCTACTGGCAGCATACCCTGATGAGAGAGGACTTTACTCTCTGAGATAGATCATAGAGTCTAAATAAGCAATTCTTAGCTGTACACTTAGGGCAACCGACATAATATCTAGTGATTAATGCCATGACTTCAGATCGGACATGTAATACGATGCTTCTCCTACACTGTAACCTATCCTCTAAATAAATACTAAATCTTTAACGGGTTATGTCAGTTTGCTTACGGATCAAATTACTGGGCACACAAAGCTACAAAGTTCAAACGTTAGGTCTTAGTCGTGGAATAACATTTATATCTAGTTCCACAAAATAGACAACTTGAACCTAACGTAACAAGAGAAGACACAATTTTGTATAATTTATTAATCACATTATTTCCATTAAAAATTATGAAAGCTACCTGGAGACTATGAGACAACTAATAGATTACAGAATCTTAAAGCAAAAGCAGTATCAGGTATCACTCAGTCCAACTCATTCATTCTGCGGATGTGGAAACTGAGGCACAGGGAGCTTAAATGCCCTAGGCAAGAACAGGACTAGGAAAACCCAGTCTCCAACTGGCTATCCAATGCACTTCTCATCGCACTGCACAGACTCGCTGGCAACATGAACATCTACACAAGGATGCAAATATGCTAATGAATCTGCCATTTTCAACTGGCTCTGCACACAGGTAAACATCCTCGGCCTTCAAGCCATCCTCCTCCAGGCGCCCTAAGGCAGTCCGATTGGAAGGCATGTTCACACACCAAGACATCAGGAGCAAGGACCACAGTGCATGCACTTGTTCTTTTTCACTCTCAATTACTGCGAGACCAGAGCTCCAAGACCGCCATGGCCCCTCACCCACTGTCCTATCTAATCTCCTGGACTATGTACTGGGAGATACGGCCCTACCTTCCCCTAGGTGCACCCCACCAATCTAAGATCAAATAAGTACCCACCTACAACAGTCACCAAAGATCTCTCCCAACCCCAGCCCAGCCCAGATTCCCTGATAACCAAACTCAGTAACAACAAGGGAAAGGAAAGTAGAAACGAACAACGCAGGGCTCTCTGCTTTACACGAGGGCCATCCTGATGTTTTTTAAAGACTCTAACATGTAGCACAGGCTTACTTTCAATATTGCCTTAAGTTTAACACACGTACTGAAGGGTTGGTCTTTGGGGATTTTTTTGCCTTTAAATAAAATAACTGACCCAAGAAACCATAAAGATTCATTGTGTAACTCATAGTAACAGAAGACAACTATGTCATGGCCATAAGGGAGGCTGCTGTAGGTGTGTACTTGCATGCAAATCATCTACTAATTTCATCTTAAAAACAGCACTACAGCCCAAAGAATGATGCTCAGATACCTGACAATATAATTTTTTAAAGTATTCATGTACGAACCCCTGAGGCTAACAGCCCAGTCTTAGCATAAAGTGCATTGCCGAGCATAAAAAGCAGCTGCTGTTGTAAGACGATGTTGAGAAGTTTTCCTGTCGTTCCAAAATTTCAGCTATGACTCAAATTTTCAAACAGAAGCCTCCACCCCATTTTAAGGGAGATGACGACAAGCCACCAGACACTGAGAGAGAACCCACAAAGCAAGAAAGCAGGCGTCGTCTATAGACCATGCGTCACCATTTCCACATCTGTGTACTTTCCAACACACGAGAATCCTTTTCTATCTTAAAAAACTCATTTCAAATTTTTAGAGTGGCTTTTTGCTACTCTATGTATTTTCTCAGTCAACAGCTACTAAAAGCACAACCATTAGCATATGGGAGGGTCCCTTTTTGAGTTAGAAATTACTCAATACTGTATACTGAACATAAATAGGTCAGTGCAGACAATGTTACGAATGTACTATGTTTAGAAACTTAGGCTCAGGATTTACCGTTGGTCAGGAAGCCAGGCCCTGAGAACACACTTCCGACAGCAGCCGGTCCTCTCTCCTTCACCCGTCACCATGTCCCTGTTTCACAAACCTCTACAGTCTGTGCAAAGAAAGCCCCTCAATGAAGTCAGGTATCAAGAAATTGTTTCCAAATCAGCACCCAGCTGGGGAAGCCAAACCTACACATGTCAGGTGACACTGCTACTCCAGGTGACCCCGGCCAGGGTCGGAGGTCAGGGCACCGTGGCCAGAGTGATCAACTCAAGTGCTCAAGAACCTTGCAGCTGACACTTGAAGAGATCAGAGAAGCAAGGTATTCTGTAAGAAAGAGTGACGGACATGACTGATGATGAACTTTTTTATTATACACTAGGAAATTGCCAACAATTGTGTTATGGATAAGAACCTGACCACGGCAATAAAAAGCGCCCATCTAAAGAACAAAAAAACGCCAGAGTACTCCATTGGGGGAATTGTCCTTGCTTCACCTTCTTGGGGAGGGTCAAAGCAGGAAGGAGGAGACTGAGCAGTGCGTGTGCAAGGCCAGCTGGATGATTTACAGGAAGCCCAGAGTCAGCAGACAGAAAGGCTCAGTGATGGTGACGATGCCGACGTTCAAAGAGGGAGGGAGTCCTTTATCTTAGGAACGATAAGAAGCCTCTGAAGGAGCTTGAGCAAAGGCGCAGTTAAGAAGGTCATCTGGTTCCAGGATCCTTTGCTCCATGGTCCCACGCACTATTCGTGGAGTGAGTAAATGAGAGGTCCCCTAAACTAGGGAAGCTTGTGGACGGAACCCCACAAGCCAGCTGGGCATCTGTCAAAGCCACTGCAAACTGTAGTTCCTTCATGAGGCTTCTCCGTGCCTCCCTCTTACACTGGCCAACAGATGTTTTCTCCTCCCCTCATCTGTAACCTTCCCTACACGCACATGTTTATCTCCAGCCCCGATCTCTCCAAGTTACACTCCTGTGTTTCTGACTCGACTCCCATCTCCATGAGAATGTTCTACCAGCACCTCAAATGCAAAGATCTAGAGCAAAACTTAATTTTTCTCCCACCCACCCACCTGCTCTGAGGTCGCATTTTTCCAATGGTCCAGGATTAACATCTTACCCTCATCTTTTCTTCCTCCCTCTCTTTCCCCAGATCCAATGAGTTGTTTCTTTCTGCCCAGTCTACCTCAGCAACAATTTTCCAATCCCGCTGTCACTACCTAGACCAGGTCTTCCTTCTCTAAGAAAAACCCTATGACCCTTCATTATTGATCCCATGGTTTCTTCCCCGATTTATACATCCTCTGAATTATTAGATAATATATCCTATAATTCTGATTAGGACATTCTGAGGACCCAAAAACCTTCAATCTCCAAGCTTACTAACCCAGCCCAAATTTCCTAGCCTAGCATTAAAAGCCCGCCAAGTTCTAGGCCAAACCTAATTTTCCATCTCTGTACTTCATCTTCCCACTCTTTGCCTTCATATATGCCACAATTGTTTTTCCACACCTGCCCTCTCTATCCAATCTGGTAAATGTTGGGTGATTTCCTTCCACATGAGTTTGCTATACTCTCCTTCCCCCTGGCACCTCAGTTTATAGGAAAACATCCTACCATTCTATATATTCAATCCTCACACAGGAAATTAGAATATTCATGGAAAAGCCTATAAAATCTAGAAAACAGATAAGGACTGAGAAGAAAAAGCTTCCTTTTGATTTTTTGTGATTGAGCTCCAATGTCAAAAGAAGGTGGCAGGGCCAGCCCCATGGCCTATGGGGTTAAGTTTGCCACGCTCTGCTTCATTGGCCTGGGTTCAGTTCCCAGGCACAGACCTACACCACTTGTCAGCAGCCATGCTGTGGCAGCGACCCACATACAAATTAGAAGAAGACTGGCACAGATATTATTAGCTCAGGGCGAATCCTCCTCAAGCAAAACAAAGAGGAAGATTGGCAACAGATGTTAGCTCAGGGAAAATCTTCCTCAGCAAATAAAATAAAAAGGTGGCAACAAGCAGGACGCCCTAAGAGCTTCAGAACATTTGGAAAAGGTGGAAACATTAAGTTGGGCAATGGATTCTAACAGCCTATCAGAATTCTTCTAGATGATTCATTGGTCTAACAGAACTTAAAGTCACTGAAGAAGATGAGTAGGTATGGTCTTTACAATGCAAGATGGTAAAATCGTGCTCTAACTGATGTCTTAGAAGCACAAGGAAATGACAAATTCTAAGAGATGAAGACAGTTTCACAAATACCATGCAACAGAGGCCTTAAGGACGTCAACAGGTTATGAGGGAAAAGTATTCCAGGCAGCAGAGACTGTCTAAAAGAAGGACAGGGCGGAAAATGCTAGACAAGTGTGAGAAATAGGAAAATAACTGATGAACTCTTGGTCCCTAAATCATTACTATTTTGAATGTCTCTAATTATCACTTAGTTTTAATGACTATACCTGTAAGTGGTATTTGAACTCAGCATTTGAATTCAGTGAATTCCTGAAAATACGCAGATGATATCTGCAGGATGAATTAGCTGTTATTAAACAGGATTTTCACAACTCAGTTGGATCCCCAATTGCGTTCTAGTTCCTGAATCCGGCGCTCCAGTCAGTTTACGGCCCCCGGGCTTCTCTTTCAGTCTCCTGCAGCAGCAGGAAGGAGCTGCACCAACATCCCAGGATCCCACTGGATCACACTCTTTCACACACACACTGCAATCAAGAGCAAATTATACATTTTAAGGACTAAGAACCCCATAATATAAAATGCAAAAATGCAAAATCAAACCACGTAAACATCTGCACTCCATACACAAGGAACTCTAGAATCCGAAGAGACCTTGGGAAAATCTAGGTCAACCATGTGATCCCAACTATGTGTATCAGGTTCTTTCAGGAAGTCAGGATCAAGGCTCAATGATCTAGTCTCTCCCTGGGCTTGGAACCCAGGGACATGTAAATATTCAGGAGCTGCTGAGCAGCCACATTCAATCCTGAACACAGGAAAGCAGAAAAAAATGGTCAGCAAAGAGAGAACAATGAAGCAAAGAAAGGCAAAGACCACAGTCGGGGAAAGTTCCAGGTTTTCCAGTCCCTGGTCCCTAATAAGGTCTGTCTGCATTTGGCTTCCATCAAATTCCTTTCTTTCTTTCTTTTTCCCAGAACTATTTCAAGTTCATTTCTGTTACTTGTTACAGAAGCTTAAATGAGGCAATAACCAAAGTCCTCCATAAAGTCAATTGGTTGATTTATCGCTGGCCTATCTTTTCTACGGTTTCTTTTGTCTTTATTTGTATTTCCTTAAAAGCCATAAATACGACTTTGGTATGCCATAGAGATAAATATGCGAACAGGGATGCAGGATGGTGCTGAGCATTTTAAAAGGAAAACCCATCATGCCCAGGAAGGAGAAAACATAGGAATATTCAAGGTAAAGCCCTGAGATATCTGTACAGCAGTCAGAGATGCTAACAAACAACTGTCAAATTAAATAGCTATCTGATCACCCTCCTATCCAAAGCCAATGTACTTCTGGATAAACCAGATGGGTAGGCCCAAGTCAATCTCCTCGGAGATATGATGAAAAGGCGATAACCCAATATAAGGCATTTCATCTGGAACGCCCCCAAATAACCAGCCCTAGGCCTCCCAACCCCAGAAAGGTTTGGGTGCTCTCCAGTGGTGCCCCTAACTGGGACCCAAATTTCAAAACTGAATGTCAAACCGTCTCCCGGCCTGGGCTAAACTGTTCCTGAAGAGCAGTTAGGCATTTACCCCAGGTTATAACCAGCACTTTCTCCTATTAGATGAGGGGAAGAAAATAACAGAAGCTTAACATCATGGAACTCTGTCCAGGCGTGGGTGTCTGTGTGCATGCGCAAGACGCTCCTGAGGCAGATCCAGGCCCCAAAAACTGGATCCACACCCATCAGACCTGACTACAAGGAGACCAGTCGAACACGCATAGCAAGTCAGAGTCGACAGTCAGAAGCTGGAACCAATGTTGTGGGTGGCTCTGCAGGACCACAGAAACAAAAACAGTATTACAGGATCCCGGAGTTAGAAGGGACATGGTGACTATGTTTGACTTCATCATTTTCAGAGAAGGAAGCCAAACATCTGAACCAAATTCATCAACCAAATCCCTAACTACAATCAGTAACACAGGTGAGACAAAATCAAAGGGACTGTGACCGGATTACGATAGAACCAAAAAGCATTATTTCCTAAAGTTGCTCTTTAACGGCTGAAAATTTATTTTTAATTTAAAAAGGATAAATGCATTAGAAAAACCTATGAAAGCTTCTCTTGGGATATGTTTTGGATATTCTCGGTACTTGAGTTTAGCAAAACAATAAAGATTTCTGACCTGATAGGTTAACATTTTAGTTCAGATACTAGAACCACCACCTTTAAAAGCCAAAAAAACCATGTGTTGATTCAAAAACTAAATGATGTTGTATATGTGCAACCTTGGCAGACAGGCAGTTCAGGCACTGTGACAAAGTTCCAAATGGCAGGGAGCTACTTATTTCAATATAAAAAATTCCAGACATTCACATAGGGCCCTAATAAAAGTCACCAGAAATTAGACTTATATGTCAGCTGGGACCAAAATTAAAAGAATAAATGTTTAAATGGTCCAAATATAAACTTGGTGTTCAAATTGCTGGCAAGGGGCCACAGTACCCTGGATTTTGGTCTTCAAGGTCTGCTTTACCACAAGTATTAGGTAAGTCAACACATCACCGAGGAAAAAAAAAGAAAACATACATATATTCCCTGGCTGTACAATCCACCCTTTATCGTGCAGCACAGTATTTTTCAGATCATTGAGAAAACGTTAAGTTAGAACCTGTTGCTTTCCCAAGAAGTACCATTAAAGTTAGTTCTAAAGCATGAATCCACAAAAAGCAGGTCTTCTAAAAAAACAATATTAATCAGAAACAAACATGAAATTGATATGATTACTTAATGTTTATACACTGCACATTTAAGTATCTTTAAAAATCTCCCAGGGGCCGGTCTGGTGGCCGAGTGGTTAAATTCGGGCGCTCTGCTTGGGCGGCCCAGGGTCTCACCAGCTCAGGTCCTGGGCGCCGACATGGCACCACTCATCAAGCCATGCTGAGGCGGCATCCCACATGCCACAACTAGAGGGACTCACAACTAAAAATACACAGCTATGTACTGGGGGGATTTGGGGAGAAAAAGGAAAAACAAAATCTTAAAAAAAAAAATCTCCCAACAAACTGAATTGACAATTTTAATAAGTTACATGAATCCCAAACATTTTTTTTATGGACAAAACTGTCTTTTAAAGTCTATTTTGCCGCCAGTGCTGCAAAGGGAAATATGAAGAGATAGATTAGAGGGTGCTGAGTATAATCTATGCTTAATAGAGTCAGCTTCCAGCTAATTTGTAAATCCTAGCTGTTAGCCCTATCTTATTTTGACAGTTTAGTCTATAGGGGGCAGAAACAAAATTTCATAAGAAACGTCAACTCTGAGGAATTATAACTTTTGTTTTTCCATTCCGGATAAAACTAAGAACTGCGAGGCTTTAGATGACTCGTGAAATACTCACCGCAAAGATAAAAGTTCATAAAATTTCACATTTACCTTAAACTCGACATTTGTACTTTCAATAGTTTCTTTTTATAATGACCTTATGTAAAAAAAAAAAAATCCTCACTGATATTTTCCACATGATCTAACGAAAACTATCTTTCAAATCATCCTCTTAAGACTTCAAAATTACCACCCTGATAGCTTACGGTCCTAAACCAAAGGCGGCAGGAATGGCATCTTTCCGTCACACAGTCTGACTTGAAATAGTCCAGCGTAAAACTTGGAAAACAGACTGGGATGCTTTTCTCCGCTTAAAAACAAAAGAAAACCGGTACCTGGCACACTCGGGTTCCGCTCGCTTTTGGCCTATTAAACGCCAGCCGGGCCGCGGGAGCCTGAGCCCGGGCGGGGCCGCGCCGCCGGGAGGGCCTCCGGGTGCGCTCCGGGTGCGCCCTGCGGGACGCGCGGCGCGGCGCGGGCCTGGCGGCGATTCCCACGCGCCGGCCCGTTATCCGAGCGGCCACTCGGCGGGGCCGAGCTGCGCGGGGAGGGAGCTCCGGGGGCCCCGCGTCCCCCGAGCCGGGCGGTGTCCCCTCCGGCCGCCGCGGCCGCCCCGCCAGGCCCCTCCCTCGGGGCCCGCGCCGGCGATGCCTCCCGGGCTCAGGTTCCTCCGGGGCGGGATAAGGTGTCAGCCAGGCGGCCAGACGCTCCCGTCGGCGGGGGCGAGCCAGCCCGCCCCCCAGGCCCGCGCAGGGCGCTCCCCCGCGCGCCCCTCCTCGGCCCGGGAAGGGGTGTCCCCGCGGGCGGCCGGCGGGCGCGGCGGCGCTCGGGGCATCCGGGGTCGGGGTCACCCTCAACCTGGCAGGGCGGGCGGGGGAGGCGGCGGAGGCGAGGCGGGCGGGAGCCCAAACTTACCCGAGTGCGCGGCTCCCCGCGCCGCGGCCAGGCAGAGGCCGAGGCCGAGAGCCAGGCCGAGGCGGAGCGAGAGGGGGCGCGGGAGGGTCCGCCGCGGGCGCATGGAGGGCCGGGGCCGCCGCCGCCGCTGGCCGAGCCTCCGCCTCCCTCCCTCCCGGCTCGGGCGACGGACGGGGCGGCGGGAGGCATGACGGGAAATTCCTGGGCACGGGCAGCCGAGTCCAAATATGAGCAAAGGAGCCGAGCGAGGGAGGACCGCCGAGCGCCCGCCGCGGACGGGGCCGGCTGCCCGGGCCTCGGAGCCGCCAACTCCCTCCTCCTCCGCAGCCTCCTCCGGATCCTCCTCCGCAGCCTCCTCCACAGCCGCCCCGGGGCCGCCGGCCGCCGCGCGCCACCCGGGGCTGGAACCCCTCTGCCGCGGGGCATCTCTCCAATGCTGGGGCCCCAGAGCAGAGCAGAGCATCCCACCCACGGGTCCCCCCGAGACCCCTGAAGCAGCAGGAAAGAGAGAAACCAGGACGAGCAGACCGGACGGCGAGCCGGAGACCCGTGGGAGGACGTTTAAGGGGTTTGAGGAGACTCGTGCGCCGCCCCTAAAGACTTGAGAGCTTTGGTAGTGAGGGGATAAAAAGGTCTGGCAATTCTCTAAGTGTGGGAGGGTTAAGCTGGAGCGGCGCTGCCAGCCAGGCACACGCTCAGGTGAGCGGTCCTCTACACAACGAACGGGCGTTATAATACGTAAAACCACCCCCTGCATTCCAGGTGAGTGGGCCCTCCAACCAGGTGACTGTGTGGGTGTTCTTAGCCAAAATTACAAGAGGCTCTTCCCAAACCTCCATTTGAACACCATATATGGACCTGAGGCGGCCTGAGTGACGAGAGTTTTTCACCCCAGCCAAACGCTGATGTTTAGGCTGCTGTTCCTTCCACCTTCACCCTCTCTTCACCTCCCTTACACTGGTCTCGTATTTGCTGTAGCTTGTCTAAAGGGCAGTGTTGAAGTTTATTCCAAAGGTGCTGCCTCTGACGACCAAAGTGTCAGTCCCAGATGGCTAATTGCAGGCAGGAGCGTAGTTCCCTGACTTTCCTTTGGCACTGATAACCACTGGAGTAATCAAGTCCAAATGACCCTTAGCTTTTCAAGACAACATAATTATGTCTTAATTACTGCAATTTATTATTTTTTTTTACTCACACTAATGGGACAGGCCCTGGGGACGTAGAATGTTATGTAATTACTTAGGAACATTTTAAGATGCTACAGAAATGATTTAGTGATGCAAAATACTTAAGGGGTAAATGTCAAACAGATTTAGAGCGTGGATTATTCTAACATGAACTCAAGTATGGTAATTTCTACATCACAGTATTTGTTTGAAAATCAGAAACTTTATTTCAAAACAAATTCAATTCTGGCAAAGTATTAAGGCCCATCTGCCCAAAACCAGTCCATGTGCAAGGGGCTCTCCTTTAGTCATCTGGTCTGAGCAGCACCACGGCCAGTGGTTTACTCCTGGCAAATGGGTGAATCTGCCCCTTCCTGTACCAGCAGTGATAATGGGATGAAGGGCAGATGACCGAAGTAAACTAATGGTGAAGAAACGAACATAGTAAATGAAAGACTCAGAAGACACACAGCCTTATTATTCAGCTTAGGTGCCTAGAAGCCGGGTGGGTGAAGAAAATACTCAGGAAGCTCTTCCCTCCCATCCCTCTTTGTTGTGTACTTCACCGTGTATTACGTAAGCATCCATTTTCCTTACTTCCCCCACAACACCTAGCATAATTCTTTGCCCATAATCTAAATATTTGTTTACAAACAAAAGTAAAATGAGCATAGTCGTTTGTGGAGTGAGATATGGGAGCTCCCTAAGTCTAGAGAAAAGCTTGTTTCAAAGGATTGTAATAATGATAGCTATATTTAAAATATTTTAGTTGACCTTAAGGACAAAAACATAAAATTATAAAGAAGGCAATATCGGTGGCCTGGTGGCGCAGAGGTCAAGTTCACACACTCCGCTTTGGCAGCCTAGGGTGGCCAGCCAAGATCCCAGGCGCTGACCTACTCACCGCTTGTCAAGCCATGCTGTGGCAGGCGCCCCATATATAAAGTAGAGGAAGATGAGCACAGATGTTAGCTCAGGGCCAGTCTTCCTCAGCAAAAAGAGGCGGATTGGCAGCAGATGTTAGCTCAGAGCTGGTCGTCCTCAGGGAAAAAAAATGCAATATCATTACAACCTAATTCACGTTACTATAAGTGGAGAGTTAATCAATTGCATCAAGTCTGCTGACTTCACAGTCAGCAACACCAGCAGCTGGTCTAAAGGCTTAAATAAGTATGGCAGAGGGGGGCAAAGAACTACAGCCGCTGAGTGCTAGCAAGTGCCAGGCACCATGCTAGATGTTCCACACGTGGTATTTCATTCAATCGTTACAAATACCTCTGAGCGTATTTTTCTCCCTCTGTTACAGCTAAGGAGCCTGAGGCATAGCTAAGTAAATTAGGCTACCAGGAAGGGGTGAAGTAGTATGGGAATTCAAACCTCATTTCAACCTCCATATATAGTCTTTTTACTGTGCTAATCTGTCCCATTTTCTCTACACTGAAAAAGAAAAGGGCCCTCAAAAACTGTATTCATTGGGCTCTTGTGGTTTTAAGTAACTGTGTGCACTCGGGTTACCTCAAGGAATAGGGGTAAAGAATCCCTGTGGAAATAGGGCCAGAGACTTAACCGGCTTGTCAGGTCCTCCTTTGTGGGCCGGGGTGGGGCCCGTGCCTCTGAAAGTTACTCAGCACAGGAAAGGTACTCCCCTCTGACCACGTTCCTCTGAGTCTTGTAGCTTAACCAATGATATTTAAATCATATATTTCACAATGTTTTCTCTTACTTTATTATAATCTTAGTAACAATCATGTTAACGTATTACCTTAAACATTGTTTGTTTGTTCTTAAGACAGAGGCCCCAGAGGGGGTCACTGCTGCCTCTCTTCCTATCTACATCCCTCTCCCCCAGCCCAGTGGGGTGATAGTAACGTTTAACAACCGTACCTGGAGGAGGGAGACCTGAATTGTAGCAAAAACCAATTTTTGTGGTCTCAATACTCCCACCAACTGGAGTCTCTGAAGGCGGAGCTGGGAAGAGATGCACACCACCAGCTTTCAGGCCCTAAGAGCCAGTCCCAGCACACCACTTCCTTAGCTCCTTATGAAGTGTCTTCAAAACACAGCAATAATTCAGGTTGCACAATTACAGCTCTTTCCACTTCTGCTCCCACTACCAGCTGCCAATGCTCTCTCTATAGCTCATAATCAGATGCCCCAGAGGGGAGAATGATTCTATTACCCTAGTCCCTCTTGGGGAAAATTCTTGTATGAGGCTGTCTCATAAGACACTGAGCGGTCTAAAGATTGGCTACCTCTGAGACAGGTGTCCTCTCCTACTCCTTCAGCCATGGCTGAGACGAAAGGCTCCCATCTACACCACGTGGTAACCTATGCTAAAGAAACAAACATCGTTGCTACCTTCTTAGGGGGCTGTGGTTGGGGCAGCCTCTTTTAACGGGAGTCTGTAAGCGACAGACATTCAAGCTTGATCTTTCTCACATACTATCCTCTGCTCTTTACTAAAATCCCCTGAGCCACTACACGAAGCTTTGGGACAGCCCCCATCCACATACCCCAAGGAGCATCTTGGGTGGATGCCAACAACTGCAAACAGGAGCATGGGCACGTCAGGACTAGATCCTACTCGAAAGCCCCAGGCAGGGTGAGAAACAGGAATTTAGCACTTAGATTCATGAATACTTATTGAGTGTCATTGTTCTAAACCAAGAATGATCAATTAGAGAGTAAGGAATTACTTCGTAGAAGGGTATCACACACTCTCCAGAAGAAAGCTTTTCCAACTACACTCAATCCAAACTCCCCAAATTCCGCTTTCCTATCCTGGGAATAGAATGTGGTCACAAACCCTGCTGAGAATCCTGTTTTATACTGATGAAGGCGTGCCGGTGCCTCAACGTGCTGGGGGAGAACAGAGTTGAGAACTATTCTCAACAACATGAGGGACACAAAGTCAATGCTGACAGGCTGAGAGGGATACCTGACATTTTCTCTCAGATTCTGAAAAAGGATTTCTGTTTCCATGACACCCTTCCAGACCCCAGTCACCAAAAGCACTAAGATGACAAGGTGCTACCAAGACATCAGGTGAGACCCCCAAACAAAAACAGAAAGCTGAATTAAAGCGAGCATTTTCCTTCCTTCCATGAATCTCAAACGGCATTTTTTAATATTCACCGTTGAAGCCATCCCTTTTGTTGACTGATCCTGGAGAGACTTGAAGTATGTATTCCCATGATTAATGGGCTGCCTGATTCTACTGGCTTTGGCTGTGGATATGCTACAACAAGTAATAAATATTTACAGTGAGATTTTAGATGTTGCGGAGCAGTTAAAGAATCCTCTCTGGACCAGCAAAGCTGCTTGGCTTTTGGCAAGATTGTATCCCACAAAGTGGTGTATGCAAAACCAACTGGATACACACAAAGAGAGAGACAGAGACGGAGACGGAGAAGTTGGAAGGGAGACAAGGAAGTTTTGAAGGGCGGCAGGAAAGTTCTAGTGGGAGGCTTGATCCTCCTCCTTCACTCAGGCTCTGGTCCCAGGTGCTTCTTATGGCGAAGCATCCGACCCCATGGTGTGTGTGTCCAGTGTTTAAAGGCATGTCTTTTTCACACACTTTCTTCCCAACTGCAAACCAGCTCCTTCATGTGTTGTTCATCCAAAGTGGCTACAATCTGATCTGGAGCTAGAAGAGGAGCCCTGGCTGTGTCAGGCTCCCTGGGAAATGGTGTGCTGCTCTCCAAAATGGTGCCTCCTTACAGGATTTCCTGCAGTAGTTTTACCTCTGCCTCATTATCACCCTGCAAGCTGCCAGGACCGCCAAGTCTCATGATAAGAGACAACTGCACTCGGCGGTCAGGACTTGGACTTTGGCGTCAGATGGATCTAGATTCAAGCATGGCCTCTACCCTTAAAGCTTGTGGGACAATGGGCAAGTTACCACTCTAAGCCTTGATATTCTCCATAAAACGGAAAAATAAAGGTACCTAGCACTCATGATACTTAGCATTTAGCCCCATGCTAGCAAAGGATAAGTCCTTAATAAATATTAATATAGTACTAACATTAACTTTTTATCATTTCTTACCAACCTTCAATCACCTCAGAGTCACTCTTTGCCTTTAAGCCTTATCTGATATGATTCCCTGTATCTGAAATGACTCAGTTTCTCTTCACAGCTCAGAGTCCCACATTTGTATTCAGGATCACCTGTTAAGGAAGTTTGTTCAGATTTAGTAATCCTTTCTAAACATATTTTCTTCAAATTTACCTTTTTATATTTATACCCAGTGTTATTAATAGTAACTGATTTCAAATATGTTTTTTAAGTTTTAACTTCCTCAAAGTAATCGTACTAGAAGGCTACACACATATATGAATGATTATTCAAATTATTTTGTGAAAACCACTTTTAGAATTTCCATCAAAATATACAATTTAAAAAATATCTTCAACACAGGAAAATCATCTTTGCATTCATTCATTCATTCAACAAATATTTACTGAATGCTTACTATGTGCTGGATAGACAATAAGCAAGATAAACCAGTAAAATATGTAGTATGTTAGAGTGATAACTGCTAGTAAGAAAAATAAGGCAGAGAAGGTTGCTAAGAGTTGGGGAAGTAACATTAAAGACTTGAAAGAAAGTAGGAAGCCAGCCTATATCTGGGAGCAGAGGGACAGCAAGTGAAAAGGCCACACCCAAAGCAGAGGCAGGCCGCCCCCTAGGACCACCCTCGTAGGAGGACCACCCCAGCAGGAGGACCATCCCGGAGGTGGGGATGGGGGAAGAGAGTGAAAAGGGGCCACAGGGGGAGCATTAGAAGATGTGGCCGGAGAGGCAATCACGTAGGGTCTTATTATGGGTCATGATAAGGACTTTGGCTTTTATTGTGAATGAGATGGGAAGCAATGATAGAGTTTTAGGCAGAAGAGTGACATGATCTTACATTTTAACAGGATCACTTGGGCTGTGTGTTAAGGAGTGAAGAGACAGAAGGGGAGAGCAGTGAGGAGGTTCTCGAAGCAAGCCAGGTGAGAGAGAATCGTGATCTGCAGCAGGGAGAAAGCAGTGGAGGTGGTGAAAAGCGATCAAATTGCTGATATAATTGGAAGGAGGGGCCCACAAGCTCTGCCGACAGCCCAAATGCAGGGGCGGGAAAGAAAGAAGAATGTCTCTATACTTTTTTCTTTTTTTTTGCCTGAGGGTCACTGAATTGCCATTTCCTGAGACAGGGATGACTTTGGAGGAGCTGGTGGGGAGTATATTAGCAGCTCAGTTTTGGGCATGTTAAGTCGGAAGTCAGTTTCATTGTGCCCACACGGAAAAGCCATTCTTATAAGTCAAATGGCCAAAGACCCAATCTTTGTGGTGTATAAAGGACAGCTAAGTGACAAGGTCCACCAGACAGAGGGGAATAGGACATCTCTTCAGAGATGGAGAGGAACCTCTGTGAGGCTCAAATAGATACACAGGGGTTTTAAAGCTGTTGTTTCAAGTATTGTGCAAATGTTGATTTTATATTTTTTAAAGCTGGTGGACATAAAAGTTGAGAGAGAAATAAACTTACAGTTGGCAGATTTCTATTCAGACCTGGGCTATGCCATGTAACAGCTGTGTAAGACTTAACAATCTGTCTCTGGGGTTTGGTTACCTTATCTTTGAAATGAAAGTACTAATACCTGCCCTGCCTATTCTGCAAGATGTTGGTGGGAGTTGAAGGACACAATGAGGGGACTTTCAAACTACTGATGTCTAAACAGCAAAGGTTATGATTGAGGCGAGGTGCATTTTTCTATATTCACTCACTTTTGTTTCTTTGTGTAAGCCACAGTTTGTGTCTTGAAGTTTATCTTGAAGATACCTCAAGATTCTGATTTAAAAAAAAAAGTTTCGCCAAGGAAAATGCATATACACCACACACACACACAATATTTGGTATACAATTTCACACTGATTGAAAATCACTTTGGAAAGCAATAGGAGTCATTGTAATTTCTTGTGTGGAAGAGAAACTTAATGAATTTAGCATCTAAAAAAATTTAGTGTGTTGCAGGCTATGAGGTAGATGAGAGGAGAGTAGTGTTGGGAAAGCCATCCAAGGAAGTACAGACAAGGCTCGAGGTCACGAGACACCCTAGCCTCAGATGGTAGCGGTGAGACTAGACATGAACGAGGAGATATGGGAGGAGCAGCATTGCCAGATAAAACGCAGGATGCCTAGATAAATTTGAATTCTAGATAAATACCAAGTAATTTTTTAGTATAGCCTAAATATCAAATGCGGTGTACATACACTACAACAGTATTCACGATTTCTCTGAAATTCCAGTTTAACTGGGCATCCTATATTTTTATTTGCTAAATCTGGCAACCCTAGAAAGAAGCTGCTGAACTTATTCCTACTGTCATCCCCGTATTTCTCTGAGGCAGATTCTGAAACAAACAGTGTGTGCTGTGTCACCACCGTGAAATGGAGAGAAAGTCATTAAGAGGTGGTCCAGCTCTTTTGTGGATCTTGAAAAAACCAATAAAGATGTTAAATAATTCTTTACAGACCTATTTCTTTTCCAGCCAGGGCATAAGCCTTACTAATATTGTGGCTATATTCTATTCTCAATCTACGAGTTTTGCAGTATCCAGTACAATCTACGTGAACGTGTGTGCCTGTGTGTGTCCTTAACATGTGGGTTAATCAGCAAAGGAACCACCAGCTCATGGTTGCCCTGGAGAGAATACTGAATAAAAAACATGAATTGGAGGACCCACAGTCTGTCCGTCCATCTTCCCTACCTGCACATATGCACACACAAGTGTGAGAGCCTGGGCAGGGAAGTTTTTGCCTGTGCAGCCAAGCCTGTGGCCTTACTTGATTGGACAGTGTATGGTATGGGTGGGAAGGAAGAAAGGCTCAGACAATGAGGTCCCTTTCACTGGAGGAGTAGGGGCAGCTGAAAGAATCAAAAGAAGCAATCCATTTGAGGTGGTAATACAAACCTGAAGGCAGGAAAGGCAGGAGCATTCAAGGACTTTCTCTGTCTAAAAGCTTAAGACCCTTAAGGTCTTACCATCCGTTGGGTGAGTAAGTGAAAATCCAAAACAGAGCTGCAGATCTTTAACTCTTATCTCTCCTACATTGTAATTCTGTTCTGAAATGACCTTCACCAGGCCCTGATGTCTCATTTTGTGGAGGCTGAAAAGTTCAAGATAGCAAGGAAAAAGGGGTCTGGTTTCATCTCACTCCTCTTGTAGATACAGGGGCGGACAAGGAGTCACAATTGATGAGCGACAGTACCCAAGAACAGCCCACAGTGAACCCAGAGGCCACAAAAGGCCCACAGCCCACAGCCCTGGGGAGCATTTTACAGAAGATGGATGGAGGAGAAAGTAAGGCCAACCTTCAGGATTGGCCTGTGGCTTAGTGAAGGCTGCTCCTGAGCAAAAGTGAGTATTGCAGATTTTTGGGTAGGAGAGATATGGAGCAAGACTGGGTGGGGCTTGGATACTGACTAAATTCTCAACAGTAATAGAGAACTTTGAAAAGGAGGCCAGGCTGGCCCCGTGGTCTAGTGGTTAAGTTCGCGGGCTCTGCTTCAGCATCCCAGGGTTTCGCGGGTTCGGATCCTGGGTGTGGACATGGCACCACTCCTCAGGCTATGCTGAGGCGGCGTCCCATGTGCCACAACTAGAAGGACCCACAACTAAAAATATATACAACTATGTACTGGGGGGATTTGGGGAGAAAAAGGAAAAATTAAAATAAAAAAGGGGGCAAGATTCTTCTTTGACAACTCCCCATAATGTAATGAATGCTCAATAAATGCTGTTGACTAGCCTTTAAACTGGGGGAAGGGAGGGCAGCTAAAGGGGAAAGGAGGGAGATGGCTAAGGAAGAATTTATGTATTTTCAACTCTCACAGAGAAAACAAATAGACCAAATAAAACTATCAGCCGCTTATCTTCCCACAGTGGCATAAAATGAAATAAAAACCCAAAAGCTAGTTCCTTCTTAAAACCATTATATTCTGCTCCCGGTGGTAACAGACAGTTAGAGTTGGAACTACAAGTAAAACTGGCTCACATTAATGAAAATATGTAACTATATCGCAACCAAAGCTCTGAAAACTCAAGATATTTAGTGGAAGGAAACACTAAAGAGACATTTATTATACTGTTTGAAGTAAAAATAAAGCATCAGAACAATAAAAACATTTCCTAAATGAATCTAATGATGCTCAGCTAATTTTATGTTGCTTTACATCAATAAGGAAAAATACATTGGAAACTCTATACATTAAGTAAGTAGTGATGTTATAAACATGAATGAAATAGCTCTGAACTACTTCCACCTTTGCCTCTAAAATCCCTTCGGTCTGACAGCAGAACATACTATTTCCTGTTGTTGTACTCTGTGGGAAGGAGCACACCCATTTCAATCTTTGCCACTTTTTTTCTGTATCAACATTTACAGGAGGAATTATTTTGGTGCTCCCCTGATAATTCTCCCTAGGTTGATCTCTCAGATCCAGAAGCCATTTGGCGATGAGTCTCAGACTTAACTACTATCAGAATTACCTACCTGGAGAGCATGTTACTATCCTGGGGTCTTTCCCAGATACAGTGATTCAACGGGTCTGGTGAAAGAATCAGCAATCTGCATTTCTAACAAGTATCCTAGATGATTCTCTAACAAGTACGCGACATGACTCTAAGACAGGTGGTCTGCAGCTCATGCTTTGAGAAACTCTTGTTTAGAGTAACCAGAGTAATTTTCATGTCTGCTTTCTAACTGAAGAGTAAAAGTTTCAACTTCTCTTTTCTACAATGCCCTTAACAGGGGTGGAAAAGATTATAGGAAAATACATGAGAGAATATATGACACAGCTTTCATGGCCTTTACAAAATATACATGCTTACTCATAATCCAAATAATCAGGAAATTCAAATAACACGAATTTTCAGTTTACTCTCTGACAAGTGAGGTTTACTATGAAACGAGGCACTGCAAGATTCTGAGTTGCTTCCTGAGTCATCAATGACTAGATTAAGCTCCTCATAGTTTTAGCACTGTGAATATTTTATTGTATTCTTAGAAAATTGGTTATTTTTGAATCAGGTTATAACTCTTAGGTAACTGGAATATTAAATTTATCCAGACATATCTTTAAAAATTACTCCAGGTAAATAGGAATTTTCTGTACTAATCTTAGAATATGATACACATTATGATATACTTTATTGTAGTACACATTTTTTCTGAATATAATGAAAATAGCAAACTTCTCTAAACATTTCAATTGCATGGGGCAATTTTTATTCCACCAATCTCCATGTTTGATAAGGTTGTTTTATAACTAAGTGTTTTAAGTATATTTAGCTGTCCTCGGGGAAAACCAAGAAAAGCAATTTTAATTTTTCCATGTTATTAAAGCATAGTGGAAAATGAAAATGGTAATTTTTTAATATAATTTTGAGTTTTATTTAGATAGGATACATTCTAATTTTCGAAAATGTGGTTTTATTTAAATGTGACATATTGAAATACAGTTTATTTAAATGTGAAACAATGTCTAATTCATAAAGATAAATAACAGAATGAGTGGCCAATCAACAAGGCTCATGGCTAGCTCTTTGCCTGTAAGGATTCAACAACCCACACAACTGCTCATGGAAACAGACTCTCTTGCTCATTGTCTGCTTCTCACTCATCTCTATTGCTCCTGTTATCTTCCAGGAATGTATACCATACAACAGAGCCTCATTATTACCAGGTATATATCACATAAAATTAATTTCTAAGATGCCTACAGTTGAAAGATTATATCAGCCTACATGTTTAGAGTCACATTAAGAAACATTTTTAATAGCACCAGACTGACTGTAGACATCTTCAAGATGTAATGTCTTCCACTGGTGAAGCACAACTGGCCCATTCCAGTCAGGCTGACACCAGTGTGAAGACTGACATTACCCTAGTTCCAAGGATGGTTAATTCCTGAACCCTGTCATAGTTGGGATCTGATCTCAATGTTATTTACGTTGAGAAAAATAAACTTACATATAGATTTTCTGCCTTTTAGAAGCCGAAGCAGCGAACATAAAAAGGAAAAATTTTTGGACACAACAGTTGGGAAAAACTAACAATAAAATAACTAATTTAGGAGAGAAGAGAGACTAATAAGGTATACTGTTTCAAAGTCAAGTAAAAAGGGAGAATACATTAGTTTCAAAAGAACGAACGTAGTTAATAATGAAGAACGACCACCACTTGTAGAAATAAAGGAAGATGTCAAAACTTCTGGGCATTCAAAACTGCACCTGATAGGGATATACCAGAAAATTCACCATGAATATGCGGCTTACTTTAGATTTTTGTTATCTTTTATCAGATTTAGCAAGTTTCCTTCTCCTCCTAGTTTGCTAAGAATTACTTTTTTACAAACGGATATATAGATGTTGAATTTTATCAGATGGTTTTACTGCATCAATCTGAGTTGATCATATTTATTTCATGTGTTTTTTTAATGTGACAAAATACATTTTCTAATGTCAAACCCTCCAGCATTCCTGGAATAAATCCAACTTGGTCATGATGCGCAATTCCTATTTATGTTGCAGGATTTGGTTTGCTGACCATTTTGGTTTGTTTGGGATTTTTGTATCTTTGTTCAGTGAGATTGGCCTATAAATTTTCCCTTTGTTTGGTTTCTGCATCAAGGTTATGCTCTTCAGGAGTGCACCCCTTTTCTATTTGCTGGAATAGGGAATATGTCATTTAAAAAAGGAAGCACTGAAAAGATTATAGTTTTGTAAATGTCTCTCTTATGCATGAGCATCGTTAAGGGGACTCCAACGAAGAACAGCGAAGGGACGTTCAAAATAAACCATGTTATCAAGCAGTTGGTCTCACAGAGCCGGATTGAGAAATGGCAACATGGATATTATATGATGGGCATTTTATATTATTTCATTTAATTCTCTCAACTGCACAATTACCATTGTTTTAAAAATGAGGAAACTGAGTCTTAGACTACTTAAATAACTTGCCTAAGGTCACATGACCAGAATGTGTAAAAGCTGAAATCTGAGCCCGGGTCTCACTCCAGAGACTGTGCTCTTAACCACTCCTCCTTTTTCCCCCTCTCTCAATGCAGGTCTCAATGAAGATCTTTCATAATAGGAACAACCCACAATTCTGCAGCCAAACTAAAGATAGCTCTTTTCCACAGTGCTGAAATTATAAAAAGTCTAAAATGTCTGAGCTTCATCACCAAAGGTTGGTAGTATTCAAAATATACTAGTAGAGAAGAGCAAATGGAGAGAATTATGGGAATTATAATCAAAGTAAATATTTGAATACAATAACAAATACTCATGGAGAAATTTTGCAAAATACATACGTATTCCAACAGATTGAACTTCACTGCTAAATCTCAGTATTTCCCTCCAATTGTATGTATATAACATACTCCTTTCACTCTAGACACACAATTTTTCACTTTCAACCACTCTGATATAGAAATTCATTTTAGAATCAATGATGTCCTAAAAGAATCACTGTCAAAGTTATAAAAATAGAATTGCTGTCTCCCTGTATTAAATCCCATTTCTGCCAGAGGACTGATGTTTCTTCTGTCTTGGGGGGAACTACCGACTGTGAACATTTTAAATTCCCTTTGCTTGAAGCTTTTTGGACCAGGCCAGGCTGGCGGTGATACTGAACCTCTTAATCTCAAGTTTGGGTGCCCAATGTGTGGCAAGCCAAACACTGAGACGACAGTGCTTGGAGATGGACAAAGGCCCCATACAAGTTGGCCAAGATGAGAAGGTGGGAGCATGGGTTTGCTCAAATCTGTCTTAACCAGAGCAAAAAGCGGGGCGGTGGGGTGGGTGGGGGGGTGGTTATAGAGCTAAGGGGCTTGGCAAGAGGAGCTTCGGAGAATCAAAGGGGATACTCCAGATAAGTGTCTGGGCAGTCTGACTTCTGGGTGTCAGCGACAACTGAGGGCCAGCCGTCTGGTGATCATGACCTCCACCAAAGGCATTCTCTTCTGCAAAAGAAACAAATCCTCGAGACCCAAGTCACCTCTCAAGTTAACAAGAAAACAGCAAATTGACAAGAGTCATCCATGTCCATGTTTGGAACAAGGTCAAAGGGCAATCATGTTCTTATTGAGTACCTACAGTAACCCTCAAGTACCCGGCTTCAGTGCTAGGAACAGAAACTATAATCTGAATGAGGACCAGCTGGTTTCTCTGCTGCCGGATTCCAGAGACAAGTCTAGTTCTCCTTTCCTCTGACTCCGAGGTTTAGCTTTATGCCAGGGTCTTTGATCAGCATCCACATCCTGGGGTGTGATTTCTGTGGTGGTGGCTGTCTTTCTTAGTACCAGAAAAAGTGGTGTCTCTTCCAACTAACAATATCTTAAATGAAATATAGTATATTTAAAACAATGTATATGCAATTTAAGCAGCACATATTTTCCTCATCTTAAATATTCTTCAAAGACATTATTTTAATGATTGCCCATGATTCCATCATATGACAATCAATCTATAATCCATTATTTATTTATTCTCATTTGTGTAGATTTCAGTTGTTTCTAATTTTTATCACAGTAAAAAGCTGTAATGAACGTCATTTTCATACATCCTCATGTTGTCTCTGATAATTTCTTCAGAATAAATTCCTAAAAATTAAAATATAAGGTCAAACGGTATGAAGATAAAAACATTTACGTACTGTCAAATTGACCTACAGAAATGCTCATCACTTTACACAAAATACCAGCATTTATGTAAGGGGCCTATTTTCCCTAAACTTAAGTAAAATCTGTCAAATTTCTTATGTCAAAAAACTTTCTCAATTGTTGACTATTTTGCATTTATCTCTGTGGCTGAATGTTTCATGTATTTGTTGAGCATTTGAAGCTCCTCATTTGTAGATCATTTCCTGATATCATTTGACTATTTTTCTATTGAGATGTTCGTCTTTTTATGTTAGAATAATTTTTACTTGCAGAGTACTACTGCAAATCTTATTTGCTAATATCTTTCCATTTCCTTGTCTTTTAATTTGATCTTAGAATTTCTGGATGCCCGATTTTTATTTTAATATAACGAGCATGTAGCATTTTTCTTTATGATTTGATTCTGTGCTTAACCCTCCATCAAATCTTTTCCTCTGATTTTCCTTTTAGTTATTTTATGATTATTTCTCTTTATTCCTCCTAAATTCCTGGAATTTATCAGGGTATCCATTCTCCACTACAATCTGCTATTCTCTTCCCTAAAACAAACGACTCTATGTTCCCAGGATATTATTCATGTTCTCATTGTTTCCAGCTAATTGCTTAGAACACTCCCCATCCTTTTCTACTTCCTGTCCTTGACAGAAAAGGATAATCATGGTAGAGTGTGCTGGTTAAAAGGCAAGTGTGCTTAGCAGCCTGCCAGAGGTCACTAGGCCCTGGGCTCTTCACTCCAGGTCCTCTTACCACTCCAAAGGCTCCTTTCTCAGTACATCTGTAAGAGCCTTTGTGGAGCACTAGTTGGGAAGTTCTGTCCCAGAATGGCTCTGATACCGATCATGTTCCTCTGACAGGATCTCTTTTCCGCTGACATGTGACCTGGGTTCTATGAATCAGATGCTGGCAGTGATGTAGAGAAGCCCAACTGTGACTGTTAAATACAAAGAGGGCCCTGAACAAAATAAGCATCTGAGAACCATCCTCCTGCCCTTTGTCCTGGAGCTTGCTGTGGTAAGGAGAGGAGACTGAACTTCAAGAACACAACTGAGGGCCGGCCCGGTGGCACAGCGGTTAAGTGCACACGTTCCGCTTCTCGGCGGCCCGGGGTTTGCTGGTTCAGATCCCGGATGCGGACATGGCACCACTTGGCATGCCTTGCTGTGGTAGGCATCCCACATATAAAAGTAGAGGAAGATGGGCACGGATGTTAGCTCAGGGCCAGTCTTCCTCAGCGAAAAGAGGAAAATTGGCAGCAGTTAGCTCAGAGCTAATCTTCCTCAAAAAAAAAAACCCCAAAACCCCACAACTGAACGTGTGCGTTATGGGACGTATGAAATCTTTGTGAAAGATACCTCCTCTCGGTCAAGTTAGTATGAGGAAACTGACTGACTCCCACAGTGTGGAAGTATCTAATCATTAAATTGTCTAAGTTACTACAAACCAAAGGGTCTGTGCCTCCTCTAAGGAGACAAAGTTGCAGGAGCCATAAGCTCTGGCACTACTTACATTAGGGCTCTAACTTTTTCTCTTAATCTTTTTAAACTTTTATTGAATGATCCCCTTTTCCCACTAATTTTAAAGCTTTTATCATATACTGAATTCTTATATACGCTGTCCTCATAATTCAAGTATTCCTTAACCATATAACTTGTTATGTTAAATCATAACAAATACTCTTACAAAAGTGCTCTTTAAAAAGTCAGTGCCTCCTCAGATGCTTCACAGTACCATCTATGCTAATGTTTGTGTTTGCCAGTGTCTTGCAGATTGTCATTCAAAAACACAATGCAAGTGCAATGAAAATCCACAAGTGAACAAGTGTCACACAATATGTAGGACTTTATGAAGCTGATAACGATGATGGAGAACTATTCAAATCACAAGCATAGCCACAGAATGTATTAGTCCAGTTAGCAATGAAAGGACAATTGCCAAGCACAAAAGGACAATGACACAAGAAGTGCATAAAGGAATGATTTGGCTAGAGAGAGACCCTAACAAAAATGGATGAAGTCTAGGAAATTTTTGTAAAATAATTCGACTATGAAGCAGAAATCAAACATGAACTGAAAATTATCATTTCATGTTGCAAATAATTTTGTCATGGAAAAAGTGGCAAAAAAAATTATTTCTAAGAGTTAAAATATAAGTTAATTTTGTTATATGAAAAATAAGTTTATTTTTGTAATTTTAGCAAAAATTTTCAAGTTAAAGTTCAAGTGAAACTATTATGAAGATTCGGTCCCTGAATTAAGTGGATTTAAGTGAACTTCTGGTATCCCGAGTTATGCTCAGATAAGTATCTGTTTCAAGGCATTTATTGCCTGCCTATATATTTATGTAACAGTGTTAACACAGATTTAATTTGCTTTAATATCTTAGAGGGCTAGTCTCTCCTTATTAATATTTTTAGAAAATTTACTATATTTTGTTTATCCTCACAGCTGATATCCTACAAACCCATTTAAATTCCCTAGAAATTAATTTAAATCTGTTGGAACCTTTATTGGAATGGCATTAAACTTTTTTACTAGTTTAGGAAAAATTAGGTAGCCTATTTGCTACATTCGGTCTTTCTGTCAAGGAAAAATGATATAGGTCACCATTTATTTGTTTTCCTTGATCTCTTTCAGGAAAGTTTTCCTTGCATAGGTCCTACATGTTTCTTGTTGAATTTATTCCCAGGTGCTATCGGGGTACCTATCCATCAAATCACCATCCAAAACAGAATATCCCTATTGAACACTCAGGCACCAATCACAAGAGTGGGATTGTCTTTCTTTCTTTCTTTTTTTTTAAAGATTGGCACCTGAGCTAACAACTGTTGCCAATCTTTTCTTTTTTCCCCCTGCTTTATCTCCCCAAATCACCCCGGTACACAGTTGTATATCTTAGTTGCAGGTCCTTCTAGTTGTGGCATGTGGGACGCCACCTCAATGTGGCCTGACGAGCGGTGCCATGTCCACGCCCAGGATCCAAACCAGCGAAACTCTGGGCCGCCACAGCGAAGCACACAAACTTAACCACTCAGCCACGGGGCCGGCCCCGAATTGTCTTTCTTTAAAGAGAGAAATGATTTTCGAAGATGGGGGCAATAAGGGTAGTATAACAGAACTTATTTCCACAATGTGTTGGAACAAGACATCTTGAGTAAACATTCCATTATAAAAATCTTTTTTTACTGGATTAAACATGAAAAACATCTTTTTAAGTGAATTGTTGATCTGGCAATAAAATAAGGGGAATCCTTAGAGAGCCAAAACAAAAACAAATGCAGAAAATCAAAGATATAATCAAATGTGGGAGCCAGTGGTGGCCTAAGGAGCATCTGCTGACCCCTGGTGACCCAGAGTTTTTAACAGCGGAATACATATTCTTCTCAAGTGCAAATGGAACATTTCTGAGGGTAGACATATGCTAGGCCATAAAACAGGCTTCAAAAAAAGCTTAAAATGATTGAAATCAAATAAAGTATGTTATCCAACCACATAAAATTAGAAATCAATAAGAGAACAAAATATGGGAAATTCACAAATATGTGTGGAAATGAAACAACAAACTTCTAAATAACCAACGGGTTACAAAAGAAACCACAAGGGAAATTAGAATACTTTAAGATGAGTGAAAATGAAGACACAACGTACCAAAACTTATAGGATGCAACTAAAGCAGTGCTTAGAAGGAAATTTATAGCTGTAAATGCACATATTAAAAAAAGATTTCAAATCAATAACCTAAACTACCACCTAAAGACACTAGAAGAAAAAGAGCAAAATAAACCCAAAGCAAGTAGGACGGAAATAACAGATTAGAGTGGAAATTAGTGACATGGAGAAGAGAAAAACAATAAGACAACATCAACAACCAACCAAAAGTTGATTCTTTGAAAATATCGACAAAAGTGGCAAACTTGTAGCTAGATTAACCAAGAAAAGAGAGAGGACTCAAATTATTAAAATCACTGATGAAAGAGGAGACATTATTACTGACATTACAGAAATAAAGAGGATTATAAGGAAATACTATATACCAACAAATTAAGTAATACATGAAATGTAAAAGTTCCCAGAGGGACACAAACTACTGACACTGACTCAAGAAGAAACAGGAAATCTGAATAGACCTATAACTGGTGAAAAGATCAATTTAGTAATCAAAAAACTATCTACAAGGCCCAGGCTTGATGACTTCAATGGTGAATTCTACTAAACATTAAAAATAATAATTAATACTAGTTCTTCACTAATTTTTCCAAAGAATAGGAGGGTCCACTTCCCAACTCATTCTGAGACTAGGATTACCTTGATGACAAAACCAGAGACCTCACAAAAAAAGAAAACTACAGACTAAATATCTCTTATGACTATAGATGCAAAAATCCTCAACAAAATACTAGCAAAGCAAAATATAAAAAGGATTATACACCATGAACATGACCTGAGACTTATCCCAGGAATGCAAGGTTGGTTTAGAATTTGAAAATCAATCCCTATTGTCAATAGAATAAAGGACAAAAATCACATGATGGTCTCAATACACACAGAAAAAGCACTTAACAAAATCCAACACCCCTTCAAGATAAAAACAATCAGCAAACTAGAAATAGAAGGGAACTTCCTCAGCTTGATAAGGGAAATAAGAAAACACTTGGAGATTAATGAAAATGAAGACATAACATACCCACAGTTAACATGATTCTTAATGGTGAAAGACTTAATGCTTTCCCTTTAAGATTAGGAACACAACAAGGAAATCTGCTCTCACCATTTCTATTCAACATTGTACTAGAGGTTCTAGCCAAGGCATTTAGGCCAAAAAAAAAGGTCATCTAGGAATAAGTAAAATTAACTCTATATGCAGATGGCATGATCTTAAATGTAGGAAATTCTAAGGAACTCACTAAAACCTACTAGAACTAATAAACAGTTCAAAAAGGTGGCAGAAACCAAGACCAATATACACAAATCAATTGTATTCAATACACTTGCAATGAACAATCTGAAAAAAAAAAAAAAATTTTTTTTAAGATTAGCCCTAAGCTAACATCTGCCATCAATCCTCCTCTTTTTGCTGAGGAAGCTTGGCCCTGAGCTAACTAACATCTTCCTCTACTGCCCATCTTCCTCTACGTGTGCAACGCCTGCCATAGCATGGCTTGACAAGCAGCGCCTAGGTCTGCAGCCAGGATCCAAACCAGTGAACTCCAGGCCACTGAAGCAAAACATGCAAACTTCACTGCTGCACCACCAGGCCGGACCCTGAAAATAAAATTTTTAAAATTCCATATATAACAGCATCAAAAATAATAAAATATTCAGAATACATTTAACAAAAGAAGTACAAAACTTATACTCTGAAAGCTACAAAACATTGTTGAAAGAAATTAAAGAAAACGATGTGGAAAGCCATCCCATTTTCATGTACCGGAACACTTAATATTAAGATGGCAATACTCCCCATGTTGCATATTGATGTACAGATTCACCACAATCTCCATCAAAAATCCAGCTGGCTTCTTTGCAGTAACTGAAGCTGACCCTAAAATTCATAGGAAATTCAAAGGATCCAGAATAGCTAAAACAGTCTTGAAAAAGAAAAAGACAGTTGAAAGATTCACACTACCTGATTCCAAAACTTGCTACAAAGCTGTAGCAATCAATATTGCGTGGTACTGACATAAGAATAGATAAATAAGTGGACTAGAATTGAGAAATAAACCTTCACTTTTACCGTCAACTGATTTTCAGCAAGGATGACACGATAATTCAACAGGGGAAAGAATAGTCTTTTCAAGTAATGGTGCTGGACACCCCAAATGGATATCATGATAGAAAACAACGAAGTTGAACCCTTACCTCACACAATATTAAAAAAATTAACTCAAAATGGATCAACAACCTAAATGTAACAATAAAAATAATAAAACTATTAGAAGAAAACAGGAGTAATCATGACCTAATCCAGGATCTTGGATTAGGCAATGGTTTCTTAAACACCAAAAACACAAGCAACAAAAGAAAAAATGAATTGGATTTTATCAAATGCAAAGATCTAGGCCCAGAGGCACAGTATTCTAAGCAGAGAGAACAAGCATGAAGGCCCTGAGGTGGGAAGCGTATTGGGGGGGAAAGGGGGGGAAGAGAAAGTACAACAGGCTGGGTGAAGAGAGTTAAGCAAAAGAGGCCTGATAGGAGAAATATTTGAAGAGATGGGCACAGGCCAGTTCACAGACGGCCCTGGAGGCCATGACAAGAAATCTGGACTTTAATTCTAAATGCAGTGGGAATCACTGGAGGATTTTATTTTAAGGAGTGACATGTTCTGATACATGTTTTTGAAGACAACTTTGATTCCTGTGTGGAAAATGAGTCTGGGCAGGGAACAAGGAGACCAATTTAAGAGGTTTTTGTAGCAATCCAGGCAAAACAAAGTGACGGTGTCAGGAGAATGGATAGACTGGAGATAAAGACAGCTAGACAGACAGATATGAAAGAGCTGAAAGGACTTACTAACTAGTTGAATGTAGGAATTGAGGGAAAAAGAAATAAATAATTTCTGGGTTTTCAGCATAAGCAATGGACTTATGTAGTGTAATTTACCAAAAAAGACTAGAGAAAGAACAGGTTTGGAGGCAAGGAAACAGAAATGAGAGCTTTGTCTTGGTTACATAAAATTTGAAAAACCTTTTGTCATCCAACAGGAGCTATCAAGTAGCAACTCTGGACCTAGGGGAGGAGTCAAGGCTGGAGACAGAAATCTGGCTCCTAAGGTCAGGGCATCCAATACGAAGAGACCAAGCGAAGGGGGAGGAGATGGGAGAGGAGCCTGAAAAGCAGCAACCAGTCCAGTAGGAGGGAAAAGGGGCCTTCTGTGATGACTCAGAGATTCATTTGTATGAGATGCATGTAGCCATCATCATTGTCTTGGCTGCATACTATTATAAAACACACCACAGTTTATCCATTCCACCATCTATCGACATTAAGATTGTTTTCAGTTTTTTACTATTATAAGCAAAGTAATAATGAACTTTCCTTCTTCAACATATTCAACATATGTTTCCTGCTGCACATATTCAAATTATTATTTTATAATAGTATGCAGCCAAGACAATGATGATGGCTACATGCATCTCATACAAATGATTACTTTGCATCTCCTGATTATGATTTTTGGCTTCCACATTCTTCTTGAAATATTCTTTTAAATTTAAATACTGATACCTGATTCTGTTACAGGAAAACTTTTAAGTATGTTTGAAAGAACTTGGGTACGTGTATCTACTTTTTCCAGCTATAGATTTTATGAAATCTAAATATATATCAAGTATTCTCAATGAAACTATAGCATATGAATTGAGATGAGCTATAAATAAGATGACCAACTATACAAGTTTTAGTTCAATAAGTCACAGGACACAAGTCACTCCAGCTGTAAGTGTAATATATAGTCCAGATTTCAAAGCATGTAAAATAGCTCATTAATAAAATTTTGATTACATGTTGAGATAATAATATCCTGGATACATAAGGTTAAATAAAATATATTAATTTAACCTATCTTTTACTTTTTGAAATGTCTTGGGTGTATGGCAAACGATCTATAAATAGTCCTCTTTAAAGAAAACTTTGTATTTATTCCTTCTTTTGACAATCGCAGGTTTCTAGATGTACTCAACATCTCGTTTTTCCACAAAGCAGGAAAACTTCTCATCAATGTCAGAGAATCATAGACAATGCTAGAACCTTATGTAACTTAACGATTCTGTTTTGGGAGAGGAGATTCTCGAAGACAGTCCCCTCTTGCCCATCCTCCAACAACGTCCTACAGTAGAAAAAGTCAGAGGGATTATTTTGCTTAACTTCCACAATTCTGGGAAATCTTATCTAGTGCCCTGCCTGGTCTCTTGCTACCCCCTCCAGTAATCCATAATTTAGAGAATGTCACCACCATCTACCAGTTGCCCAAGCCAGAAATGTGATACTCATACTAAATTTCTACTTTAACTTCACACCATTCAAAGACCTTTTCAAATTCCACCTTCTTAATGTGTTTCAAGTTTTTCTTATTATCTCACCCCATCCCCAACTCCCACCTAAGAGCCACACGGCTATATGTGGCAGAACTGGCATTAAACTAAATTTCCATCTCTAAATGGACTCTCTCTCTTTCTGGGTCATTTAATTCACCTTTCTGGTTTTAACTCCCAAATTGTATCTCTTTCTCAAAATACCTCTGAGCTGGAAATCCAATCACCTGCTAGAAACATCTACCTGAATATTCCATAGGCATCCCAAGCTCAAAACATCCAAAAATTCCATTTATCATCTTTCCCATCCAATTTGTTACTTATAAGCTGTTCACCAAACGCTGGGATTAAGTTTCCACACTAGAAAATTGGATGTCAATTTCTCTTTCAGTATCCACTTAATCAAGTCCTTCCCATTTTATGTCATTCTTCAAATCCTTTCTCCATTTTTCATCCCAACAAATCCTCATCTGAACTCCCTTTAACAACTAACATCCAAACTTCATAATGTGACCTATGAAGCCTGCCATGACCTGATAATTGCCATCTCTGCTTAGTGTCTTATACTCAGCAACTCAACCATAAGAAACTGCTTGTAGTTTATATAAGCACCAGATTGCTTTCTCATCAATCTGTCTTTTTTCACACGCTCTCTACGCCTAGAAAGCCTTCTTTCCAATTTCAGGAACGTGCAGGTTTCCAATGTCTACCCCACAGAAGAAAAAGTAAATCTAAGTACACAGGTTCTGCTGGTTTTAAAGTCTAAGAATCAACAAAATGAGTCTACCCTGCTGCACCTAGTAGAGATTCTCAGGTGAAGAAATATACCATCAGGATGCATTTCTAGTCACAAACTTTCTCCAGTGGGGCTTAAAGGCAGTAGTTAGTCCTGTTTACTGGACAAAGAGAATGAACATCCCAGACATTCAGTTTCTTTAAATCACAACTTCTGGCTTTTAATTATTTTCAGTTAAGTACCTGTTCTTGAGAATCCTTTCCAAAAGGGTGGCTGCCAGAATTCTGCTTGGTTTAGCATCCTCTGTTGAGTCATCTGGAAGCAGTGACTTGCCGAGATAAGTCTAGGAGAGAAGGGCGAAGAAGCCATGCAGGTGACCTACAGTAACGCAATGTCACTGAGAGCAGAGAGTGAGACCTGCAAGGTCAATCTTATTAAAGGAAACTTTCTGGGCACACCATACATCAAAACATCACTCACTTGGAAATCACAACTTGTCATCCAAACAGTGAATACAAGGAAAAGAAAACAAAGTCTAATATAAGGCTCCAATATTCACAAGATATTCAGGCATCCACAGAACAATGAGTATGAAAATGGGTTTCATAATAACTCAGGTTCCATATATTAATTTTTTATGAGCTCATCACAAGAATAGAAGTTCCCCTGAGAGCTCAAGGGAAAGGAGACTTATCATTCTTCCTATACTAATTAAAAAGTGTTTAATAAATGTCAAAATGAATTAAAATATAGCTGAGCTGTTACCTTATCTGCCCTGACGTCTTCTCCACCTATTAAGATGCATAAGGTGCCTCTCAGCACTCCCAGAATTTCTTCTGTTTTTTTCTCTTTGACTGTATCTTCCACATTATCTTTTAACTTATCTGCCCTACGTTCTTCCTCTAGATTGTGACCATCTTGAGGACTGGGCCATGTCTTTTTCATCTCTGCATCACTAACACATAACAGTGCCTGACAGGTAGTAGCAATCAATGAAAGTCTACCAAGTGACTGACTAATCGAGTCTTCTTTTTACTTGATTAAACCATCAAAACTTCTAAATCAATGCTACTTAAAGTAGCTAACCCATAAACTATTTGTTTATGATAAGATAAGGAGTTTGAGCCAGAAAGTAGGAAAGAATGGCTTCTTTTGAGAAAGTCTGGCTATGAAAAAATGTTTAGTTAAACTAAATAGTGCCTCAGTGATGCACTGATTTACATTCTTGCCTCACTTTGATCCCAACACTTGAGAGTCAGATGAAGACATTTTCAGAAATAAAAGAAAGATGCTGAGAAATGGATGGTTAAAATTAACTTTAGGGTCTTCATTCATCTTTATAAGCATATGTATATATACAGAACCCCAAAAAGATTTTAAATAAAGGCACATATTTTCACTGGTAAAAAAAAAAAAATAAAGACACAGGGCACTTAAAGAGTTTTTCAAAAGCCAAGACACATAAAAAAAAAACCTAATAAATTTTTAATTAGAAGTTTTTCCTTTTTTTTTTAAACAGGACAAGTAACAGATTACATCAAACTTCAGAACTTCTCAAATATCTAATTATTATACACATTCCCATCTGTCTTGCAGGGAGAGATCTTGGTCGGCTTAACAGTTTCAGGTAAAATAAGCTGCATAATAGTATATATTACAATAATAAATGTACAATGTTTACATGAAATATGTTTTAGAAGAAAAAGATGCATCTGCATCAAAAGGCGACATTTTAAAATGCCACAACTGTTTTTTACATTCACTCTTGCAACAGGTCAGAAGATGGCGGTCTCTAAGCTCAGATAAATCACTATGATGCACATAAAATACAGAAAGATTATTTTATATATTATATATATATTTATATTTTCACACTTTAGCATCTGGGACATAAAGTGAGAATTTAAAGTTTATTCTCTTCAGATAACAAATCATTTTTTATTCTTCATAAACATGGTGCCCACAAAAGCACATAGGTAAGGCACGAGAGGGTTTTCTCTTACAGAACAGTGTGCATCATGTTTACTTAACCAGAAAACGTGCATTATCTGTGCAAGTTCATGCTGCAAACCCAACACATATACAACAAAAAACAAAAAGGAAACTGAGCTTTAAACAAAATCAAAATTGGTACAATTCCAGCTGTTTCACATACTCATTTGGACTGATAATGACATATCAACAGGTTATTTTTAAAAAGCCAATGTTACAAGTAAACTTTACTTGGCAACTATTTTAATCTGAAATCATAAACAGTAATAAAGTAACTTTACTGAAACAAAGTAAATACTGAGGCACAAAGCGAAGCAACGGTCACTCGGGCATTTACATATTGCAAACTGTCATGACCCAAAATTGCAAATATAATATTTCAAATACACATTTTGCTGCAACAATGTGCCCTGCTTTAAACTTGACACGTAACAGGGGAGCTAACATTTCATTAAATTATAAATAGATTGGGAAAATGAATGACCCCAATGGTACTATATCATAGTCCTAGTATTTATAATAAATACAGATTTTCACAAAATAGTTTTCCAATATCTGCCAATTGCTTCTTTATTGCTCACATAAATTTGAATCCATTACAACTGGTATCGGAACTTTCACACAAAATCATACTCAGACATGTTTATATAAAACTTATAAAAGATATTTTAAACTTGTATCTAATACTTCCAGGCATCTGGCTGTTTGATCTACGTGATAGCACAGCCACATGTATATATGTGTGTGTATACATATACACACACACACACACATATACACACATACACACATATATACACACACATATATACACATTAGATTAGGAATAAAATAGGAAGCTTATTTTACTGCTTTAATGCAGACATCCTCACAAGACTACTTTCGCCACCACCAGCATTTATACATATATACAAAAGCCAGTTTAAGTACATGTACATCCACTTATACTTATATGTAACCACTAAACCCAAAGTAATTTTTCCAAATTCCAGCTGTAGCAAATGAGTCTCTTACAAGCAATAGAAACCTAAGGTTAAACTGGGAAATTAACAGTTTTACTACAGTAGCCCATAAGGAACTATGCAGGTGACTATATACAAAAATTCACAACATTAGTTCACAGGAAATTATGGAAATACAGGAAGCCTCTTGACCATGCTTTTGTGTGGTTATCCAGACACTTCTTGGTGCAAAAATACAACCATCACATCTGAAAATGCTTAAGAAAGTCAATGTTCCTCATGCAAAACTTTAAATGCATTGGTTTAACTGAGCTCCAAAAACTGAATGAAACAACTCAGCATTGCTGCCTCACTGCCAAGTCCCTTTGGAACTTAAGATTTCTGGAACGTTTGAACAGAGCTATATTCAATAAAAATATTACATACAAAAAGCATTTAAAAAGGAAGACAGGAAGCCAAACAGGAATTTTCCTATTGTAAGTAACAGTCCTAGGAGTAGAAGAAAGTCTTTTCAGGAACCAACTTGAGAGTTGGCTAGGCCAGTCCGAAGACGAAGATGAGACATAGAGTTCATATGTGTATTTGATGGCTTCAAGGGAGTGTTGCAAGTAAGAGCTTGGGGAAAGCGATGGTGATATCTATCTAGTCGTAAATATTTTACTGTAACCAATTTCCCTGTTGTAAGATAAAAATAGCATTTTAGATCTGTTAAAATGTGCTTAATATTTATAGAAAACAAACTGTGGTAAAAGACATATAAACACAAAATACAAATAAAATAATCTAAAATTATTACTCTAAAAATGCTAACCCAAAATTCTCCAATTTAAAATCTGGTATAGTTTAACAGTAAGCCATAATTTATCTTTTCAAAATGTTTGTAACACTCAAATTTCTTACCATCAAACCAAGAGCCATGCAATGCCTTAAAAGCTTTTCCAGCATATTCTGGAGACAGACATTTAACATACACACAACCCTGTGATATTAAAAAAAAAGAAAGAAAAGAAAAGAAACAGTTTTATTTTAATAGAAACAAATCCAAAATGTAGAATTCAATAGTAAAAGTTACTTTACCTCACGTGAATTTTTGTCTACGGCAATGTGCACAATGCCATCATTATCACTGCATTTTTCTAAAATTGCTTCTTGAATTGCCAAATGCCACTGATCCCCTATTTCCCTAAAAATTAATGAAAACAAAAATCAAAAGCCATTATTTCTATTCAGTAAGAAGTCTTCATCATCTCTCACAACATATATATCCTACCAGAATGGGGATACTTTAGAAACCACATCATTAAAACCAGTAGTAAATAAATGCTTGCTACTAGCAGCAGATAAAAAAAAAAAATATTAGCATTCAGAAGTCCCAGCCCTTCCCTCACTGTCCAGCATAAGAACACCCAGAATTGAGGCAATGAAGAATTAGCCCACCACAGAACACATGTGCTGCCATTTTTATGTTTAAAATCCTATGTACGTACAGTCATTTCTTTTTAGACAGCATTAATAAGCACTTTAATGAGTTGTAGTGAACTTGTAAAAGTTGAATATTATTTTATTTTTAATTACATTTTCAAATTCCTAAACTTAAGGAAAATTCTTAGCAGACAGTGTAGTCTGAGCTTGTCTTTTCCAAAATAATGCAAAAGTGATAAAGGCGAAGCATTTTGCACTAATAGTCCCCCTACTAGTATGAGAGTTTTAAGATTCCTGCTGCCGTAATGCACATTTGTCTTACTTGTGAGATATATACGGTGCACAGGGGAGAAGGCGGCTACACTTCACATAGCAAATCTTCACCTTACGTAATAAAATACTGGTCTGGCATGGGTTTCCTAATCCCTAAGGTACGAGCTAAGATTCCCAATAGAGGGACCACCACACTGCTAACTATTTCTATCTATGCAAAACGGATGGGGGGGGCAGTTTTGAGAATATACTGACAGTGCTTCTCTGCATTTCCAATTTTGCTGCCACTTATTTGGAATCTCATCAACTATTTCATGAAATAAATGAGTTATTAGATGGGAATTATGGGTATTTTATTGTAATACAATTTGCACTGTCAGGATTTTTTTAAAAAACAAAATTTGACCCGTTATATCACTGGACAGATAAGCAGTTGCCTTTAGGAAGTAAATTCTAAAGATTATTACAGTTTACATGTGAAATATTATGGCTTCAAAGGCAATAATTTTATTTATTTATTTTTTTGGTGAGGAAGATTGTCCCTGAGTTAACATCTGTGCCAATCATCTTTCATTTTGTATGTGGGATGCCACCACAGGGTGGCTTGGTAAGCAGTGTGTAGGTCTGCACCCAGGATCTGAACCCACGAACCCCGGGCCACCGCAGTGGAGCATGTGAACTTAACCACTATGCCACTGGGCCAGCCCCAAAGGCATTATTTTGACTGTGCTTTTTTTTGGATGCATATGCTGCTGTAATTATATACACAAAAAAGTTCCTCAAATATCAACTGGACATAAAAATTTCTCAAATTATTACATGGACAAGTAGACAAGATTGCAGAAGGGAAGGTGTGTACATCTTTGCAGAGAATTTTTTTACAGAGTTTGGAAATTTAAAAATAGTATTTTTATCTATATTGTCTACTGAGGCAAAGAATGTTGGAAGACAAGACTTACACCTTTAATAAAGGGTATTGCTTGTCATCATTTGTGTCATTAATTTGACTCAAGCATTTATCTACTCTGAGGATTCACCATGAATACAAAGATTTATAAAAGTTTTACAAATCATTATATATCTGTTGTCTTTTGGCCAAACTTTTGCTTGGAATTTAACAAAACAGAAGAAAAGAGAAAAAAATAACATTACTGCAGTTATTCGGAAGCAAAAGAGATTTTTCAATTATAGACATAGCATTATAAGAATATCATGCACATTTCAGCCAAATATTCCAATACAGATTACATGTACCTCTGATCATAATACTTACATAACTGGATCAAACATATTTCGAATCTTTAGACACGGTGTCAAACTATTTGGCGGCGAATTTCTTCTATCTAAATGAAATGCTACAAAAAAAAAACCTAGTTTTACGATTTGCCATTGTTCCATTTTGTTGAAAGGTATTCATTCAAAAATACTCACTGCCTTCTTTTACTGAGCCAGACCCCTGGTTAAGGTGAATAAGAGACACAGTCATTGCTCTTACAGAGTTTACAGTTTAGTGGGGGAGACAGATGAACAACAGTGTCACCCAAGAAATCATAATTGTGATAAATCCTAAGAAAGATGAATATAAAAAGCTGTCAAAGTAACTTAAGCTAGTTTATGCCGTGGAAGTAAAATATATGCTGGGATCTAAAGAATAAATACAAATAGGCAGAATGAAGAGAGACGTAAAGGACATTTCATGCAAAGGTGCTAACTTCTACACAGCCCTTGAGGGAATATTCAAATGACTAAAGGACAGCCATGTGGCTAGAGTGCGGAGAATAGAAAGATAAACCTGAAGAGGCAGATGCCACATTATTCAGGACCATGTAGGCCACATTAAAGTATTCAGACATTACCATAAGAGCAATAGAAAGCCACTCAAGTGTTTTAAGGACAGGAATAATATGATGTCATCTGTCCTTTAAAATTACAAATGTTTTCAATAGACTATTATGTGGAGAATCAATTAGATGGAAGCAAAAGTGAATGCAAGGAGACTAGTTAGAAGGTCATTATAGTTGTCTAAGAGGGAAATGATAGCAATGTGGATAAGACAAGCCAACAACATAGACGGAAATAAACGGACAGACCAGGACATATTATGGAGTATATTTGACTCAACTTGTTTAAAGGCTGCACATGATGGGGTAAGGGAGAAATTAAGGATAACTGCCAGGTTTACTGCAGAACCAAATGAGGAGGGGTATCATTAATTAGACAGGAACACTGGAGGACAGGGCAGTTTGGGGAGAAAGATACTGAGTTTGTGCACATGTTGAATCTGTGGTGTCCATCTCCTAGCAGAGAAGACAAGTATACAGCTTGATATAAAAAATCTGAAAACCAGAACAGAAGATTCAGTTCAAGATATAAATTTAGGAGTTATTTACATACACATGGTAAATGAAGTTACAACAAGAGATCACTGAGGCAGACAGGTAGACTGAGAAAAGAAGATGGCCTTGAGAAACTCCAACACCTAGACATCCAGAAAAAGAAGAAAATATAGAAAAGAAGACAGAAGAAATGGTCAGAGATGGAGGAAAGTCAGAAGAAACCGGCATTCTCAAAACCAAATGAAGACCGTTTCAAGGTAGGTTCAACTGCTAACACCGTTAAGTAAAACAAGGACAGAAAAGAAAATGTCCACTAAGTTGAGCAATATGGAGGTCTGAGAGCTGTTTCTTTGGAATGATAGGGATAGTAAACAGACGGAGTCAGCTGAAGAATAAACGGGAGGTGAAAAAGTAAAGACAGTTGAGTACAGTAAACTGTTTAATGCTGCTCGGCTGTAACTAGGTAGAGAGACAGGGTCATAGCTAGAGGACAATGCAGAGTCCAAGAATGTGTTTTAAAGATGAAAGATCCAGCAGAGGCAGGGATTTAAAACACAGCAAGGGAAGACACTCGCGAAGATGAGAGAGAATGGAATCCAGAGGGCTTGGATCCCACTCCCTCTAGAGAGAAGGGCTCGGGTCTTTGTAATGAGACAGCTCCTCAATTGCAATAGGAGGTGAGGATGAGTTGTGGATTCTGGTAATTTTATAAATTTGGTGGTGGAAATCTGAGGGAGGTACAATCTGATTGCTTCTATGTAAGTCATCACCCGAGAATCAGAAGAGAGAGAAAGGCAAAGTTTTGAAAAGAGGGGAAGAAATCTAAAATTGTTATTGAGAAGAGTAGGGAAGTGAACGACTAGTAAAATATGGTAAGAACATGAAAGTCAGGTAGTGCTGAGGGCCTAACTGAAGGTGATAATGAAGGTACCAGTCTGCCAAGTTGTATGATTTTCTCCTGCTGTGCTCAGCCACTTGCACGTAGACAGGCTTAGATAAAACAGTTTCATCCTTGGTTCGAATTTACCAGGGTAAGATGAAGGATAGTAATGATTTAACAGTACTGGCAAGAGAGTGACTGGAAAGATGGATTGTGGACACAAAGATGGACAAGAAAAAGAAGTTAATTTAGGAGGAAGGCTAAAGAACTGGAGAAAGTAGATGCTTCGAAGAACTGGAGATTCTGGGGAGTTTAAAAAAAAACAAATACATAAAGCAAGAAAGTTGAAAGGATGAGTTTATGGCTAAAGTACCAGAGTGCATTAATTAAAGATTTCAGAAGTATCTAGTGATAAGAAATGTTTGGGATGTGAATGTTCAAAGAGCGTCTGATATGGGGTAGAGGAATGGTCATTGGACGTGAAAATTATTGCCAAACCCCAGATCAAGAAGGTCTGTGAACCTCTAGTGCCTTCCAGACCTCTCTAGCAGTGTATAGGTTCTGTTCTTCAATGACCTTTTAGTTGCAAGTAATCTGACTTCCTGGACATTCCAGTACTGGCCTGGGCAGCAGGTGAACCAGGGAAGATACAAGCATTCACACCACCGGACCCTACCCTAGACCCATGTTTCCACAAAACAACAGATCTAAGAGAAACTATTCTCACCCAGTTCTAGTCCAAAAGCAGTCCTAAAGATCAAACTGATTTTTAAGATATATGCTTTATCTCCCTAACTAAACCATAATCACCTCCTGGGCCAAGGATACAGCAGTTACCAAATGATACATTTCAAATACTTCAGTAACTACCTTTGGATCCTTCAAATGAATGCTACTTATTCCACATACTACATATGTCAGAAGCATAAATAGTACCTCTCCAGCAGGTACTACTTGATTTTTCCCTGGTGCTTTCAAATATCTTTAGAGATTTTATATATAAAATCACCCAAATTATATTTAACTATCTTTCAGAAACTGAACTAAAAATTCAATAGGGTCAATTATTTAACAATTACTTGGGGAAAACGCTATTAAGTGACAATAGCTTGTAGTGCTAGTAAATTCAAAAGACCACTATAATTACCAACCCTCCAGCCACGTACCATTTAATTAAACTACTGCATTTATAAGGAGAGGAACATTAAGCTTGTTAATAAGTTAAACTATCTTTTTACACAACCACCACCAAAGTGCTCAGTATACACCCATATTTATATAGCACAACATTTGTGTTCAGATATATTTAAATGGAAGCAAAACTTATGTATTAATATTTTTAAAAGCTAGGTCAGAGTCATTTAGTTATAATTAGATAGACTATACATCTAATGGCACAAAAATGTAAGTAATATTAAAACTAAATTCTCTATATTGGAGCTATACGTTCTCAAATGAGGCAAAAGATGTATAATTGTCATTAAGGAATATTCCAACACCTTCTCACTATTAGCCTCCTGTAACAATTCTTATGATGATGAAATTCTTAAAAGAATTCAAATCTCTCTTGCTAGGAGCCCACAGACTCTTGTTTTATCGCCATAATCATTCAAAAATTGAATCAGTACACTTCAGCAAATAGCTACTAGGTTCTACCTTAGGATTTTCTGCCTTCAGGTTAGAGTTACCTCAGCCATTACACTTTTTTCTGTCTGCCAAATAAGTAACAGGTGTCTTTACTCTCAATTCCTTTCCAGGATCAGGAACCCCTAATCACTGTAACTGTTCACCAAAGACTGCCAAGTAAAGGGAGATTAAATTTACAATTCTTTACATAGCCCATTTAGAAATACTCAAATTAAGATAGTTCAGTACTTGGCATACAGTTTGTGAACATTTAATACACTGGAACCTGATGAAACACTAACATAAAAAGTAGCAGGTCACTTTAAAATATGACATCAATTCACATTGAGTTGCACTTCCACTATAACCGACCTCAAGTTGTATTTTACCACACTAGCACAGTCTTTTCCTATCTAAGAAAATGATACAGTGAAAATAATAGTCTGAGGTTTACAATCCTAGAGTTTATAGAGCATCTAATTTAACACAAAGTAATCACACCACTGCTAATTTGTAAGAACAACATGAGTCATTTAGGTCAAGAAATTGTCTTTAGATTCATCTTGAAAATCTCGTATTTTAAAAATAAGGCAACTACAACGATAAATTCATATGGACAAAATAAGGCCTTTTCTAGAACTTCAAATGTATACATGAGCACTGATTGTTAGCTGCATGAAGAAATTAGGCTGAGACTCCACACCCATTATAATCAGGCACTAAGGCAATAAGATCCTATTGGCTTTGAATTCTGTTTTTAGTTTCACAGGGCCCTTCTGCATGCACCCTTTAAAGCAAATAGTTTATCGTTTAGTGTCATCTTTGGCAACATCAAAGTTTCATTTTTATGCCATGATTATAGAAGCCTATTATTCAAGCCCTTTGAAAATGAAAATTAACTAGAGAAAAAAAGGGAGTGACTGGATTTTGTTTTATTGCAATTTCAAAACTATTTACTTACCTTTCCCATAAATGCTATGTTTAGCAAACACTGATAAATATGCCTTTATCCAACAAGAAGATTAAAAGAAACTCAACTCACTATTAGTCCTAAAATGCAAATTAAACTAACCATGAGATTTCATTCTGCAACTATTAGGATACAAAAAGTTCAAGGGAGGTAACGGTTATCACTAGTAGAGGTTTGGGTACTATAAGACAACCAATCACCAAACCCTCCTATAGACTTCATTTTTTTTTTTAAAGGGCAACATCAGTGAGCTTTTTCGTGTGTGTGTGTGTGTGTGTGTGTGTGTGTGTGTGTGAGAGGGAGAGCGGGAGAGCGGGAGAGCGGGAGAGAGAGGGAGAGAAAGATCGGCCTTGAGTTAACATCTGTTGCCAATCTTCCTTTATTTTCTCTCCTGAAAGCCCCCCAGTACATAGTTGTAGATCCTAGTTGTAGGTTCTAGCTTCTCTATGTGGGATGCCGTCTCAGCATGGCTTGATGAGCGGTGCTAGGTCCGCACCCAGGATCAGAACCGGCAAACCCTGGGTTGCCAAAGCGGAGTGCGTGAACTTAACCACTGGGCCACAGGGCAGCCCCGCATCTGCTTCTATATACATGTTTTTGGAACTACGCAGGCATTACAAGGAATATAGAAAGATACCCACAAAAGCTACTTGGCACAGGGGATATGCAGGTGGAAGGGTCTTAGTGAGAGAGAGGCAGGCAAGCAAAAACTGGAAGAAGAAAGAACAGTTAAAAAGTTGTAATTCTGGGCCTGGCCCCATGACCAAGTGGTTAAGTTTGCATACTCTCTTTTGGCGGCCTAGGGGTTCACTGGTTTGGATCCTGGGCACAGACCTAAACACCATTCATCAAGCCATGCTGTGGTGGCATCCCACATAGAAGAACTAGAATGATTTACAACTATGTACTAGGGGTATGGGGAGAAAAGAAGAAAAAAAGAGGAAAATTGGCAACAGATGTTACCTCAGGGCCTATCTTAGTCAAAAAAAAAAGTTATGATTCCACGTACATGTTTTTTATATATACCTAAAACAAATTATATGTGTTTTATTTGCATTAAAAAATTAGGGGGAAAGAATGCAGAGTTAGATCTATCATCCTAAGTTGCTTTGTTAAGTGAAAAAGAAAAAATTAAAGTAATGTTATAGTATTCTACTACAGTAAAGACAAACTATTTATGTCTATATTAGAAAGAAGAAAAGTGGAAGGCTACAGAAGAAGCTAACACTGATTCCTTCTGTGGGATGGAAGTGGACAGGAGCTTGGCCTTCATGCATCTTTCAATTGTACTATTTTACTTCAAACACATAAGACTTTCGTAGTTAAAAAAGAAAACAACTCATGTTTACATATTTGTTGTTTAAAAATACATACCTTGACCTTGCCATACTTTAGAAGGTATTACTAATATTTTGTCACAGGATGCAGAAGGCTGGATCCACCGCCAAACTAGAAAATCTGCACCACCTATTCTTCGTGTTTCCGTGCGAACTCTAGACTCATTAGCAGCAAGGAAGTCAACAGCTCTATCCCAGACTTTCTTCATTTTTTTCCTATCACGTGAACAAAATGACAAATTTACCATCATCCTGGCTTGTCATCTTTTTCAAATATTAGTAATTGAAGGTAGTGGCTATTGTTAACTCTAGCTATTCTTATCACTGCTTATGGAGTTTTTTCAAAAAAGATTTAGATGCCTCAACCTCACCTCAGATTTACGGAATTTTGAGCTCCAGAGGGGGAGTCTAAGCATCAGATTTTCCCCCCAAAAGCTCCACTGGTGATTCTGGCATGTTGCTAGGGTTAAGAATGCTGCTTCAGGATATGGCATCATCTTTTATTTTCAAAAAGTTACTATTTAGTTCTTTAATTTAGAAAGCTTAAAATAAAGCACTTAAAAAAATTATTAGTAAAACATTACTGGCTACTGTCTATTCCTATTTCTTTATCAAGATGAAATTAAAGGAAATAAGGTAGAGATTGACAACAAAGAATTAAAAATGTATAGGAATGAGAATGATTTAGAAATCCAGTTGTCTATTATGCTACTCACAATCAGGAGGAGAACAGGAGAATTTAGAAAGAAAGGAGAGTTTAAACTACAAAAATAATGCCTGCATAGTACAACAGGTCTAGTTGAGAAGGGTCACAACTCTCAATATAATTTTCAGCACTGCAGAAGACACCAACATTCAGATTTACTGCAATTCACACTGCTTTGAACATACCTGTCATGAGGCTGTATTAAGGAATCTCGCACATGTGGAATAGGCATGTAAGGTTGTAAATCTTTATTTTCCTGGCAAGCTTCATTATGACTTCGTAAAACATCTGAAAATAAATCAGATGAATTTACAAATGAATCAATCATTGGACATCATGTTCTAGTCCATTACCCAATGACTATTCTAGAAATAGTTTAGATTTTTATAAGTATCATACCTATAATCTTTACCACCATATCATACATCTGCCTTGTTTCCTCTTCTTCTTTTGTCCAGCGATATTTCATGTAGCGCAGAACGACACAAACCATCACTACACCTGGAATATTTATATATTTTGTACTTTAAAAATTATGGTCAGTGGCAATCAACAACATACATTGCAACCTGAAGTTACTGGGCCAGTTGTTAAACACAGGATTAACAAAACAAAGCAAAAAAAAAAAAAAAAAAAAAAAAGAACACTTGTGACATTTTCTACAGTGATTATTCTAATTGTTGTAATGGGATAATGGAATGACTCTTCAAGACAGTGGTTGAATTAGCTACATAATTAAAACTACGTAGAGGGGCTGGCCTGGTGGCACCTCGGTTAAGTTCGCACATTCGGATCCCAGGTGTGGACATGGCACCACTTGGCAAGCCATGTGGCGGGCACATATAAAATAGAGGAAGATGGGCATGGATGTTTGCTCAGGGCCAGTATTCCTCAGCAAAAAGAGGAGGATTGGCAGCAGATGTTAGCTCAGGGCTAATCTTCCTCAAAAAAAAAAAAAAAAAACTACATAGAAAAATTTAACATTAAACATTTTTCTAGAGTTTCACTTTCTCTAGAAAAACCATTTCTTTTATTACATTGACAACTGAACATTTAAATTATATATATTTTTAAAAACAAAATAATATAAATATATTTCATAAACTTTTTTCTGGGCAGCACTAAACTACTGGAAAAGTGAGTCTCATGAGACTGTAAACATACTACATTTTACTTTAAGCAAATTCAATTATTTTTAAAGGACTTGGACAGAAAAAAGAAAAAATGAATATAATTTGTCACATAAAATCTAGGAATTTGAAAATTTTAACTTAGGTAAATGATATCTTTAAAATTAAAAATAATTTTAATGAACTTAATTTATAATATTATTTAAAAAATAAGCTTAATTTTTGTTTTCCTGTTCTATTTTCTAAAGTAGATGTCTACCTATGCATTACATTTGCTTTTCCTGTGACATTCTTATGACAAAGTTTTATTCCCACCTCTCCTTATAGTAGTTTTCTAAGCCCTTAGATTGATACTGAAAGTATAAAAAAACTCAATATTATTATAGCTTAGTGAAGACTTTTAGATGTGATTTATAATAGCAACTATCACAGAAGTAAATTCTGAACTCTGGCCTTTGGTGAAACACAGACACAAAACCTCTGGACTATAATCTATCTTCCTTCTCATCCTAACAACTTACCTAAGCATAACAACAATAACCTGTGGGTGACAGTAATAAAAGCACGTCGAAAACGACACCAGAAAGACATCTGTGGTCTTGTGGATTGTAAAAACTGCACATCAGTTATATTTCTCAGTTCTTCCTCAGGGCCATAACCGACACACCTATTTAAAAATAGTTAAGGGAGAGTTTAGAGTCAAAACCACTTCTTATACTACAAAATGGTCAAAATGGAAATCAAACCCTTTACCTTATTCCAACATCTTTTCCATTTTCTAAAATCCACTTCAATGAGGTGTTAAATACATCTTCATATTCAGAACCTAAATCCTAATAAGAAAAATTAAAAAATAATTATTCTTAATAATTCACATTCACTTGACTCTATGTGTAAACTGTTCAATAAACATACCTTATCTTTATATAACACTTTATATAACAAAAATGTATTATTCATTACAGAAAAATAAAACGGAGAAAAAAGAAAAAATGTCACCATTTCTCCAACACACTAAGATAACCACTGTTAATATTTTGCCGTTTTTGTTTTTTTTTACATTACATTTACAGATTTGGGGGTCTTTATATATATAATTTGCTTTTTAAGTATCATCATGCTAAGAGTGAATTAGCCACTTTGTCTTTTTATGGAACATTATTTTTAGATGAACAAATGACAAACTATTCAGACTTGGCTATTCACAGACATTTTCTCAAGAAGTGAATGAAGCAAGCCCATCAAATAAAAACAATTCTGTAACGGATGATAAAATTCAAGCTTTCAAGTAAAGAGCAGAATTTTGAAAAATTTGCATACATTACTATGAGCTTGACAGCTTCACAATACTTAAAAACCTCTGCAATGAGACTGTTATGATATTAATGAACGTGACTTCTGGGTACAGCATAGTAAAATGTGTTAACATTTGAAAGATCTGCATACCCAGTAAACCAATATTTTCCAAATGACCAATGCATGAGTTATAAAATCTTGGCATGGTTAAAAGATCCATTCTAAGTGAAAAATAGACCAAAGGACTTTAGAGACAAAGTATGACAAATTCACAGATATGGTTTCAAATTCCACATGGCAACTAATCTTTAAGAAACTACTACTTGTAGAGTTTTGGTGTAGTATCAAAGAAGAATATCTACAATTATCTGAAAAGGGTATTAAAATACTTTCCCCTGTTTTGACTACATTATCTGTGTGAGGCTAGATTTTCTTGATCTACTTCAACACAACATTACAACAGATTGAATGCAGAGCAGATATGAGACTTCAGTTGTCTTTTATGATGCTAGAAATTAAAGAGATTTGCAAAAATGTAAAATAATACCACTTCTCACTAAATGTTTTTATTTGGAAAATATAGTTATTTTTCATAAAAGCATTATTTATGTTAACATGTAATAAATGTATTATTTTAAATAGGTAGATTTAAAAATTTGTTTTAATTTCTAATATGGTAAAATATATAAGTATAAATATATACATACATATAAAAATATATATATATATTTGTGTATATATATCCCACAAATAAAAGCCATTTAGGGTCCTCAGTAATTTTAGAAGTGTAAAAGGGTCCTGAAGCCAACAAGTTTAACAACTGCTGTGTATAGGCGAATTATGTATTTTTTAAATCGAAATACTGAAAATAAATGTATTTTTTTGAGGTATCGTGACTGTCAATGTCAGTACACATGGAACAACCCAACTTTTTCCAGCAAAATAGTATCCCATTGTACGGTTATTTTATACTTTAATCAACTCCTTATTAATGAACATTTAGAGCATTTCCAATTATTTCACATAGAAGATAATATGTAATAAATATCCTTGAAAATTCTTTCATTCCACAATTATTTATTGAGAGCCTACTATGTGCCAGGTACTGTTTCAGGATCTAGAGACATAGCACTAAAAACAATCAATGTTCCCTATGCTCATGGAGATTCTATTCTATTCCAAGTATATCTTTATGTACTTTTTGAAGTATAAAGAATGAATTTCTAAAAGTAGAAATAAGTCCTTTTTAAAAGTCCCTTTTAAAAAACAGAAAGAATTTTGTAAGTAATAGCTATTGCATTTTATTAACAGATTCTTCAGCAGCATTGGGAATTACAAGGTTTTCATTTGATCAGTACCATTTACTTCCTAATATGAAACTGGCCAGTTATTTTAATATATCAAGTTTGAAAATGTACTAAAATGTTTTATGAAGCAGAACTAATCTTGCCAGGCATCATTACTAATTTACAACTACTACCAAGATTTTTCAGATGGTGAAGATAACTATAGGCTATCTATTAAAAAAAAGTGTGATAATTTCTGCATTATTTATAAATATCAAAATGTTTGTAGCCAATATAAGTATTTAATAATTGAGAAATGGCTTATATATGAAATCATTTCAATGGGATATTATAGATTCAGAAATGATCACAATAAAAGCTAAATAGCTATATGTTAAAAAAAGTAAAACTACAACACTCAATTTATATATATTTGTAACTATAAAAGATATGTACTCTTATGAGTAAGAACTGGAAAACAATGAAGAAAAAAGTGATTTTTGTTTAAGTTTTAATATTGCTTTAAAATGGTACGCAATAAAATAACACAAAAATAATTTCAGGCAATTACTAATTGTTATAAACACACTACTAGAAATCACTTAGCGTATAACTAAAAATCAAACAGAATTCATATTCACTTGCTCTAAAATTAGAGAAGGAAAAAAGCGCTGATGAAGAAGCACCCAAAGAACATACTTCTGGTTACACTGCATGAATCAGGATTAGATAAAGAACAAGCTAGATAAGGACTTTGAAAATCCAAAAGGGAAGATTAATATGGGTTATCCAGGGAGCTGGAGACATTGTGTTGATCCTCTATGTAATGCGTAGGTTTTTTAAAACGATTTTGTACTTATTTAGTTCAAGACTTTATCCTTCAAAGACACAGATATTTTAAAAATAAAATGAAATACATATGCTGTATTTACCTGTATTTATATATATGTTCTTCAGCTTGTATTATTACAATATGCAGAATATTATGACATTTTTGCATTACTACATAAAATTTTGAAAGTTAGACTATAAATGTAAGTTTCAAATAATGCAAAAACAAATAAATTTCCAAGTTTATCAGTTGTATATTTTATTTTGTTTTCTTTTTGTGTGTGTGTGTGTGTGTGTGTGTGTGTGTTTTTTCCCAAGGAAGATTAGCCCTGAGCTAACATCTGCCACCAATCCTCATCTTTTTGCTGAGGAAGACTGGCCCTGGGCTAACATCTGTGCCCATCTTCCACTACTTTATATGCGGGACGCTTGCCATAGCACAGCTTGCTAAGCAGTGGCACGTCCCCACCCGGGATCCGAACCAGCGAACCCTGGGCTGCTGAATCGGAACATGTGAACTTAACCGCTGCGCCACCATGTAGGCCCCCAGTTGTATATTTTAAATATAAAAATTTTAGGGGGCTGAAGATAGTATAAATAGCATTATTGCTCTCTTTAATGATCCTTAAAAATGTAGATAATGGATCAAATTAACAAGGACACCTACTCTAATAAGCTAAGTACATGGAAAAACACAGCTTAAAACTTCTAGTAATAAAATAATGAGGGTAAGAAAAGGGTATCCTGTTATTTTCCCATTTTCTGTTTTCCTTTCCCATATTAACACCACAAATTAACATCATTCAGATATCTACTCACTATCTGGAATACAGCAGAACCATAGAATGTTCCTTTAGGAATACACATTTTCAAAAAACAATTGATATTGAAAACCTCATTAAAGATTTAATGGGACGTTGAGGTCTTAAATAGGCCATTACTTCTACAAATATTCTACACGGTACTTACAGTTCTACAGTAGTATAAAATGGAATTTTGGTAGAAGTAGAAGTTGAATTTTTTCCTGGCTTATGCTAATTAAAAACAGCTCATGCTAACATTGTAGCATTCAGAGCCTCTACCTTTAAGAGTCAAAAGTGTTTTATTATTCACTTTTTGCAGCCACCTGGAAAGCTATAAGTAAGGCAAGGGTAGGCCAACATTTTCCCGTAAAGGGTTAGTGAGTAAATACTTTAAGCTTTGCGGCCATATACATTTCTGATCTCTGTTACATATTTTTTTAAAGCAATCTTTAAAAATGTTGTAAAACACAGCCAGCAGGCCATATAACAACAGGCCTGCGGGCTGTAGTTTGCCAACCCCTGGGGTAAGGCATTCCTGCATCATAAAACCCTCATTTTCCGAGAACTGATGACAAAAATCAGGAGGAAACTAAGTTTTTAATTTTTAAAGCAGGTCTATCATTATTATTACTTATTACTATTTACTTATAGGCAATAGCTCAGCCAACATACTGCTGACTGCTTCATATAAATCTTTTAAAATTCAAAGCATGTTTTCCCAAATCTTTAACAAATCTATTTTAACACATTATGTGCATATACACACCCATAATTCTCAATTCCCAATTTACCTTATTTTCAAAATAATTTGGCTAAGATTGTGTGTTTTAAAACCCATGTCACATGGTTTGAACTTGAATTACAGTTTCAAAGTACCAAAATAATACTGTTTCATGTAAAAGACTCAGCTCGTTAAATAAAGCAACAAAACATCAGTATGGAGGGAAAAAGACACTGATAAGGGAGAAGTAAGCAAATATTAAAAACCTATGGGAGACAGTTCACAAAATAGGTAACTTACATGGTAATGAGAGCTATGTGGTTTTACAATTACTGAATATTCTGGTTAACTGTGAGATGATGTAGGCTAAACATCAGATGTTGCTTTTTAAATTAATTAAAATATGATACACAGAAATCAATAGTGAATATAATTTAACTCTTGCTGATTCAGTGGGAACTCGATCTTTCACCTCCAGGAATATGGGAAAGACCACTGTCCTTGGAGTCAAGTAGGCCTAGGATCAGATCATGACTCCATTACTGACTAGCTATATGTACAACCTTAACTGGGGATAAAAGAAAATACATCATTTATGCATATGCATCTTCTTTGATCAATTCAGATCCTAACCCTTACTGAGGGTTAGTCCCTTGCCCACTCAATAGATGAAGCTAGGGGTTACGAACTCACTCCTTCCATCTAAAAGGCAGAAGTGCACAGTACGTGATTCTATTGTCAGTTCCATCACTTACTTGCTGGATGACCTAGCCACTAAACCCCTATGAGCGGGTCTAATATCACCTACCTTGCTGGATCATTGTACAATCAGAGGTAACATACAGAAAATACTAAACTAAATTGTACTTGATAAATTATAATTATTATGAAACTTCTCCCTCATTCCATTTCTCAGAACACTTATTTTTCCACAGACACAATTTTATTAACAATGATTAGCATTCCAACCTAGGTCACAAAAGTCTTTCCAGCCCCATAATTTGGCGTACTTGCAGCTATCTTCTTTCCCGTTATTTTCTTAACACATCTTAAACATATTCATTGTGTTAAAGATTAAATAGGTTTTGAAAGTCACCTAGGTATAAACCGGGATTCATTACATCATTATACTGGAAAGTCATCATACAAAGTTCCCACCATTTAACTTAAAAAACCAATCTACATCTTTTCATGAAAATATATAACGCTATGTATTCCCTAAATGTTCCACCAGAGGGACCTCTTAACTTTCCACAAATCAAAACAAGTTTTCAATCTCAAAAATGATGAATAAAAAGCTCCAGAAAAACATTGGAGGAGTTAGAAAAACAGTGTTTAAATTATTTACCTGTCATATTTATTTAAATTTCCTTTGAAGGAGAAAGTCAGAGAAATAAAATAAGAATGAAATACAAAGACCTCATATTCAAGAAATAAAAAAATTTTAGTGAGGCTTACTTATTCTCTCATTTAACTCCATCAAACTAACAGTGTGCTTAAAATGCAATAGAAGTTGGGGAAAATTAGCTTACACGCACACCCTTAGGAGTTCTACACATTCTCTGGCTCATTGACTTATGAATGCAAAAACTTAATTGTGTCGCTGATAAAACTCTAGTATAAACACATGAAATGTACAATAATAGATCTCTCTCCACAAGCAGAAAGTCTACAATACACATATTCCCATCATTGTTTGATACCAGCTTTGTAGTGAGGTTCTTCCATATTTATGCTAGAACTTGGGTAAAAGAAAATAAAATAGCCGAAAGGCTGGGTTTTGCTAAAACTGTCATTCCAAATGAGAAAGTAATTTGGTAACATATATCAAAAGCATTAACAAAAGCTCCTGCTCCTTGAACAAGTATTTCCGTTCTAGGACTATTTGTAAGGAAATGATCGGAAAATCAAACACCATCTGCGAAGATTAGAGTGCTTTTCATAATAGTGAAAAACCACCAAGTGATACAATACAAGCACGTAAAGAAACACTATCCAGTCAGAAAAAGAAAGCTTTCAAAAACCTGAACAATGACATGGGAAAATGCGCATAACTTTAAGAAAAAAATACAAATATTTATAATATGAAATATTTATCATATTTACAGCAATATTAGTTTCAGAGAAAAAATATAAAAACAGACTTGAGAAAATGGACCAAAAGGAGTGGTTAAAGTTTAGGTGGTGAATTTGAAACATTTTCCTTTTATTTTCCATGAGTTAATGTTATATTGAAAAAATAAGCATTATTAAAAATAGTACTTAAAAGCTTTTATCTAGACCCTCAAACTATTTTTTGGGAAAAATTCCTGTTTAATGTTCTTTTTTTCTTTTTTAGTAGCAGTCCAAACTGCATCTTTGGTGGTAACAAGCCACAGCAGGCTTCACAGCATTTGAAATCCTGGAAACGGGACTCCAAAAAGAAAAGGTTAACAAACACAAAGGCACACACAAATCCAAATATCTAAGAAGGATATTAACATTTCTACTGTTACATTCTAATTCTACAGTGTACGTTAACGTTACACTGTAGCAGTTAATTAAGAAATATAATTAATTCAAAATCTTTCATAAAAATACATATCAAATTAAACTCTACTAAATTTAAAAAAAGCAAAACAATCTGAAACATCAGCTCATTTCAGATAAAAGACATGAAAATCTCTTTTAAGATTGGAGTTCATTAACATCAACTTTTTTTTTCACTCAATACACTCAGTTCCCAACTCAACATGAGCTCTCAGCTCACACCTGGGTGCCTTCAGTAACTCCTTTGCTGCTAGCCTTTAGTAGAATTAATCTCTTGCACACTACTGCTGCCTGGCTTAGACTCCAACTTGTCCCAGCCCTGGTTCTGTGTCCCTTGTTTTCACCTTATCCTTTTGCTGACCGACAGATGCAATCAAACGGTTGGGGGAGGCGAAAGCGAGAAGGTTAATCATTCTTCCACACCAACCACTACCTCTTCCTCAGCTCCAGTTTCACTAGTGATCAAGCCCTTTCCTGTCCCCACGCCCTAGCCCATCCCTTTAGTCCTTCAAATATAGTATTCAGCAGATTTTAAGAGTCTCAGGGTTCTTCTGAAATGTAAATTATCTTACCCCAGGAATTTATGATCAACCACAACACATATCTGTGCCATAACCTCTCTAAGAGATTTAACTGGGAAAAAAAAGAGAAAGCAGGAAGGAAGCACTGGTTGGGTCAGTCTTTCCTACTGCTGGAAGTAAGAACATTGTCAAATATCTCATAAGGAACCACTTGCTTGTTTTGGATTCCCACATGCTACACTCTCTTCCCGGAATATTTTATTCCACGTACAGAGCTCCATAAGCATAAGCCCTCCTTCTTGAAGATCTTTTTGGATTCTGATTCGTTAGCTATCCAATCTATTAGCAATTACACTATCCAGAAATTTGTTTGTCATCAATGTTCTCATCTAGGTCCAAACTGAAAAGGAAGAAGAGAACAAGATTGAGAGACGAATCCAGTAGCATGTTATTAGAATCCTCTCTTCAGGGTCACACTGATTTAATTAGTTAAGTAATGCAGAAAAAGAATAAACCTTATTAGGAAGCTACTATAATCATCAGGCACTGAGCTAGGTACTTTATATACCAACTTAGTGTCCCAACGACTCTGAAAGGTATTAATAACAGCCCCACTTTCACACTGAGAAACAGGTAAAGAAAAGCGAAAGGACTTTCTCACAGCTTTTATGTGGCAGTGCTAGTGAGAATCTAAATCCACATCTAATTTCCATCATATTATATTGTCTCAACACCTCTTGGGTATCTACATATATGTCATGAATTAAAAACTGAGTCCACACTTCTCTCTTTTTTTTTTTTGAGGAAGATTAGCCCTGAACTAACATCTGCTGCCAATCCTCCTCTCTCTCTCTCTTTTTTTTTTTTTTTGGCTGAGGAAGACTGGCCCTGAGTCAACATCTGTGGCCATCTTCCTCTACTTTATATGTGGGATGCCTGCCACAGCAGGGCTTGATAAGCGGTGTGTAGGTCCACACCCAGGATCCGAACCGGCAAACCCCAGGCTGCTGAAGCAGAACATGCAAACTTAACTGCTACACCACTGGGCCAGCCCTGACATTTCTCTTTTTTGACAATCATATAATCGGAGAGAGACTATCACCAAAATCTTGCTGAAAGCCTTAGAACTATACTATATTCTAAATTTAAAAAAAAAAGAAGGGGTGACATCAGCAAGATGACAGAATAGGAAGCCCCAGACCCTTCTTCCCCCATGGAGACTCAAATTCAATAATACACAGACCAACTCCTTTGTAAGAAATCCAGAAACCAGTTAAGAGACTCCTGCACCCCAAGCAAGCACGAAGCGAGCTGCATGGAAGCCAGGAGGAAAATCAGTAGCACTCACACTCCAGAGCCCCTTCCTCTGGCACAGGCTGGTGCAATGGAGAGAAAACTCCCCAATCCTGGCTTCTCCTTGAGGAGGGAAAGAGAAAACTGGAACATACGTCTAACGTTGACTTTTCGGGGGGCTACCAGAGGGCTAGGATTCTGTCTTGCCTGAATCTAAGCACTGACAGGTAAGGGCACCAGGTATGGGCCATCTGAACTAGGACACACTCACCCGCCATTGCCCCTCCTCCCAGCTCAGTGCAGAATGATGGGGAGAAAACCCCCAACTCCTGGCTTCCTCCTGAGGAGGGAAAGAGTTGGAGCATGAGTGCAACGTCCCAGTTTCTCAGAGAGTGGCACAAGGGACTGGCTTCACTATCACCTGTCTCGGTGCACTAATGAGATGTGACATAGTCTAGATGCCTGGGGGTTGATGAGAACAAAAAAGAGCTGGACAGCTTGCGGCTGCTCCAGAGGACCCACAGTACAGCAAAGAGCCACCAGAGGGAGCAAGAGATTACAAGCTCCTGAAAAAAGAAACTAGAAAACACTTTTGTTGGGAATTTATGCCCACAAGTCCAAAGAAGATGCAACCACAGAAAAGGCTTGAGAGGATACCAGAATCGTCATCTGAGCTCACTGGTGAAGGTCTTCCCCTGCATGAAGGCCGTCGATAAAGCCTGGAAGACATGCTTGTTTTTTCAAATGCATAGATCCCAAGATAAAATAACAAGGCATATGACAGAAACAAGGAAATATGGCCCAACTAAAGGAGCAAAATAAATCTCCACAAACTGACCCTAAGGAAACTGAGGGATAAGAATTACCTGACAAAAAATTCAAAAAAACGGTCATAAAGATGCTCAACGAGCTCAGGAAACAACGCATGAATAAAATGAGAATATCAATAGAGAGAGAAAAAAACATTAAAAAGAACCAAACAAAATTTGGAGCTGAAGAATACAATAACTAAATTGAAAAATTCACTACATGGGTTCAATAGCAGTCTCAATGAAGGAGAAGAAAGAAAGAAGGAACTCAAAGGCAAGTCATTTGAAATCATCCAGTGAGGGAAACAAAAAGAAAAACAATGAAGACGAAAGGACAAAGAAGAGTAAAGGCGGCATAAGGGACTTAGGTGACAGCATTGACCAGACCAATATATGCATTATGAAGTACTAGAAGGAGAAAAGAGAAAGGAGCAGAAAGCTTATTCAAAGAAACAATGGCGGAAAACTTCCCAAATCTGGGGAAAGAAAGGGACAGATTCAAAAAGTTCACTAGCATCTCAATGCGATCCAGCAAAAGCAGAGCTAGGAGGGAAGTTTACAGTGGTAAACGCCTACATTAAAGAAGAAGAACGATCTCAAACGACACCTAACAGAACTAGAAAAAGAACAAACAAAGCCCAAAGTCAGTAGAAGAAGGGAAATAATAAAAATTAGAGCAGAAATAAACAACATTGAAACAAAAAAGATGGTAGAAAGGATCAATGAAACAAAGAGTTGGTTCTTCAAAAAAATTAACAAAATCGATAAACCCTTAGCCAGACTCACCAAGAAAAAGAGAAGTCTCAAATAAATAAAATTAGAAATGAGAGAGGAGAAATCACAACAGATACTGAAGAAATACAAAGGATCATAAGAGAATACTATGAAAAACTATATGCCAACAAATTGAACAACCTAGAAGAAATGGACAAATTCCTAGACTCCTACAACCTCCCCAAACTGAATCAGAAAGAAATAGAGAATCTGAATAGACCAATCACAAGTAAAGAAATAGAAACAGTAATCAAAAACCTCCCCAAAAATAGGAGTCCAGGACCAGACGGCTTCTCTGGAGAATTCTACCAAACATTCAAAGAAGATTTAATACCTATCCTTCTCAAACTATTCCAGAAAATAGAGGAAGATGGAGCACTCCCTAACACATTCTATGAAGCCAACATCACCCTGATTCCCAAACCTGACAAGGACAACACAAAGAAGGAGAACTACAGGCCGATATCACTGATGAACATAGATGCAAAAATCCTCAACAAAATTTTGGCAAACCGAATACAGCAATACATCAAAAAGATTATACACCATGATCAAGTGGGATTTATACCAGGGACACAGGGATGGTTCAACATCCGCAAGTCAATCAACGTGATTCACTACATTACCAAAATGAGAAAGAAAAACCACATGATCATCTCAATAGATGCAGAGAAAGCATTTGACAAGATCCAACATCCATTTATGATAAAAACCCTCAATAAAATAGGTATAGAAGGAAAGTACCTCAACATAATAAAGGCCATATATGATAAACCCACAGCCAACATCATACTCAAAGGACAAAAACTGAAACCCATCCCTCTCAGAACAGGAACAAGACAAGGGTGCCCACTTTCACCACTCTTATTCAACATAGTACTGGAGGTGTTGGCCAGAGCAATTCAGCAGGAAAAAGAAATAAAAGGAATCCAAATAGGCAATGAAGAAGTAAAACTCTCGCTGTTTGCAGACGACATGATCTCATATACAGAAAACCCCAAAGAATCGATAGGAAAACTATTAGAAACAATCAACAGCTACAGCAAAGTTGCAGGGTATAAAATCAACATACATAAATCAGTAGCATTTCTATACGCTAATAAGGAACTAACAGAAAAAGATCTCAAGAACTCAATCCCATTCACAATCGCAACAAAAAGAATAAAATACCTTGGGATAAATTTAACCAAGGAAGTGAAACATCTATACAACGAAAAATACAAGACTTTCAAGAAAGAAATCGATGATGACATACAGAGATGGAAAGACATTCCATGCACATGGATTGGAAGAATAAACATAGTTAAAACGTCCATACTACCTAAAGCAATCTACAGATTCAACACTATCCCAATCAGAATCCCAATGACATTCTTTACAGAAATTGAACAAAGAATCCTAAAATTCATATGGGGCAACAAAAGACCCCGAACTGCTAAAGCAATCCTGAGAAGAAGAACAAAGCTGGAGGCATCACAATCCCTGACTTCAAAACATACTACAAAGCTACAGTAATCAAAACAGCATGGTACTGGTACAAAAACAGCTGCACACATCAAGGGAACAGAATTGAAAGCCCAGAAATAAAACCACACATCTATGGACAGCTAATCTTTGACAAAGGAGCTGAGGGCCTACAATGGAGAAAAGAAAGTCTCTTCAACAAATGGTGCTGGGAAAACTGGACAGCCACATGTAAAAGAATGAAAATCGACCATTCTTTTTCACCATTCACTAAAATAAACTCAAAATGGATCAAAGACCTAAAGATTAGGCCTGAAACAATAAGTCTTCTAGAAGAGAATATAGGCAGTACACTCTTTGACATCAGCTTCAAAAGAATCTTTTCGGACACCATAACCCCTCAGACAAGGGAAACAATAGAAAGAATAAACAAATGGGACTTAATCAGACTAAAGAGCTTCTTCAAGGCAAGGGAAAACAGGATTGAAACAAAAAAACAGCCCACTAATTGGGAAAAAATATTTACAAGTTATTTATCTGACAAAGGGTTAATCTCCATAATATATAAAGAACTCACACAGCTCAATAACAAAAAACCAAACAACCCAATCACAAAATGGGCAGGGGACATGAACAGACATTTCTCCAAAGAAGATATACGGATGGCCAATAGACACATGAAAAGATGCTCATCATCACTAATCATCAAGGAAATGCAAATCAAAACTACACTAAGATATCACCTTACACCTGTTAGAATGGCAAAAATATCCAAAACCAACAGCGACAAATGTTGGAGAGGCTGTGGAGTAAAAGGAACCCTCATACACTGTTGGTGGGAATGCAAACTGGTGCAGCCACTATGGAAAACAGTACGGAGATTTCTCAAAAAGTTAAAAATAGAAATACCTTATGACCCAGCCATCCCACTACTGGGTATCTATCCTAAGAACCTGAAATCAGCAATTCCAAAAGTCCCTTTCACCCCTATGTTCATCGCAGCACTATTCACAATAGTAAAGTCATGGAACCAATCTAAGTGCCTAGCAACTGATGATTGGATAAAGAAGATATGGTATGTATATACAATGGAATACTACTCAGCCATAAAAAAGGACAAAGTCGTCCCATTCACAACAACATGGATAGACCTTGAGTGTATTATGTTGAGTGAAATAAGGCAGACAGAGAAAGACGAACTCTGTATGACTCCACTCATAGGTGGTAGTTAACATATAGACAAAGAGAACTGATCGGTGGGTACCAGGGGAAAGTGGGGGTGGGGAGAAGGCACTAGGGGTTAAGTGGTGTACCTACAACATGACTAATAATGATGTACAACTGTAATTTCACAAGGTTGTTAACTATCATAATCTTAATTAAAAAAAAAAAGATCTCAAATAAACAACCTAACTTTATGCCTCAGGGAGCTACAATAAGAAGAACAAACTAAGCCCAAAGTTAGCAGAAGTAAATAATAAAGATTAGAGCAGAAATAAACAAAATAGAGAAAAGAAAAAAAAAAATCAAAGAAACAGAGTTGATTTTTTTTGAAAAGATCAGCAAAATTAACAAACCCTTAGCCAAGAAAGAGAGCAGATTCACATAAATAAAACCAGAAATGAAAGAGATATTACAAGTGATGTCACAGAAATAAGAAGGATCATAAAAGACTACTATGAACCATTATTCACCAACAAATCGGATGACCCCCTCACAAAAGGATAAATTTCTAGAAACATATAACCTACCAAGACCGAAATAGAAAATATGAACAGACCTATAACTAGTAAGGAGGTTGAATCAGTAATCAAAAACTTTCAACAAAAAAAAGTTCAGGACACAATGGCTTCATTGGAGAACTCTACAAAACATTTAAAGAATTAACACTAATCCTTCTCAAAGTCCTCCAAAACAACTGAAGAAGAGGGAACAGTTCTATACTCATTTATGAGACCAGCACTACTCTGATACCAAAGCCAAACAAAAACACTACAAGAAATATAGACCATATCCCTGACGAATATAGATGTAAAAAATCCTCAACAAAATACTAGCAAACCAAATTCAGCAGCACATTAAAAGGATCATAAACCATGACCAAATGGGATTTATTCCTGGACTTCAAGGATGGTCCAATACACAAAAACCAATCAATGTGCTATATCACATTAACAGAACACAGAGTAAAAACCACATGATCACACCTCAACAGACACAGAAAAAGTATTTGACCAAGTTCAACACCTTTTCATGATTAAAACACTCAACAAACTAGGCATAGAAGCAAATTATATCAATATAATAAAGTTCATATATGAAAAACCCACAGCTAATATCATATTCAACAGTGAAAAACTGAAAAGTCTTTCCTTGGAGATCAGGAACAAGGCAAGCATGTCCACTGTTGCCATCTCTATTCAATATGTAATACTGGAAGTCCTAGCTAGAGCAATTAGGTAAGAAAAGGAAATAAAGACATCCAGATTGGAAAGGAAGAAGTAAAATTATTTCTGTTCACAGAGGACATGATCTTATATATAGAAGACCCTGCAGATTCCACAAAAAATCCGTTAGAATTAAGCAAATTCAGCACAGTTACAGGGTCAAAAAAAAACATAGAAAAACCAGTTACATTTCTATACACAAAATCAACAATCAAAAAAGGAAATCAAGACAATTCTATTCACAATAGCATTAAAAAAAAGAAAATACTTAGGAACAAACCTTATTCAAGAGGTGAAAAACTTACACATTTAAAACTACAAACATTGCTAAAAGAAATTCAAGACACAAATAAATGGAAAGGCATCCCACGTTCACAGATTGGAAGGCTTAATATTGTTAAAATGTTCATACTACCTACCCAAAGCAATCTACAGATTTAATGCAATCCCCATAAAAATCCCAATGGCATTCCTTCAGAAATAGAAAAATCAATCCTAAAATTCCTATGGAACCTTCCAACTCTGAAGAGCAAAAACAATTTTGAGCAAGAAGAACAAAGCTGGAGGCCTCACATTTCCTGAATTCAAAACACATCACAAAGGTACAATAATTAAAACAGTATGGTACTGGGAAAAAGACAGACATACAGAGCAATGGAAAAAAACAGAGATATAAACTCACGCACATACAGTTAACTGATCTTCAACAAGGTGCTAAGAACACACAATGGGAAAAGGATAGTCTCTTCGACACATGGTATTGAGAAAAGTGGATTTTCACATGCAAGTGAATGAAACTGGACCCTTGTCTTACACTATACACAAACATCAACTCAAAAAAACTTAAACATAAGACCTGAAACTATAAAACTCCTAGAAGAAAACACAGGGAAAAAGCTTCATGACATTGGTCTTGAAAATTATTTTCTGGATATGACACCTAAAGCACAGGCAGGCAACAAAAGCAATAACAGACAAGTAGGACTACCTGAAACTAAAGAGTTTCTGCCCAGCAAAGGAAACAATCAACAGAGTGAAAAACCAACCTACAGAATATTTGCAAATCATGTATCTGATAAGGGCTAATATCCAAAATAAATAAGGAACTCCTAAAACTCAATAACAAAAAAAATCAAATAACCTGACTTAAAAATAGGCAAAGAACTTGAATAAACATTTCTCCTAAGAAGATATACAAATGTCTGATAGGTATATGAAAAGATGCTCACCATCACTAATCATCAGAGAAATGCAAATCAAAACCATAGGGAGATATCACCTTACACCTGTTAGAATGGCTATTATCAAAAAACAAAACAAAAAACAAAAAAGCATTTTTGAGGACGTGGAGAAAAGAGAATCCTTGTAAACTACTTTTTGGAATGTAAAACGGTGCAGCCGCTATGGAAACTAGTAGGGAGGTTCCTCAAAAAAGTAAAAATAGAACTGTCATATGATCCAGCAATCCCACTTCTGGGTATTTATCCAAGAGTACTGAAAACAGGATCTAAGAGATATCTGCACTCTGTTCACTGCAGTATTATTCACAATAGCCAAGAAGTGGAAACAACCTAAATGTCCATCAATGGATCAATGGATAAAGAAAATGTGATACACACACACACACACACACACACACACACAGAGGAATATCAGTCAGCCTTAAAAAAGAAGTAAATCCTGTTACATGTGACAATGTAGATGAACCTTGAGGACATTACGCTAAGTGAATTAACCAGTCACAGAAGGACAAATACTGCATGATTCCATTTCTGTGAGGTATCTACTGTAGTCAAACTCACGGAAGCAGAAAGTGGAATGGTGGTGGCCAGGGACTTGGAGGAGGGGGAAGTGGGGAGTTGCTGCGCAACGGGTACAGAGATTCAGTCACAGAGGGTGAAAAAGTTCTAGAGATCTGCTGTACAATGATGCACATATAGCTGACAATACAGTACTGTATACTTAAAAATTTATTATTAGGGTAGATCTCATGTTATGTGTTTTTCACTACAATAAAAAAAGGGAAATGAAGTTTGTATGACATGACTTGTTCACGATGAACCCACGCCAACACCTTAGGATCAGTATTTCCATTTGCAAGTATCCGTATCTTTATGGAAATGGACTGACATCAAGCTCCCCACGTTTTTCAAAATTCACTTTCCTCTTTCTGAAGTCAGAATGACACTTGTCCATCTTAACCTTCCAGTATCTTTCCTTTCACCTAGAATTTCCTAAAGATTATTTATAGTGGTTTAGAAAATTCACCTGCAAGTTCTCTCAGTACCCTGAGATGAAATTAACCCAGGGCAGAAGATTTGAAATAACTGACAATGGTCAGATGCTTACTTGCTATCTTACATGCTACTTACCTTTCTCAATTTCTCTCACCAATGTTCGTACCCTTTCCAAATTAACGTGCATTCTCTCATAGAGAATGTTCCAAAACAAACTTTAGTAATTTCACTTTCTCTATCTTGCTAACATTATACCAAACAGCAAATCCAAGTTTCTTTTTTCTTTTTTTTTTGAGGGAAGATTAGCCCTGACCTAACATTTGCCCCTAATCCTCCTCTTTTTGCTGAGGAAGATTGGCCCTGAGCTAACATCCATGCCCCATCTTCCTCTACTTTATATGTGGGACTCCTGCCACAGCATGGCTTGACAAGCAGTGCGCAGGTCCACACCCAGGATCCAAACTGGTGAACCCCAGGGCCGCCAAAGCAGAATGTGTGAACTTAACCTAACTGCTGCACCACCAGGCCAGCCCCCCAAGCTTTTAAGAGTACAATTAAAGTAATCAAATGCATGGTACTTTTGATATAAGTTGTAACAATTTATATAAACTTTAAAAATATAGCTATTAAAATTTTAATTTCAGTGCTTACTTTTAAATATGCAGCTGCCTCTTGGACAGAAAGTGTTCTCTGACTAGAACTGCCACATTCGTGATCTCCTGGAAAAATCAGCATATTATTAATTTTGAATCAGTACTATGTTAAACAGAACAAATATGATTAATCAAAATATCTTAGAAATTACACAATTATAGGTTATATTATTAGAATCAGTAAAGAAAGATGAACAATATTATTTATATTTTCCAGAAAAAAATTCCAGTAAGTAATATAAACAAACACATATCTTTACATAAACCACCACCTTTAAGTGCATTTCATTCTAGGTGGGAATATATCTTCCTCTTATATTCCCAACTGAATTGTTAGCCAGGGTAGAACACGTCACACTGATGCCTATGCCTAGCTCTTGGCACACAGAAGGCCCTCCACAGATGTATTATTATTCGAGGGGGAAAATTCATTATGCTAACTTATACATCTATTACTAAAGCTAATAATTCAAGTGTTCAAATAAGTTTGAAGCAAAATGTGCATTTTCAGAGTATAACTAAGCCTATATTTAGCAAGGGGTGCACATGCTTTAAAAATTATTGTAACACAGATCAACAGGGAAATTAGTAGCTACCAGCTATGATCTGGTTTCACAAAGGGATGTGCTACATACAAAAGTTTGGAAAATTACATTTTCCTTTTCTTGTAGCTATTTATAAGAAAAAAATTCACAGCCTTTTCTTTCAGGCCATCTGTGGTTATTAGAGATCAATTATCCTTATACTAAACTACAATTGTAAGTTTTTCCTGCCCTGTTTCTTTCAACTAGTTTTTTAAAAAAACTTTAACATGAAACTACAAGTTAAATTCTTGACTAATTTTTCCATCATAAAAGCAACCACGTTCCATTTATCAATTTTGTTCAAGTAGACAGATTTTAATGGTCATGGTTGTAAAAAGAGAAGAAATACCTATTAGATGAACAAGTCAGTCTTCAAACTTTATAATGCATCCTCAGAATCAGATTCCATAGATCTACAGCAGAGGTCGGCTAACGACAGCCAATACAGCAAATCTGGCCTACCCCTGCTTTTTATAAATGAAGTTTATTGGAACACAGACACACTCGTTCATTTATGTATTATCTATGGCTACTTTCATGCTATAACGGCAGAACTGAGTAGTTGTGACAGAGGCAGTCTAGCCTGCAAAGCCTAAAAACTTTACTATCTGGTCCCTTCACAGAAAAAAGTTTGCTGACCCCTGCTCTAGAAGAAGGAAGCTTTATCTTTAAAAGCACCCCAGATTACGCTGATCTAGCACACTTCATACTATAGAGAAAGCTGTAGAAGCTTGTGGTAGCAACATCAGGAATTCCTAACTAGAGTATATACTTAACCTATTTCTGGGTGTTACAGTATACCAAATAAATGTTATTAGCTTGCAGTGTACGAATATCACGGTGTGTCAGACAATGCAAAGAAGGATTTTAGTGATATACACAGAATTATGAGCCTAAAAAAATCCTGACCATAAAGACCCAAAGAAAAAAATCAAAGACTGGTGAGAGGATGGGAACTGTCAGGATCCTAACTGCCTCCATCAACCAGAGAAGTTCACGTTTACCTACCAGGCTTCCACCAATGATCTGGTTTCTATAAAAGGATCTGCTACATACAAAAGTTTGGAAAACTACATTTTTTCTTTTCTTGTAACTGTTTCTAAGAAGAGGATCCAAAGTCTTTTCTTTCAGATTATTTGTGAAATAAGAATATCTAAAAAATGTTAAAAAGTAATAAACAGATAAACTGCTACTACAGCTTATATATGCTAAACTTGACACCAATTCACCTATAGTATTCTAACTGCAGATATGTTGATACCTGAGAGCGCTCAAAGACTTACTAAGAGCAGAATATGAGGAAAATGCAATGAATCAGGAGAAAAAATTCTAGAATATATTTGCTTTATCCAAGGAAATCACACCTATACAACTACCAAAGGAAAATCTGTGCTTTTATATTAACCTAGGATTTTAGCTAATACATTGCTTACCCAATTCAACTGATATTTAAGCTTTCAGAATTTTTTGTTACTATTAATGCAATAAAGAAATTTGACTGACTTCAGAATCACATTATATAATACAACATATACCTATAATTCATCCAATACATAAGGCAGGCAGGAAAAAGGCCCTGACTAAATATATGTATAAAAATAAAAATCCACTCATATAGATAATAAAAACTTCTAAAGAGAAAATACTCCACAAACTAAGACCGCACTTGGGGAAAACTATTTCTACTAATATAGCATGCTATGTGTGCAAATTAATTTTAAAACATTTTTACAGACTATTAACATTAAAACATTACCTGCAAGCTGTGCCAATCGATCATGAAGCTTGTATAAAGTGTTCATCATAAGATTTTTTTTACTTTCCTAAAATTGAAAGAAATTATTATAAAATATCCAATTGCAAGAAAAAATACGTAGCAAATAATAATGTTATTCAAAAAGAAAAACAGTAAATGAATTTAAAATCATAGAAGCTACATAATCTGAAAGACAAATTCATATTTAAACAGGGGCTACCATCTTTTAAAGAAACTTCAATCTAAGAATCTAAATTAGCACTCTAAATATTTTACTTTCTTGAGGAAGATCAGGAAATTGGCACTAAAGTTAGTACTAAAAACAGTCTCAGATACAACCAACTCCCTCATCCACCAAAGCGATGGCTCCTCATCCCTCCACAACAGTGCACGCTTACGTGCTGTTCTCAGGAGACTGTTTCCTTCAAGACTGCCCTTCATGATGTGTCTTAATCTGACTCAACTGCTTAGTAATAAGGGAATGAGTACTCACACTTTGATTTTTCCCTCAACCATTCCTAGGCTCCCAAAGTGGCCCTGTATAAATTTATGAACCATTAAAGGGAAACAAACATTTAATGAATATCTGCTAAGAGTTAAGAACTGTTCTCAGCCAATCGAGAGACCCAGTGAACAAGATGGCTCCTGTTCTCAAGGGCAAAAAACATATTAAGTGTTATGTTACAGCTGCAAACAAAATATAGCATAAATACAGAACAGGGAGGGGGGGAAGGAGATCCATTTATGGAAGAGAGAATATTTGAGCTGGGCTGCACAGGAAGAGTAGAATTGAGCATTCCAGGCAGAAGGAACAGCATGAGCAAAGAAAGGTATGAAGGCATAAACGCACTGGTTCTATTTCCTACATAACCAGTAGATAGTGCGACTCAACAAACTACTGGAAAAGTAGTTTGGGATCAACTGCTAGAGAGCCCTAGATACTGAGAAAAAGAGTTTGACTTCATTCTGCAAGTTTCAGAAGAGGAAAGTAAGAGAAACTGTGCATCGGGAATATTACTCTGACCATATGAAAGGAGACCAGAGAGGAGACTACTGAAATGTCTAAGCACCCTGCCAAGTAATCTAAAGCAATGAGACCCCAAGTGAAGAGCAATCAAATTAAAAGGGACCAACAGAAGCAATGGGGGAGGGCAGAAAAGGAAAGGGGGTAATTATAGCTTATCGCACTATGTGAAATAAGCTCATGATTCACAAGGTGCCTGTGTCTTTATTATTTCCTTTCTTTCTCAAGTGTCTAACAAAACAGGATTACTGGATGAATATGACGAGGAGCAAATTCAGACAGAATATAAAAAGCAGGGAAAGTAACACTTATTGCCCAACAACACGTAACCTCACCCATTTATATTTTCATGTTGTACGTTCAGGGACAGAAGAGACAAATTTGCACACTATGGGTGGCATGCTTTTGTCAACCAGCTTTAATCAGTGACAGTAGGAAGAAGAAAACTCATGAAAGGCTCTTCAATCCTACCAGCAGTCTCCAGTTTGAAGCGAGATGGTTGACATAGACAAGTGACATTCCTTCAGCTGATTACTTGCCTTCCAACCCTTCTGCTTCTTTTCTCCCCAACTCTATCTCAACCAGATTCTGAATCAAGCCAGTTCTTATCTTCTCATAAGCTTAAAAATCCAAACTGCAAAAATCATACATCAAAAAGTAACCGCAGGGGCTAAAATCCAGGATTCTGAAAGCTACGCATTTGTGATACATTAAACCACAAAATAGTTTCTAATAAATACGTTTAATATCATAGGATGAGAAGGAGTTCCAATGATAGTGTAGCTTATGGACTTGATACAGAAAACCAAGGTAAACCTAATTAAGCTCTGGTATTAAAGTAACTGAGAGTTTGAAGTTTGTTTCCTCCTTTATCTGGAAAAGAGACAATTTCCTTTTTGTCTTATATGTCCTGATCATGCCCATGCCCACTCCCCTTTCAAATCCAAAAATTTGACACCTGTCCTCTGTGATTACAACTTTAATGAATATCAGAGGCCTGGGAATAAACTTCATCTTTTGACTCACAGATACTAACACTGGAGTAGATGAAGAAATAACAAAACCTAATTAGATGTAACTAGATCTCATACTGAATAAGATAACATACAAAATGTTACATTCTCATACAAAGAATTTAAGCATCCAAAAGGCTCATTAATTTTTCAAGAATTATTTTTCCTATGGTAACTTATTCAAAATGACCATTTATATATACTACAAGGGTCTCAAGTGCCACCCAAAGGATCAACTAAATAATGATCTAAATAGGTTTTATGGAATATGTTCCTAATGTGAACAAATCAATTTTGAGAAAGAAGCAGAAAGGCTTTGGTTCAATTATCTTTAAGAACAGTATGCTAAACTACAAGTAAATCTGAAAAGCATGTAAATCAAATGTAAAAGTTACTTTCCTACAGAAACACACTGGCTATTTATAGTCTCATTACAACCTTCTTTCAGTCTGACTGCTTTTCAGATTGTCTCCTAACATTCAGCTTGAAATGTTTCTAACTACTGGCTTCCATAATCACCCTAAAAAACAAGTTAAACATCTACAAATAAATCCATATTAAAAGTCAGCTATCAAGTAACCTTTCATTAAACAAAAATAATTTTATAATTTAAAATAGCTACCTTCTAACTGTCTGTTTTGGTAAAGTCCAGACTTTTACTAACACATCTAGCATTTTCTGATGGAAAAGTTTTCATTCTTGGGGGAAAAAATCAAAACTGTAGGGTGACTCTGTCAAATTTCTCATATACTGTCACCTTTATATATTTCCCTCTTCTATCCTCAGCCAAGTTTTTCCTCAAGGATATTTTCACTTGAAATTTTCAATTTCAATTATCATGTCTCCGATTAAATGATAATAATGGACTTTAAACACTTAGCATTGTGCCCGGTACAGAATAAGCACCTAATGTAGGTGAACTGCCATTATCTTCATTACAATCATTGCTATTATTCAGAGGTTCAGAACTTCAGTTTCTCCCATGGGAAAAATTATACAGAAGAAAATAAAGCCTTTTTTTCCCCCAATGTTCAGGAGTATATTATACAAATTTAAATTATAATGCCAGGAACTGGCCCAGTGGCATAGTGGTTAAATTCACATGCTCCACTATGGCAGCCTGGGGTTCACCAGTTCGGATCCTGGGTGCGGACCTACACACTGCTCATCAAGCCATACTGTGGTGGCATCTCACAGAGAAGAACTAGAAGGACCAACAACTAGGATATATAACTATGTACTGGGGCTTTGGGGAGGGGGGAAAAAAAAAGAGCAAGACTGGCAAAAGATGTTAGCTCAAGGCCAATCTTCCTCACCAAAAAGCAGACCTTTTAAAAATACATTAAATTATAATGCCAGCAGCAGTGTTATACTTACTATTCTGATAGTATCATATTATAACTTTTTAAAAAACAAATATCACTGCAATAGAATATTACTAAAAATAATCATTAGAAAGTGCCACTTTCTGACAATCTAAAGTAATATTCTGTGGATCTGACTACACATCCTTCAGCACAGTAAATAATGTTTTCTATATAGGTCTATATTACTGTCAGTTCCCATAATAAAAAAATTAACAACTAATTGTGTATTATAAGCTCAAATATCTTAATCTTTGAAGTGCCTATAATGATGGTAAGTGAAAAATATTTTCATGGGAGTAAAATTTTAGGTTAAAATTAATATTATAGATCCCTTGAGTCTTTCTAAATCCTTTGCCTTCCTGATGGCTGAACAGGCATGCCCGTGAGCAAAAGCTCCAGGGAGAGACAAGATGAAGGCAAAGACGACAAAAACTGTTAGGGTCTCCAACAACTTAAGGAAACAGGAAAAAAAGACCAGATCCCCAGATGAGAGACCACTGGTATTTCACTTGGCAGTTGGCTTTTACCCTAAAGTGATAAACAGGTCAGCTCTTAGGAGAAAAATCTGTGTCAGATTTAATTATACTATAGTTAAAGAATGCTCAAAATAAGAAAATTTATTGCTTCGGCCTAAAAGAACCTTTAAAATTACTGTTTTTTTAGTTGACAGTCATCCTAATACTTTTATCATATAAAACAGGAGACAAAATATCATTATTATGATCTTTTACTTACTTGTATTTTTCCAAATGTTTCATCAAATGGGTTTTTTACTATCAAGGAAAGAAAAAAAGAAAACTATTAGCATCACTGAAGAATGAGAATGAGAGGCTCCCTAAACAAGCCCTCTTAAATGCCAGCATGTTATTTTGCTAAAACTGAATGTAAACATGTAAACAAACTGATGATAATAAAGGCTAGGGAAGTAATCTTTCAGACTTACTATACTTACCATTCTCACTTTGAATTTGTGGTTTTCTCTGTAATAATTGTGAACAGGTGCCCTGGTGTCGGAACAGCTGGGGTCAAGTCCCAGCTCCATTACTTACTAGCAAAGGAACCCTGAATTAACATCTACTTAGCCACTCTAAGTTGTAGTTTCTTCTTCAATAAAGGAAGGCCGAAACAATGATACCTACCTTAGACAGTTGAAAGGCTTAAATGAGATAAACCAAATAAAATGCTTGCCATAGTATCAAACACTTTATACATGTTACATATTACTGTTACTGTTAATGACCATATCATTTGTTTCCCCCTTAACTTGGTTTCTCTTCAAAATGTAGACTAAAAGCAGTTACTACTTGAGGAAATCTAAGATGCTTTAAAACCGAATAATTCATTTATAATTCTGACTTCTAATGATTAAAAAACCCTTCCTAATCCTTGATAAAATCTGGAAAAGTGGCAAGAAACAGACAGATCAAAGTAGCTAACAATTAAGTCTCAGTATTAAACAACTTGATATCTCTGATAAATATTATAAGGAAAAGATTTACCACTTTCCATCCAAAATCCCTATAGCCACCCCCCCCCCCAAAAAGACACAAACAAGTTTATGGCTGAATATGTAGCATCTCTCATGGTTATATTTTAGAATCTCCTCCTTATCATCTATTTTGGAATTACATGCAAAAATATTCAAAGCTTTCAGATCGGTGGACCTCTATAATCCAGGTCACAACCAAGACCAACTGAGCCTACGGAGTAGTTCACACTGACCAGGTTTCCTTTCTGAGGTGCTTTTCTATTTTTATTTGAGAAAACAGGAAGTCTCATAGGAACCAGGAACTGCCTGATTCTAAGAAAGTTCATGTGTGAGACCAGTTTAACAAGGTACAATAAAAAAGCAAGGGAAAAAATGTACCCTGCTATTATCCAAAGGGATTTTGCTAATGGATTTTTAGACAACATTTTTCTTTGGAGCAATAGGGTTTTAATGCTAGGAAAGAAAAAACTTTGAAAGGTAGATCAAAAGTACTCAATAGGGGAAGAGGAAAAAGAAATAATACAGCTTAAAGACTAAATAAAATGTTAAGAATGAGAACACACTTGGACTAAACTGATACTTTTTAATGACATTAATTTTTATTTAATGTAAAATTTGAACAATTTAAAATAGTTATATTTAGTTCAATATACTACTAAAAAATGATGCCTTGTCAATCTACTTAAAATAAATTGGTCAAACAACATTTTACTTGCTCTTTATAAGAAGAATTCTAAAAGATATTAAAACCATGTAGGGCCAGCCCCGTGGACGAGTGGTTGAGTTCGTGCGCTCCACTTCGGGGGCCCAGGGTTTCACCAGTTTGGATCCTGGGCATGGACATGGCACTGCTCATCAGGCCATGCTGAGGCAGCGTCCTACATGCCACAACTAGAAGGACCTACAACTAAAAACACACAACTATGTATAAGGGGGCTTTGGGGAGAAAAAGGAAAAATAAAAAATAAAAATAAATTTAAAAAAAATTAAAACATGCAATTCTAAAAACCAGGTTTTAATATCTATGAAGAAAAGCCATGGTAGCGTTATTTTTTGACTGTACACAAAAACTATTTTTTGTCGAGATTATTAAATGGAAAACTAGCTCTTCAAGCATCTCTCTGAAAGCATGACTGTAGATTGTAGACATTCCCCACTAGACTGCGCCTTTGTGAGGGTCCATATGTTATTCATGTTTCTATGCCGGAGCTGGGCACAGTACTGTACATACAGAGAAAGCCTGAGAAGTGCTGGTTGTGCTTTTCTGTATTCTACTCTGTGTGTTAACATTTAAGCTGAAGTGCTCAGTTCTGCAGGCAGCTGGAGAAGAGGATGTTCTTGAGCAACTGGGGAGGAAGAGCAACAGGATAACAAGAAAGCCAAAGAGCAGAACAGTAATTCTGTTGAAAAACACCACTCTGCCCTTCCTATCTTTCTAGATTTCTGCCTCTTGTCTAATGGGCTAAGATACCCAAGAGTATAACATATCTACAAAGCCAACAGTATACTTTCCATCCTACACAACTTCTGTTAAGAAATTTTCCCCCAATTTCCTATGACAACTGTCATCTATTAAATTAACAGATAGACCTATTAAATTAACAACAGGAGTAAAATGTATCCTTGAGGTTAAGTTTTAGAAAAGACGCTCCATCTAAAAACATCTAAAAACAGCAGTTTTAACAAACCAAAAGCCCTCAAATTTCTAAAAGCATCTTTACACATCTAACTTTTCTTCCCCCAAATCATTTCAGTATTTCTAAAACCACATTATCTTTTATCTCATCCAAATTACCTTCAATTCTAATGGAAATAACACATATGTTAACCCCAGTGAAAATACTCCTCCCTCCCCTGCCAAATAGGTAACTGTAGAGAAGAAAGCATATTCCAAAAGCATCCCACAGCAGAGAACTGCCACCCCACTCATTGGCCTCTTTTCTAGGGATGGACCTGAGAGTAAAGTATAGGTCTCATTCTTTACCCTAAACCAATGATAATGTCAAGTTGGTATTTCAAACTTTATTCTTCTTTCCCCTAAAAGGCAGAATCTTGAAGCCATTTGAGACCTGGTATTGGTCCTTCTTTATAATCTACACCCCACCAGCTTCTCATTACTACTCTTTCTCAAATTCTCCTGGTTTGGCCATGTCTCCTTCAATTTTCTTGTTCAGATCACTTCAAACCTCAAAGACACCAAACTTGTCTTTGTAAATGTCCTTAATGTTTTGACTTCTCTTCCCCCTTTAACTATCCCAATGATTGTAAAAATCAAATTCCTTAAAAAATCAAACTAATTATACTACTAGACCCCTCAAAATCATCTAATGATTTCCCATCACATTTTGCTTCAAGGAAGTAATTCTAATCTTGCGATAACTTCCTACTTACTTATAAACACATTGTCGACTCACCATCTTCAAATTTCTCTCTCTCACACATAAATTTCAAAAACGTTACTAGTTTTACTGATCCTTTCTGTCAAGTGTAAACTTTTTTTCATTGTCCTAGGCTGAAATCAAATTTATCAACCATTATGAATACACAGATAAAAAGGAAACAAAAGGAAGTATATCAACCTATAAATGTATTCACAAAGTACATCTTAATGTTGACCAAATAAATTGATGTTCTCCTCAGACAGGCTCCATTTTGGTCACTCAATGGCAGTAACAGGAAGAAAAATCTGTAGTGACCAAAGTCCTTTTACAACTCACAAAGAAAGATAAAGTTTATTCATTTAATAAACATTTATTGAGTACTTTGTGCTAGGCACCGGAAATGTGGCAGTGTATAAAATAAGAAACATCCCTGCCCTCTAGGAGCTTATGTTCTAGAGGGTTAGAAGAGACAATGAACAAACACATTTTAAAAATATATAGTATGTCAAATGGTTCTTAGTTCTTTGAAGGTAAAACAGCATAATGGTGCTTGACATGTAAGGGACCATCTAAATAAGATGGTCAGAAGGCCACACTAAGAAGGTTGCATTTGTATAAAAATCTGAGAGCAGAGGGAACAAGCCATGTGGATAACTGAAGGAAGTAGTTTACAGACAGAACAAGAAGCGTACAGACTGTGAAGGGGAGTATGCCTATCATATTACTCCTGGAAATGGAGCAGAGTGGATGACAGGGCAAATAGCAAGAAATGCAGTCAAACTGGTAAGATCATTTAAGGGAGTCAGTAGATACAAATAATGTAGGACCTTAAAGACTTTTATATATTACTCCTAGTGAGAAAGCTCAGAGAACAGGAAACGTGTTATCTGGCCTCTGCTTTAGAAGAAACGCACACGTAGTAAGCGGTGGGTCACTCTCTTGATTAGGTTTAAGAGACCTCAGCATTTAGAAAAGAAATGATCTGTTATTTATGGCCCAGGAAAACTGAGAAAATCGTACATTCAGGATGCCTTCCTCCTGCTTTCTCTGGAACAGCACAGGTAACTTCAGTCAGCCTCGATATTTTTCTGTTTTGAATACTTGAAACTACTATCAATTATCAGTATACAAAAATATTCTCCCAGGAGGAACTGAATAGACATTTTTCTAAAGAAGACATACAAATGGGCAACAGGTACATGAAAAGATGCTCAACATCATTAACCATCAGGGAAATGCAAATCAAAACGACAATGAGATATCATCTCACACTTGTTAGAACGGCTATCCTCAAAAAGACGAGATAACAAGTGATGGTGAGGATGTGGAGAAAAGGGAACCCTTGAGCACTGTTGGGGGGAACGTAAAATGGTGCAGCCGCTACGGAAAACAGTATAGAGGTTCCTCAAAAAATTAAAAAGAGAACAGCCATATGGTCCAGCACCCCTACTTCTGGGTATATATCCAAAGGAATGAAAATAGGATCTCAAAGAGATATCTGCACCCCCATGCTCGGTACGGCATTTTTTACAGTAGCCACGATATGGAAACAACCAAACAGTCTGTCAACAGATGAATGGCTAAGGAAGATGCACACACACACACACAATGTAACATTATACAGCCATGAGAAAGAAGGAAATCCTGCCATTTGCAACAAAATGGATGGACCTTAAAGGCATTATACCAAGTGAAATAAGTCAGACAAACGTAATACTATATGATATCACTTATATGTGAAATCTAAAAAAAACACCCTAAAGAAACAGTGAGTAAAATGGTGGTTGCCAGGAGCTGGGGGAAATGGGGAGATATTGGTCAAAGAGTACAAATTTCCAGTTATAAGATTAACAAGTTCTGGGGATCTAATGTACAACATGGCAATTTTAGCTAATAATAGTGTATTATACACTTGTAAATTTCTAAGAGATTAGATCTTAAACGTTCTCACCACGAAAAAGAAATGGTGATTATGTGACAGGATGGAGGTGTTAGTTAGCTAATGCCACAGTAGTAATCATTTTGCAATATATAAATGGATCAAATCAACAAACTTATACAATGTTATGTGCTAATTATATCTCAATAAAGCTGGAAAAATAAATTCTGCCAGGAAGGCTCTGAGCCTTTGATCTTTCTGGTCTTCTTCAAGCCTGGGTGTTTTTCCTTCTGCTTCATTCTGTCTTCGAGGTCCAGTTTGCAGTTCTGCTATAGTCATAAAGGATGCCTAACCACTGCAGCTTATCATGACTCTTCTCTTCTCAGAAGCCCTATGTATTTATTCAGTATCTTTACTACCTTATATCACAGTTTAACTGTTGTTTGTTTCTTCCTCCAACAAGACTGCAAAATCTCTACCTACCTCAATTCTTTGCAGACACTGCGTGATATATATTGAACGAATAAAAGCTTGAAGGCATACTGCAGTCTCCTAGAATAACAGCTTCACCAATGCCAGAGGGGTACTATAATCCTGAGCACTCCACAACCCTCTCCTTTGAATAAAAAGGAAATTATACTTATTGAGCTCTTGGTATGTTCCAGGAATACTGATGCCATATACTCAGGAGGTAGCTCATTTCATCCTTATACCACTATTGTAGAGTAAGTATTACCCCTATTTTTTTATTTTTTATTTTTCTGGTGAAGAGGATTCACCCTGAGCTAACCTCTGTTGCCAGTCTTCCTCTTTTTTTTTCCCCCTAGAGGGAGATTAGCCCTGAGCTAACATCTATGCCAATCTTTCCTCCACTTTCTACATGGGATGCCTCCACAGCATGGCTGATGAGTGGAGTAGGTCTGCACCCAGGATCCGAACCCACAAACCCAGGCCGCCAAAGCTGAGCATGTAGAAGTTTAACCACCAGGACATGGGGCCGACCCCACCCCTACTTTTATGGAAACTGATGCATGATGAGGTTGGGTTGCTTCCTTGAGGTAAAAGCAGTTTAAAAAAGTGAGATTCAAACCTATGTCTGACTCTGAAGCCTACATCTTTTTCATTACAGAAAAAACTACAGGAAAGAAAATATTTGGTTCTGATTGGTTTAAGAAAAACATTCTTCTCTAGAACTTTTCAGATTTAGAATCATTAAACTTATCATCTCCTTATGACTTAATGCATGAAAAATGCCTAAAATGGGTTTAAGGAGGAAAAGACACTGCTGTTGGAGAACACACTGTTGTCTGTCGTCTCTTAGTTGAGAAAGATGCTTCAGAACCAAGCTCTCTAATGGTAGTCCAGGGAAAATCTTCCATGATATATCAAATATAAGGCATTGATGACCACCACGGGCAGCATTAATCACTCCCCTTCTCTCTGCTGCCATGGCACTGTGTTCGTAAGACTGCAAAAAACTTACCACAAGGCATCACTTTAAAAAAAATCATAATTTTCTGATTTAGATCATACCACATCTAAACAACATTTTGGCTTCATCTTTCAACATAAGATATTCACAAACATATATCAAGTGCCTACTATGTGCCAGGCATTATGCTAGTTGCAGGAAATTAAAAAATAAAAACATATAAGCCCTGTCCTCAGGAAGTTCAGTCTAGAGCGTAGTAACTTTTCAGACATGTGCTTTCAAAGGCAGTCTCTTATAATCCTAAAACTCGATGACCTTAAGGCTAGGCTTTAGTCTTTGGAAACTTCAAGACATCTAGGCAGTTAAACTCAGCTGCCTAAATGACCAATTATCTCTCTGAGTTGTACCTTTTTGTAAACAGACATTCAAATTCTCAAATCCCATCATTTAGCACTAATGGTTTAAACAGAGCATAATTACATGTGAAGAAGCGGGGGTTGGGGGGCAAATGTTTGCAACAGCTGCAGAACACTGCACCTGTGTGGCAAACACTTCTGCATTTCACCATTAGCCAGATGGATCTAAAAATGGACAGGATGAACAAGGCAGTACATTCTTTTGCAACACAGCACGTTGCCAATTTGTTCTCTGAAAGTTCTCCAATTGTTTAATGGCTCTATTAAATATACAGTCATTCTAAAACACAGAAGAGTTCACTTCAAGTATACTTAATAAATAAATGACTGTGAATATTGAGATTAAATCAGCAATCAAAATAGACAAAGTTTTATGGACAAAAACTGTCTACTATATAAAACTTGCCTAGGTAAACTCTTGCATCACCCTTGTTCTACTTATAAATCACCTTTCCATTTTAATCCCACCACTCTATCTGCATTTACAGAGGTACAGACCTAGATGGAGTAATGAGTGAAAGACAAAGGAAGGAGGACGAAAGCTCAAAAGCTTCTCCACTTCTCTAGGGCTCCTACCTTTTCATGTGCCCTGGTTTAAGAGAGGCAACAATCCTGTATGACTTCCAAATAAGCTATTCTTAAAGAATGACAGAACATACACAGTGATTTTGTAAAATTAAATAAAAAGGGCTTTAAATGTGGATACCAAAGCACTAAGAATATAACGAAAACTGAAATAATGCACCCAAAGAAATAAAAGGTCAAAACTCATAATTAAATTGGCAATAGCCTTATTATTTGGTTGGTTCTTATTCTTTACCTCTATATGATAAAGAACATTATAGTCTCTTTCAACCATGTGGTCATTTAAGTCTCACATTTGCTCACCATAGAAAAGAAGACTCCCTAGGGAGAAAAATAGACTGTAATTAAAATTTTTGTCTTTATTCAAGCACTAATTTCACATTATAATTGTACTCCAAGTTTGGGATCTCTGTAACAAAAGCCGAAAGACACACTCCTAACCACAGACTGGTCAACAAGTATTTATGAAGCATATTCTACACACCACGTTCTGAGAACATGCTGCTTAAGGAGTAGTGGAGATAAACAAGCAGCTCTGATACGTAACGGAATCAATACTACCCTAGAGTTTAGTATAGACGGCTTTAGGAACTCAGGAAGAGGTAAATAATTTCTGCCTAAAATAAACTTGAGCCTTAAAAATAAACCAAGAGTAATAAAATGGAATGAACTACTGGAAAACGCAACATTGATGAATCTCAAAAACATCATGCTGAGTAAAAGAAGGCTCAAAATGAGTATTCTATGAATCCACTTATATGAAGTTTTAGAACACGTAAAACTAAACTATGATGAAGAAAGTGCTGGAGTACTGACTGGGCATGAGGAAACGTGGAGGTGAAGGTAACATTCTGTATCTGTAGGGATTTAACTTACACAGCTGGATGCATTTGTCAAAACTCACCTGATGGTACATTAATGATTTGTGCATCTGATTATGAAAATTTTACCTAAAAAAAACCCAAGAGTAACAAAACCTCACTCTAGTTAATAATATGCATAAAGTATGTAAGGGTGTGGTATCATAACGTCTTCAACTTACTTTGAAACACTTTTTAAAAAGACAGAATGACGGGGCCGGCCCCGTGTCCATGCGCTCTGCTTTGGCGGCCCAGGGTTCAGATCCTGGGCCTGGACATGGCACTGCTCACTAGGCCATGTTGAGGTGGTGTCCCACATGCCACACCTAGAACGACCCATAACTGAAATACACAACTATGTACCAGGGGGATTTGGGGAGAAAAAAGCAGGGGGAAAAAAAAGAAGAATGATGGATGGCTAGAGTGATGGATAAGATATATAATAAATACTGAACATGTTAACTACAGAATCTAGGTGTGGGTGTACGAATGTTCACAGCACAATTCTTTCAATTTTCTGTTTGAAATTTTTCATAATAAAATTCTAGGGTAGGAAAAGTATTTAAAAAAAAAATATTTGTTGATGGTGCTAAAATCTTATAAGAGAACCGGTAAAAGATCATTTCGATACCTAGGCACATTAGGTAAAACCCCAATTTTAAAAGCTGCAGCTTATTGTACAAGAAAAAAACATTTTCTTCCTTCCAATTCTAAAGTCTCGACAAATTGAAAACTGAAAAATTCCTCTTCTTTTGCAAAAAAACTAGAAAAGTTACTGTAACGTAAAGGTTTTTTTTGTTTTAGAAAGACTTGCCTAATACAGTCTTATTTTTTAAATTCATATAATTTACATTTACAAATGGGATTTTATATTTTTTACTAAAATGTCAGGAACTTGGCATATAGGAAAACAGCCGAAATATAGGAGCTTGTACCTAGTTAATTTTCAAAAAGTAAATGTTTCACAAATATTCAAAATTATTTTCCAACACGCTTAACCTACTGATTTGGAGGTAATTCACCTACCAATGATTTTACAAGACTGGCTTCATTTCCCTAAAATAAAATTATTACTAAATTGGAAAGGTAGATAACTAGCAATTCAAGAAAATATCAAAATATTACACATTTAAAGGACTTTAATGATATAGTCTATTCATTAAGTGTTGAGAGTAAAGGCAGTCTAAGAACACATTCAAGTAAGGACAAAGCGCAATGTCTACTTAAACTAACGGGAGCTTTCTCTTACTACACTGCTCAAGGTCCAAAAGTTTGAGTGATCTGCTTTTTCAGTACTTTCACAGATCTCTTCTTGAAAACTATTTTTGCACATATGCCAGTTAAAGAATTATGTTACTGCATGGTGACAAGTGAATAGAAAAATAAAAGCAAGTCAACCCACAAAGGTTAGACACAAACCTATAAATAAAACCAAGCATCTGTGCAACAGATAACTTGGCACCCAAAAGAATTTATGCTAATGCAACACTGCAATTTATTAAACATGATGACAGCTCACTGTAGTAAGAGATTTTAAAAATTAACTGTTATACACTAGAGACTGACTATAACACTTCCTCAAGGTTTACATTGCCAAGAATGCAAGTAAAACTGTATTGTAACAAGGTCTGTTCTGAAAGAATATTGCTAAATGAGAATCTGGAGATCCAAAAGGGATCTGTGATACACTGTACAACCTATCTCCAGCACAATGCAATAAAGCAACATGCATTTCCCATACAATTAAATACAAGAGATCTTCTACTTAGTAACATTCTGTATTATAACGCCCATGTTTAACATTTTAAATGACTAGAGATAATAAATAATACCACCAGTTTAGTTTTGTGTAGCACAAAGACAGTATGCAAATAAGAAAACTGGAGAGAGAAAAGCTACAGAGCAATGAAAAGGTGAATAGAACTAAAAAAAAAAACTAGATGATAGTAGTTCTCATTCCTTTCATTAAACAGGGATAAGAACACAGCTCTGATAAAAGGGAAAAGGGCATTATAAGTACAGACAGAGCACAGAGATTTAACTATGACTGAAACAAACATATAAACTGAATTTGGAGCTAGAAAGGAAATCACCGTCATTTATTTTAGCAGCAATGTGCTTGAAAGTGACATCCTGACTTGTAGCTCTGGAAGAAAGCAGACAGACACGCAGTCACGTGGGAAACACAGGAATTTATGTCATCATTAGGTCAAAAACAAAACCAGTGGATAAAACAAAATATAAGCAGTTACGATATGCAGTAAAGTAGGCTAAATAAGACTTTTTGTTGGTTATAATATATGGAACCTTAAGAGTAAAATCCATGCTTTCACAGGAACACAACGGACAGAAAACACAACATACACTATGATCATAGCAGATTTTCACCTAACGTCTACTTCTAACTTCTACAACTTCCACTTGTAGCAGGGCGAGAGAATACAAATAAACATGCAGGAATAAATGCTAAAAAAATGATGCATGTAATTCCCCACAGTCATGTCATTGGCTGTTATGGTCAATAAGCCTGTCCCCTAGACAAACCCAGAGATGGGACACAGGACAATACTACTCCCTCGGCTGTTCTCAGTTCCCCTGTAGCTCTCATACTGTGAATACGTCAAACACTGAGTATGAATTTAATGTTTAAAGATCTACTGTGGTCCTTAATGCTTCCTCAGGTACTAAAACAGTCTATTCTTACACCAGAGGGAAAAAAATCTCACTTTTTTGAGAGAGCATATGGCAGCCTCTAAACCTAGGGGACTTTTCAATGGCATTTTTCACTAGGCTTAGTTTTTTCTTTATGCTCTGACTTCAGAAACCTAACTTCACAGAACTACTATATGCTAGAACTGAAAATTGTAACCTATCAATAACAAAACCGTTTTCCGAAACAAGTAAGTAAAACTAATGCTTTAATACTCATTTAGTAAACATTCAAGGGATCTTAAAACTCCCAAATCATTACTAATTTCAAGCTTATTTCCCCACATACCATCTCTTACTTGTGAAATTCTGTTCAAAAAATTTTTGAGCAACCAAAAACCAAGCACTAAGGAATACAAAGATGAAAACTCACAGCACCTTCCCCAGGGCAGCTGATAATGCAGCGATTTTCACTACCTTGAAGGGTCAGAGGCCCTTCTGAGAAATCAGTAAAATCTCTGGCCCTTCTCCCCGGAAAAATGCACACACTTTCAAAAATTTGCATATAATTTCAAGGAGTTGCTGTTCATCTGGAGTCCATTTATGGCCTCTTTAAGATTCATGGACCGCTGTGGTTATAGGAACTCCTGGTCTAGTAAATATAAGCCTTTTTTTTAAAGGAGGAGGTGGGGATAATTTTAAAGGAGATTCAAAAACAAACACACAAGATGATACAAAACCAGTAGGCAGTCTAGTATAGGGACAAAGATTTCATGTCAGGGGTTAGATTATCTGTATTTAAATCTTGGTTCTGCCACTTACTGACTCTTGACAAGTTTATTAACCTCCCTAAGCCTCAGTTTCCTCCTCATTTAAAGGGAAGGATAATAATAGCTGGCTCTTACAATTGCTTTAAAAATTAAACGAAATAATGAACACAAAGTTGAGCACAATACTGAGACAGAGGCACAAGCAAAAGCTCAGACTTCGAGTTGAGCTGATTCCCGAAGTCCATACAGTCCCAATCCGCATACACCCTCAGAGTAAACCTCTGTTTCTTAAGACTGTCTTTACGACCAAAAGAGCTCAACTACAACATCACCTTCTCCCAAACCCCACTGCCCAAAGCAGCCAATGACTCCTAAAACTTCTTTAAAACCTATGATGATCTTCTGTGGCAAAATGTTGATTTCAAGTTTATCTGTTTTATTTATTCATTGTGAAGTCTCTTCCCCCACAACCAAGATTTATTAACAAAAAGAGACAAAAAAGAAAAGCACGGCAACAACCCTGTAATGAATTGGTAGATAAAGGTCTTGTACATTAAAGCACAGATACTGTAGTTCTTTACATTCATATGATGTCTGGTCTAGTTAGCAGATTTACTTGCCAGAATTTTTATCTACTACTTTAAGCTGTTTATTCCTTTTTTTTTTTCAAATTGAACACGCTACTATAGGCTATTTAATCTTGCTTTTTAAACATCAAAATCCATACACTATGTGTATGGATTTTTATTTATTTAACTCCAGTACTTGTATGTTTCTTCATCACTAAGCAGTTGTTGATGAACCTCACTGTCTTTATTCCACATTATAATTCCTACAGGATTTATCAACCAAAAAAGAATTTTAAAAAAGATTGGAAATGTTTGCTTAAAAAAATAAAAAAAGCAATCTAAACCAACCCAATAGAATGTTACACTCCTGTATTTAAAAGTTCATTTCATCTGATATTCTGCCTACAACAAAATTCAGGCAGGGACACAAAACCACCCTAGTTTCTCTCACTCTCTAATCCAAATATTACAGAATTTTTTAAAAGGTACAAAATAGTTTCAAAGTAATAGAGTGGTATTTTTATCCTTTTCCTTCTTGGATGACACAGTATTAATATAATTTATAGCTGTTTTATATTAATTTCAACCTAGTACAATTTAAAAAATTTAAACTACAAATTAAATTTTTAAAATTTAAATAAGATGCAAATGTTTCTCTAAGTAATGCTTACTTCTGAAGGTATGTCATTTAGATGAGTGAAAAGTATCTTTTCACATTGAAAGGTAGCAGGGTAAAACGAAAAAAATCTCTGAAGCAAGAAATACTAGCTCTGACATTTATGACTTGTGATCTCAGGCAAGTCACCTCTCTGGTATCCTAGTCACCTAACATAAAATGGGATGTTTTGTGAATATGTGTAACAGATGGGGAGAAAAGAGATGAACAAACCTTAGGTTTTTCTTCTTTTCCTAAACCTAGCATGAAATAAAAAAATAGCGCTCAGCTTACAAAATAACACAATATATCAGTACTCCATTCCTCATTTGTCTCTGTCATGGAGCTACTGGAAAGAAATGACAGAGTTCTTAGAAAATCTGCGAGTAAGGAAGAGACAAGGCAAGACCCCCCTCAAGGCAAGGCTCCCTGCCAAAAATCTTTTATCGTGTCTGAATTTTTCACTAACTGCCAAAAATTTCACTAATCAGAGAGAGAATCTGGGTTAAAGATCTTGTATTTGAAGTACAATCACCTCTGAGAAGATTAAAGTCCTTGTACCAGTTGGTAGGTTGGTCAGTCAGTCATTTAAACATTACAACTCATCCTCTGACATTACCTATGAATGTCTTAAAAACAAATTCTAAAATATATCCAGTATATATAATTTCCTTATAGCATGCTTTAAATGGTTGTCTACTTTTTAAGTAAAAGGACTTCTTCATTTATATCAAGGCATTCAGATCTCCACAACAGTATTTTTAGTATTCACTAATATGAGAAAATTCTACCATGAATATAATAATTTTTTGTATCCTAATCATAGCAGTACTGATATACAGTTGAAAAATAATAGCACAATATGAGGGGGGCAAATCATTTGTTAGGTCCTCAGACAATACTTTGTAATGGGTGCAGCCCCCAAAATGTTTTCAGCCCATAAGCTGAGAACTACTGACAAATTCTAACTGAAAAATGCAGGCAACCCAACTACTACACAAACAAGGATGAAGGATTATTCAGAGGGTGGGCTAAGATCTGATTCCATAGTGGTTCACTTCTCACTAAAGATAATCACATTATCAAATTTTACCATAAATTATATCACACAATTTTTATTATCAGAATTTTACCGTACTGCAAATTAAACTCAATCAAATAGCTTTCCCTAAGATTTAGCTAAAAGGAGCTGAACTGAGGGAATAAAAAGGAGTCGGGATTTGGTAAAGGCGAGGGAACATGCAGGAGGAATGCAGTACACACAACAGTTAGGGGAGGAGCTTCCAAGTCACACTGCTGAGTTTCAACCAGCAAGGTAACTCTGTCACTCCCCTCTCTGACCTATAACTTTGGAGAAAGTGATTAACCTAATCTCCACTACAAATGCCTCATTTGTAAAATGATGTAAAAAACGCTTAAAAGGATTAAATGTTTACACTCGCCAAGCACCCAATAAATGGATCTACTATTTATTATAGGGCATTATGCTAAATGAAATCAGTCAGACAGAAAGACAAGCACTGTATGACCTCACTTATTGGAATTTTAAAAAAAACAATAGATACAGAGAACAGACTGGAGGCTGCCAGAAGCGGAGTACGGGGTGGGTGAAATGGGTGAAGGTGGTCAAAAGGCACAAACTTTCAGTTGTAAGATGGATGAGTCCTGGGGATGTAGGTACAGCACGGAGACTAGAGTTAACAATATTGTATTGTATATTTGAAAGTTGCTGAGAGTAGAGCTCAAAAATTCTTATCACAAGAAAAAAACAACTGTAATTATGTGTGATGATGGATGTTAACTAAATTTATTGTGGTAATTATTTCACAATATGGCCATATATCAAATCATTATGTTGTACAGCTAAAACTAATACAATGTTATACGTCAACTATATCTCAATTAAAAAAAAAGAAAAAATTTGAAGTACTGAGCACTTAAATGTTTGGCCAACATTACAGTAGAACAGCAGGAAGCTTAGGCCAGTATAAGAACAGGAATTAAGAGATGGAAAAGTAGGAGAAAACATAAAAAGCCAAAAATAAACTTGCTTCCTCCTCATCCAACTCCCACAGAACATGATCCACTACTCTGAGGACCTGAACCTTAAACCAATGCTATAGTAGCGCCAAAATAGGATATGGTTTTAAATAGACTTCTATGCGCTAGCCTGGGAACTTAAACTTAAAAACAACGTACAGTCACGTGCCACACAACGACGTTTTGGTAAACAACAGACTACATACATGACAGCAGTCCCATAAGATTAGTACCATATAGCCCAAGTGTGTAGGAGGCTATACCATCTAGATGTGTGTAAGTACTGTAGGGGAGGGAAAACTAGTCCTCCACCCTTCTAGGTTCTTCTGGGTGGTCTAAGAATTAAATTGACATGAGATATTTACAAGAGGAAAACAAAAGTTTAATAACATGTACACACAGGAGAAAATCAAGTAACTCGCCAAAATGGCTGAAGCCCTCACCTTAAATACCATCCTCAGCTAAAGACAAAAGAAGATGTAGGGGGTGGGAAGAGTCAGGGACTTCAAAGGGAAGGAAAACAATTCACAGGTAGGTGAAAAGGAGCAAATGTTTGGAAAACAAGTGTTTGGCCACACAGAAACACACAAGGGAACCCAACAAACAGGCTTTTCTAGGTTCCTCCCTGTCCACCACCTAGTTCATGTTATGCTAAGGTGACAGCTCACTTCTTGAGACAGGTTTACTTATCTGAACTCCTTTAGGCATTTAAGGGGGAGCAACAAGAAAAAACTTTTTTTTTTTCTCGTGAGGAAGATTGGCCCTGAGCTAACACCTGTGCCAATCTTCCTCTATTTTGTATACAGGACACTGCTGCAGCATGGCTTAAAGAGCAGTGTGTAGGTCCATGTCCAGAATCTGAACCCAAAAACCCTGGACTGCTGAAGTGGAGTGAGCAAACTTAACCATTATACCACCAGGCTGGCCCCAAGAAAAACTTTGAGTCTTGTTTCTTAAAAATAATCAACCTAAAATAATCCTCATGTTAAAGAGACACATTTTGAGGCAGCAAATTTTGTTCCCCTTAAGTACACTCTATGATGTTCACAAAATGATGAAATCACCTAACCACATACTTCTCAGAATGTATCCCCATTGTTAAGTGACGCATGACTGGAGTTAAACATGTTCCAAGTAAAAACAACTATTTTACAGATGATCTGGAAGACAATCCATTCAAAAATTAAGGGCTGCCCATCTTGCCTTTTGGAATAAACAGCTTGTCTTTGTGAGCAAACATCTCTAAAAATCTAAACGTAATTCAAAGGAATTACTAAAATTCATTAGGAGATGTTGCTAAGTATAAATCCACCATAAATTAACACCTTGTAAAAGAACTTAGATAATTTTTATTGAGACTGAGATACTGAATTGAGATCACTCAAAGATCATGATGAATAAAAGCATCTCGAAATCTTTCTCAAAGTGAGGTACTGAAACTCTTAAAAAATTTTTTACGCCAACAAAAGTTTTAGTAGTCATTCTGTTTTGAATTTTCTCAAGAGGAGCTGATTTCTCCTTATCTCCTGGGACACTCATGTGCCAGAACCAAAGGGCATCCCTCCTTCAACATGTCTAGTTTGAAGAGTTGTACAAAGCAGTTTACAACAGGAAATAGTGAAAAGAATATTAAGGAATATTCCCAAAGAAACATGAGTGAGAATTTAGGGGATACCACTTGCACTTTAAGCTAAGAAGCCATTTATACCTTAAAATAAGGAGTAATTTAACCGTAAGTCACTGCAGTAAAACAAAAATACTTGAGCAGTGGCAGAACTACATCTCACTCACCTACCTGGCCGAAGGTAAGTGGCCATGCTTTGAAACAGTGCGATACAGCGAACAGGACAAGGATTTTTAGGGTCAGACTTGGTTTTAAATCCTTGCTCTGCTACAGACTATCATACCTGTTTGACCTTAGACAAATTAATATCTCTATACCACAGTGTACCTATTAAAGGAGAATAAACCCTACAACATGGAGTTATTATAAAGATGAATTGAAACTATGATAGAGAACACAATGCACGGCACATAGTAAGCTTCAAAAGGCAGCAGGTGTTAGAGCTCATTAAACCAACAATATAACCACAATTCAGGGCAGTCTAAACCTGTGCTATCCAATACAGCACCACCAGCCACATGCAGCTACTGAGCACTTCAGATGTGGCCAGTCTGAACTGGACGACGCCATGAGTATAAAGTACACACTGGAAGCCTTAGTAGAAAAAAAGAATGTAAAATATCTCACTAATTTTTATACTGATTATTATGTTGAAATGATAATATTCTAGCCATAGTCATGCATCGCTTAACAATGGCAATATGTTCTGCGAAATGCGTTGTTAGGCAATTTCGTCACTGTGTGAATATCATTATATTTACCCAAACCTAGATGGTACAGCCCACTACACACCAAGGCTATATGGTACTAATCCTCTAGGACCAACCTTGTGTATGCGGTCTGTCATTGACTGAAACATTATGTGGCACAGGACTGTGTACTGGATTAAATAAAATTTATTATTAAAATTGATTTCACCTGTTTCTTTTTACATTTTAATGTGGCTACTAGAAAAATTAAAATTACATATGTGGCTTGTATTATATTTCTATTAGACGTCTAGTCTAAACAAATTACATCTTTGATATGGTCTCAAATGCAAAATTTCATTATGTGATTCATACGAATTATCTAGGAGACTGAAGATCCTAATGCATTTTAAATTCCTTATAATTTAAGCAGCATGACTTTAATATCCTGTTTATCACATTCATTTTATTTTATATCTCCCAATCTCTTGATTATCCCCATTCAATCTACTGCCTATTCACAAGAACACACCTCATTTTCCCATTTTAGCAATAATAGTACTCAGGGTATCTTACAAACTAGCTTAAGAACAGCATGTGACAGGCCCATCCTTCTCTTTCAGCTGCCTGCACTGTCTGTTCTTCAGATAATGTGAACAGAAGCTTACTCGAAGACCCACCCACATCCCTAAGAAATGTTTTTCTGTCTCAAATTAACTGCTATATTTTGAGTTAAAGCAATGTATCCCATCTCTGACTTTCCTAACAGCAGATCTACCTTCTAGTGGTCAACAAGGCTAAAATCTAGTTTCAAATTGTGCTTCAAAACCTCTTAAATTAATATAACTGCAAAAAATAAAAACATTATTTTTCAGTGCCTAGCAATAAGGCACTAATTAGGCAATGTAAAAAGATGATTCCTTTTATCTGCTCAGACAGCTTGAGAGAAAGGTTTAAAAATACTGATAAGGACTATAAATTTAACCAACTCGTCTATTACTTACGAACATTACTGACAGGACATGTTATAGTGCTCACCACATGCTGCTTAAGTTAGTCTACTGTAGCTAGGAAATTCTAACTTACAGGATTAAAAATATACAGCTATATATCACTTCAAATTTCTCCAAAGCATTTCCAAAGACACCATCACCTTAGTTCCTACAAAATTCACTGGCTGGAAGTAAAGCTGATTTTACTATTCCCTATTTGACAGATGCAAAAACCAAGGCCCAGGGGTTAGGAGTGACACCTGCCCAAATAAAGTTAGCAGGTGAGAAAAGATGCATAAGAAAATCTATTGCTGCCTAGTGGTTAAGATTGTGAACCCTGAAGTCAGATCATGGGTTCAAATGCTGGCTCCAAAACTTAGTAGCTGTGGGATCTTGGACAAGTCACTTGTAACCTTATTCCCTCTATATATCAGTTTTCTCATGAAGGTAATATTAGTAGTTTCCCTCACGAAAATTAAAGTGCTCACACACAGAAAGTCCTCAATAAATGCTTTTACCATTTAAGGCTTTAGAATCTAAAAGAAGAGACATTTGGAGAAGTCATTTAAAAAAAGAAAACTTTGTCATAAGCATAAGCATATTTCTAGAACATCTTGAACCACAATCATAAACATTTCAGATTGATAACATTTTCATTTCTGGCAAATTCATTCGTCATGTCTCTTCCTTTTTTAACTTTTTTAATTATCTGAAAAACTTTCAAGAAATGAAACTATTTCTTTTGCGTCTAGTACACACTGTGGTAAACTCTACCAAAGGGCATACTCAAATTGCAGAAACTAATTTTTAAAGTCATGTTTTCCAGGTCACAATATACAAATCTGAAACAGTGCTGCACGGTAACCAACTCTCAATTCTGAAGGCTGGCTAGTGCATAAATATTTAGGAGAAAGAAGAGAAGGGCACCACAACGTGGCAGGAGGGGAGGCAGTATGTGTGTGGAAGAATCACTCCTAGAGTTCTAGAGAGCACATCTTTGGCACAGAGTAGGTGCTCAGGAAATAATTTATGAGTGACTGAGTGAATGGATGAATAAATAGGAGAAAAGAAATGTTTCTTCAAGTGAACTAAATCAAACCAGGAAGCATTTATGATACATGAGAGGTACCCTTACAAACCTAGGAAGTCATTAATAAGACCGAGCAAGGTTCTAAGCCACAGCCCAGGGACTAAAAGAAATAGATATTAAGATTTCCCCCCTCCAAATTAACTTCAATGCCATCTCTATATGTAAGTTTAAAAAATTATACCTAAGTGAATTCCTACAGAGCAAAAGCTTCCTTTATCAGTATAAAGTGCTTTCAGAAATTAGCTACTATCAGCAAATTCCTTTTGTACATACATACATATAAAAGGAGTCTCTAACTGCAAAACTGAATTAATATCCTGCTATGTGTTAAAATGCCCATTTCCCTTAAAGGATTTTTTTTCCAACATGTCACACTCAGGGCAGGAAAGCAATTGTTGATTCATACATATCACTCAATTAGTTCAGAACAGCTGAACTAAAGTCTTGCATAGTTTTGCACCCAAGCCTTATTTCTAAATGTTAGCTATAAAGATGAATTCAGAAGGCATCTTGCAAAAACATTTTAAGCAAAAAGCTATGTGCAGAGAGCAATAAATCTACTACCCACACCAAATAAGTGGCATAATTTTAAACTCTATATGTCTAGAAATAAAGAAAAAAACATTAAGACATCATAAAAGTAATACATGATGGATTTCACATGATAGTATGAAAATAGAATTACAGATCTATTACCTCTGTTAGTATAAATTTTCATCATCTTTTTAAAAAGCTAATTTCCTTAGAAATATATTTTCAAAAGAATGATGTCAAAATTTAAAATTTAACTATAAAATAAACAAATAAATATTAAAACTAAAACACTTCCTTCCCAGTAAACTCTTGTTTAAAAACTATTTTTGACAGTGTTCTTAATAAAAAACATTAATTAGATCAACATGCATTATTAAAACAGCAAAATGCAAAGGTTACTACTCAAATATACTGCTACTGGTTCACCTTAATATCTGTTAAAAATAAATTCTAAGTATGAACATCAAAATCTAAAGTTATGAGACAATTGTTATAACCATTTCCACAATTAGTATTGGGCTGGGTTCCCAAATTAAATGATAGCAATATTTAGTGTATAATAAATAAATACAGGATTAGAATAAAGATATACCACTAATAATATAATTTTCATAAAGAAGTTACTACTACATATTTACCATATATTTTGGAGATTTCTAATAGTTTAAGGTATACTTCATTTTTAAACTACTTATAAACTAGATTAAACATCTCTTTTCACTGATGTTATAAATATCTCCTTGCAATGAGGTTCCTTTCATTTATATAAAATATTTTTCAGATAGGTAAAGTTAATACAGAATAATTAATAAGCATGGAGAAGTTAGTTTAAAAACTTCACAACACTATTGAGGAATTTCATGAAAATAATTTTTTAAAGCATCCCTGAAATTGTAGACTGTTTCATTCCTATTAAATATAAGTATAGGGAAAATATATACAAAGTTTACTTAAAAGGGAGAGCAAATGTGCTATACTTAAAGGTCTTTACATCTTGAAAATGAACAATGGAAAACATAAGTTTTAAAGTGGTAATGCAAATCAGAGGACCACTTTCCCCATCAGTTTTGAGACTGTGAAAATCTTTTAAAAATTAGAAAGAGTATCACATTTTATAGTTTTACATATTATATATTTTAGCTTGTATTATATTAATATAGCAGCTTGCCCCTATTACATAACAATAATTACTAAAACCTTAAGTAAGGATAAATAGTTCCACATGATTCCTAATTGTTAAATGAGTATAAATTTGTACTTTCTTGTACTAAAGTTGTTGTTTCATAGATTCTTCCTGGCACTTCTGGAATCTGATGCACTCATCTGCTTCACCCATCCATCTCTTTCATAATTTTCCGAATAATAGTCATAGTAGAGAACATATACAGAGTCCTTATGTGCTTACACATAATAAAAGGCAATCTAAGAGCCACTATCTGAGTCTAAATACTGCCTCTGCACTTACTAGCTAGCTACATGACCCTGGGCAAGTTACCGAACTTCTCCTTGTCTCAGTTTCTTTATCTACAAAATGTAATAATATCTGCCTCATTAAGATTAAACAACAATTATAACTGTTTAGCTCAGGGCGTCACACACACTATTACAGAAGGGTTAGCTGCTATTATCATTATTACTGTGTCATATACTGAGCCAAGGACTTGACGTGCACTATTTCATTTAATCCTCACTTAGCTCTCTTTTACAGATGAGAAGATTAAGGTTTACAGTGGTTCAGCAACTTGCCTTTAATAAAAAAGCTAACAAGTGAAAGGACCAATATCCAAACCCAGGTCTGCCTCCTTAATAACCCAAGCCCCAACATCTATGCCAATGTCTCCTCAAATGAGGCTCTGTGGATATACTCATGGGGAATTCACTCTGACAACTTTTATTTTAAATTATTCTAGAGATAATTTTCAAATGAAACACATTTTCACAAAGTAGATTTTAATTTCTTAAATCATCAAACTGGGATATGGAAACTGCTGGTGTTCCAGGAATATTCCTAGAGGTCTAGAAAAAAACTTTTTTTTCCCCTAACAAAGTAGTGAACTTTAAAAAACTTCAAACCTAACACTTAGCTTTCATTGTTCAAGAATGAGGGCAACTATTTCAAAATCTTTACTCCTATTTCTTTTGGATACCAACTTTTGGACCTTTTGGTTAGTCTAATTACTTGAAAAAGTAAAACTTTATTTTTTAAAAAAAACTATGGTACCCTTTGTAATGCTTGGCTCGTTTTTAAAAAGAAAACACATTGTAAAAGAACAAACAAATATTAAAAAGGTATCTATTACGGGGCTGGCCCCATGGCCAAGTGGTTAAGTTTGCATGCTCTGCTTCAGAGGCCCAGGGGTTTGCCAGTTCAGATCCTGTGCACGGACGTGGCACTGCTCATCAGGCCATGTTGAGGCGGCATCCCACAAGCACAACCAGAAGGACCTACAAGTAGAATATGCAACTATGTACTGGGGAGCTTTGGGGCAAAGGAGGAAAAAAAAAGAAGATTGGCAACAGATGTTAGCTCAGGTGCCAATCTTAAAAAAAAAAATAAAGCTATCTATTCCTTTAGTAAACAGTACTAGTACTCACACTGAGCACCAAGTCTCTCATCTTTAATCCTATAATGTAACTACAATAGTCTACAGAATATTTCTACTTGAACGACTCAAAAAATAAGCCCCACCTAAACTTATTTTCTCTATACTACCTTTCCCCAAACAAGATCCCTTTTCAACATCTCTAATTCCTGTCAAGGGTGTCACTATTCTCTCACTCATCCACACTCATGACCACAGAATAATCTCTGACTCTTCTCTTTTATTCTCTGTATCCAAACAGTCACCAAGCATTATATTTCTTTCTCAAGTGGATTCTCAATGCCAGAACCTACTCTATCCCCAACCTCCTTCAGGTTTTCATCACTCCATGTCTGCTTCTAGTGCCTATTACCCTACTCCTTCTCTCCAATCCTGTCACTCGATCACCTGTACCACCACCTGCTTATCCTTCGTAAAAGAGCAATTTGATTATGATAGTCCTCTAGTTTAAAATCTCCATGGATTCCCATTGCTCATCCCACAGAATAAAGTCCAAATTTGGAATGAGGGCTTTTGATCATATGAGACTGATCCAGCTGATAGTGAATTTTCCCCCATTATAAAAGCGTGGCACTTATCACATCACCATTTCCAGTGACTATTATTAGTGGAGCAGAGGCTTCTGCAGGAATGAGATTTCTTTTGTGTCCTTCCCAGTACTGAGTATTAAGTTAGGTACTGAGGAGGTAACCAATCACTGAGTTAGATGATGAGTTACTCAGTGCATGTATATTGGGTACCTGATATGTGATCATTTGTTCAACAAATATGTACTGAATGAAGCTGTGCCAAGGATACTAATCTGACTTCGGTCTACTAAGCAATTTCCATATGCTAGGCAACAACACTAAATACATGTATTATCTCACTTAATGCTTAAAGCCACCCTGAGGAAAGGATTATCATCTTCATTTTTATTTTATTTTTTTTTTAAAGATTTTTTATTTTTTCCTTTTTCTCCCCAAAGCCCCCCGGTACATAGTTGTGTATTCTTCGTTGTGGGTTCCTCTAGTTGTGGCATGTGGGACGCTGCCTCAGCGTGGTCTGACGAGCAGTGCCATGTCCGCGCCCAGGATTCGAACCGATGAAACACTGGGCCGCCTGCAGCGGAGCGCGCGAACTTAACCACTCGGCCACGGGGCCAGCCCCTCATCTTCATTTTTAATATGAGGCAACTGAATACTAATAAAGTCACAGAGCAGATATGAGAGAAATGAGATTCAAACTCAGAACCGAGTGAAAAGCCTGTGCCCTTTACCAGTGTATTCAGTTTCTCCTATAGAAACATTACCTCAAGAAGCTGTAATCTATCTGACACAGTCGACATACGCAACTATAATACAGTGTAATAAATGCTATGAAGGCGGTGTAAGATCTTATTTAACCAGAGAACGATGGGCCAAACTCTAGCATAAAGGGGACTGGTGCTCAGAGATGATGTCCAGAGGTGACACTTTTAAGAATGAATAGCAGTTAATAGAGAGAAAGAGGAGAACAATATGTGCAAAGGCAAAAAGGCACAAAATTTCATGATGTAGTCAGTGAACACCAAGTAGTGTTCCAGAAAGTTCCAGTTTTCCAGAAAGTAAAGTGTGATAAGAGGGACTGGTAGGAAATGAAGCTATAAAAAGGAGGATAGTCAGATTATGAACGTTTAACCAAGGAGTTTAGATTTTATCCAATAAATAATGGGAAGACACTGAGAAATTTTAAGCAAGAGAGTGAATTACTGCATTTGTGTTTTAGAAATACTGCTCTAGCACTGAAAAATGGAGCAAGAGCCTAGAAGCAGGGACACCTGTTAGAAGGCTATTGAAACAGTTCAGACAAGAAATGTAGAGCAGCAGTGATGGAGAAATAGACTAATTCAAAAGATATGTAGGAGGAAGAACTACAGGATTTGGTAACCAATTAGACTGAGGTTTGAGGTTTGGTAGGAAGATAAAGGAAAGGAAGCAATCTAGGTAAATTCAAGGTTTCTAGCTTGATTGAGCTCTGGGTGGATGAAAGTACCATCAACTAAAACAGGGAACAGAGGGGGAGAAACAAGGTGAAAGTAAGGAAAGCTGATAAGTACAGATGGTGTTGGTACCTCTGAAAAATGCAAAAACAGAAAAAATTGTCTCATAAACAAACAGGTAAGTCTAGAACTCAGGAGAGAAAATCTAAGGTGAAAAGATTGGGTGTTATTAGCCAGGAGAGTGAATGAAACTGCCTAGGGAAACTACAAAATAGAGCCAAAGACAAGAGCTCCAGAGCCCAACATTTAAAACACGGGCAAAGAGAAGTAAATGAAAACTAGTAGATGATGGTGATTCAGAAATCTGGAAAGAGAGAATTTCATGAAGAAGGGAGTTGTCAATATATTGAACCTATCAAAGAGGTGAAGGTAAGAACTTTAAAGCCTCTCTTGGATTTGGCAATTGAGAAACTGGTGACTTGAAGCAGAGAAGTTACAGAAGAATGGATGGTAAAGAAAGCTCAACTAGACAGGGGTTGAGTGAATGGCAGAGGAGGAAAGAGATGTTAATCTTGGCTAAGAGAGTAACAGTGAGAGAACAGAGGGTTGAAGAACATTTTCAGGATGACAGAGATTTTTAGCATTTTTACAGGATGAGAAAGGGACCAGTGAAGAGTGATATTTTTAAATTATGCCTCTGCTTAAACTTAGTATTTGGAACATCACCCATGATATAACATTAAGTGAAAAAACAAGCTGCAGAACATGTATAGTACGATGTCACTTAAAATAAAATTTGACTCTTTTCCAGGGCCCTCAAGGCCTTTAGGTCCTTTATGACCTGGCCACTGCCTACTTCTGACTTCATCATAGGCCATTCTCCCCCTCACCACTATGCCCCAGTCACACTGGCCATTCTGTTCCGATGTTTCAACAGGCCAGCTTGTTCTTGCCTCAGCTGGGGGGTTTTGCACTTGCTGTCTCTTCTGCCTCTATAGAATGCTCTTCTCCCTGACTGTCAATGGCTGGTTCCTTCAAGCCATTCAGATCTCAATTTAAACATCACCTCCTTAGAGAGGCCTGCCAGCCTTTATGTAATATTGCATACTCCTCTACCCCAGCACCCCAACGTTACCAGCATTACCCTGTATTAGCAACTACCTCTATCTGAAATCTTATTTGTTTACTCATCCATCTTCCCCCTAGCATGTAAGCTCCATGAGAAGAGAGATTTCATCTGCCTTGTTCACCACACATCCCTACTGATTAAAACAAAACAGTGCTTGGCACACAGTAGGCACTCTATTGTTGAATGAAATGTGTACACACACACGTATACATGAATGTAGTATTTACATGAAAAACATTAATAAAGTTCTGAAAGGAGTTATTATTTGAACTTATTTATACCAGGGTTGAGTGAGACTAGGAGAGGTTGACAATATCCATTCATTTTATGCTTCATAGATCTCTATTCAAATTTTCTACAAGAAGTGTCTCTTGTTATTGAAAAACAATTTTTAAATAATGATCATACGAACCTAAGATAGGTAATCATTCTGCCTCTTTATTTTCTTCTCGTGGGTTGTCATGATCTAATCTGACTGCAGGCTGACCCTTGAGTTGTTTGGTAGGGCAGTTCAAAGTTAGACTCTTAAACCTTAGAGCTGGAAAGAACTTAGAGAGCATCTAACCAATCCCCTAGTTTTAGAGATGAGAAAGCAGAGACTGCTTAATTTAATTAATAAAAGTAGGATACTGATGAAAACTTTTCAAAGATCAAATGATTAAGAACTATTTAAAAGGTTATATGTTACACATAATTTAAGTGATAACTGACAAAAGCTTACTCTCATATGCAACCTACAATCTCCTGGTGAAATTATTACTCAAAGTAAAACTATTTCCTTAAGCACACTATTTGACCAATGAACCCTATGGTTAAGCATCAGTTAACCATTATAACATGACAAAGGATCTGGAATACAGAAACCCAGGGAGTGAAAACAATTCCCCACTGGGTGCGTAGACTAAGCGAACTGGCAGGCAGGGTATACAATAAGTGGAATCTATAATACACTTAAGAACCCATTACAGTTTGATTCAAATTTCTGTATCAATCTCTACAATGTGTATTTAATGAACTTCAGTACAAATTAAATGTTGAACAGGTAAGAAATACATTATTAAATATCACTTACAGAAACTACTTAACTACTTCTCTTTACATATATACTGTAGTTTACCACGAATACAACAAATTTTATCTAAACTTTTGAATAATACCGTTTTATGTTTAACAAACTATCTCATTTGATCCTCACAACAACCCCACAGACAGCAGAAATTATTATTCCCACTTAATATATGAGAAAGGCTCAGAGGTTAAGGAACTTGACTAAGGTCACTTTCACAAGTCCTAGACCCAGAACCTCTACCTCTAAGCCACTGCTCTTTCCATCACCCAGGCTACCTCATATTTACCACTGATTAAAATGCAAACTGCTTTATAATTTCCTTCCTTCCACATTGGTGGAGGTAAGGGGGGTTACCTAAATCCTAGCAGTCCTATCCCTTGTTATTCCATTTGAAATTTTAGTACCTAAGAAAACATTCGTCGTGCATCTTCACAGTGAGAAGTGAGTCCCTTTGAGAATTGTGCTCATCAGTAATTCTGTAGGAAATCCTATCAAATATTCAATTATTTTTCTTAATCCAATAAAATTACCCTCTTATTTAGAAAGCTCTCTACAAACAACACCTAAAGCAGTGTTAAGAATATGGGCTCCATAGCTGAAAAAGATCAAAACCATATCTTAGACCTATCACTCACTAGCTGTTCAACTGTGGGTACATTTCTTAACTTCCTTGAGCCTCAGTGTTCTCATCTGTGAAATGAGGGTAACACCATCTGCCTCCGTGAGTGGCTGGAAGAGTCACTGAGATAACGTGTGTAAAGCGCTTGGCTCTTAGAAAAGGGCCAGGTCAGAGTTGGTGATGTTAGAGAAACAAACAGATGTAGACAGGTACTGCTGATAGGCAACGTCACTTAAGTTATGTGAACTTGACCAGTAACTTCTGGTGTGACCTTACTTCTTTTTTTCCCCAAATATCTGGAGCAGGACACAATATATCACTCTTGCTCCCAGGGTACCAATTAAAGTGAGTGCTGGATTTCAGTCCTCTTTAACCCCTCTAATTAATATAGTAATAATCTATTATTTGACTATCTTAGAATTGGTTATAGCCAAATCAAAACTTACACTATTTTGACTCCTACTCTTTAGCTAAGTCTGCTAACTGTATCATTCACTATTTTGAGGTAAAGCTAATAACAGTAAGCCAATTATATAAATACAAATCATGAGCCAGTGAATTCAAGTTGGGTGAAAAGGGTAGGAAGTTTCAGGGGGAGTGGGGAGAGGGACTTCACAATGCGAAGTTATGCACTCAGCAGTCCATCACGCGCTACATTTACTTTCTCTCTTCAATCGTCAGAGGCATCATCTTACGCAGGAGGAAAGGGAAGCTCCAACTCTGTCACTCCCCCTGCTCAAGGTGCTCTAACCACTCTAACCAACAAGGCTCCTGCTCAATTCACGGCCTTTCCTCCTCCGATCTCTGCCCAGAATGCTCTCCCGTCTCCCTGCAAGGCCATCTCCTCCTGCTTCAGGTCTCACCTCAAACCGTACCAACTCTCACCATCTCTAAGGGAGCGTACACCCATTACCCCATCCTTGTTCCCTTCATGGAACATAAATGATCTGTATTCATCTTCCTCTCGGGCTCAAGGACAGAGATCCTCTGAGCTATCACTGCTGTATCCTGAAAGCTCCCCATGGATGACGCTGGCCTAATGAATGAACGGCCACACCTGCCTAGGGGCATTTAGCCAGTAAATGGCAGGGCCTGGAAACCAATCCAGGTAATTCTGCCTGCAAATTCCTGCGCTGCCCAACTACTTTTCTCACCAGTGGGAAGGGAGGCGCTTTGGGTTGGGAAACCAGTTTACAAGCGTGCCTTCCTACTTTCTATATTCATTCACTTTGAAGAAATTACAGAACTACCTACACCGAAACTTACTACTATAAAATATTTAACCGGAATTTCAAGAGATCTTACATTTCCTCTTAGAAGCACAAGCCAATTTGAAAAAACACTGCATTTACAATACCCCCTAACAATCAAAATACTTCAAGACTGTTGAGTAATTGGCATCTGCCCATACAGTTATTTAAAGCTACAAGAAAATTGAAGCCACACACATAAATGCATTTTACTAACAGGCTGGTAATAGTTTGTTCTTTTACAAGACGTTTTGAATTTCCCAAGACATCATACACAAAATCTTTAAAAACCAGCCATGGCACTGTCATTCTGACGATGGTAATAACGTCCTATCTTAAGGGAAGATGACACAAACACACTCCATCTGCCGCGTTTCACCACTTTCACACGGCCTTGCAGACACAAGTCGCCGCCCGTACGACGCCCAGCGCCTGGAGCAGAGCCCTCCCCCGCCTGCCTTTGTTACCTTACCCCCGGCGTCATACTTACTGCTGAGTCCTCCATCCTCGGCCACTCCTGTCCCTCTCATTCCCAGGTAAGTCAGTCCCAGGATGAGGAAGAACAAGCAGGCAGCAGTCAAGAGGAACATCGACAGGTAGTGGGCGCTGAAGCCCCCGGTCGGGGACACCTCCTCGCGCTTGAACTGCTGGAGCAGCTCCTCCTCGGGCTCCGACAGCTTCGGCTTGCCGTACGCGTTTTTCAGGTAGGTGTGATTGGCGCCCGTGTGATTGGCGTGATTGATCCTGAGCGAGCTCGAGGCGGCCGCCGCCGCACCGGGCGGAAGGCTGTTGGGGAAGATCCTGGGGGCGTCCGCGCCGAACGCCCCCCCGCCGACGTGATTGTTGGTCTTCAGGAGGGAGCCCGTGGAGGGATCCGAGGCGGGGTCCGCGTCCGCCGCCGGCGGGGGCAGGAGCGGGGCCAGCTTCTTGGCGGTGACACGGAACCGAGGCACGAGGCCGGCGTCCAGCGGCTCGCACCCCCCTCCCTGCTCCGCCGCCGCCGCCGCCGCCTCCTCGAGGCCGCGGCCCCTGTCTAGACCGCCGGCCGCCGCCGCCCTGTCACTCAGCGCGACGCCTCCCCCGCCCGGAGCCGAGGGCTCGGCGCGGCCGCCGGCGGCTCGGGCGGGCGGCGGGGACAGGGGCTTGCTGTGGCCCCGCCGGGGCCGCGGCCGGGACAGGGGGTCGTCCTTCAGCACCTGCCTGGCGGAGGCCACGTCGGCGTCGTCTTCCTCCTCCGAGTCCGAGTAGTTCTCCCGGCAGCTGTAGGGGAGAAGCCGGCTGCCGTTCACGGCGCGGCTGGCCCACGGCGGCTGCTCGGCCTCGGGGTCGCGGTCCCCGCCGTCCTCTCCCGCCCCGCCCTCGCCCTCCGCGGCCCCGTCCCTCCCCGCCGGGGTCTCGGGCGCCGCCGGCCGCCGCGCCCCCCACCACGAGTGCGGCTTCCTCCGCTCGGCCGGGGTGCTGTGGGTCCCCTCGCCGGCGGCCAGAGGCGCCGCCGGCGGCCTGAGCGCGCGGGGCTGGAGCGGAGCCCGGTCTCTCCTGCCGCCGCCGCCGCCGGCCTGGTCCCGGGGACTGGCCTCCGCGTCCGACTCGTCCGAGCTGAAGCCCAGCAGCACTTTGCTGCCGGCCGTGGGGGCGGCCGCGGCGGCCCCGAGCCCTCCCAGGGGGCTCTCCGGGCCCGCGGCCGCGCTCCGGCCCAGGCCGCCCGCCGTCCGCAGGGAGGAGAGGTCGCCGGGCGCCGGCCGGCCCCCCAGCCCCGCCGCCGCCCCCGCCGGTCCCGCGGCGGCGCCCGTGGCGGCGGCCGTGTTATTGTTATTGCTGTTCCGCGTCTTGCTGCCGCGGCCGCCGGGCCGGTGCTGCTGCTGCTCCTCCTCGCGAAGCTTCTTCAGCTTCTTGAGGTAGACCGGGCGGGTGCTCTCCGTCACGGGGCCCGGAGACAGGCCGTAACGGCGGAGCTGAGAGAAAAGCTCCTCATCCGAGAGCTGCTGAGGCGCCGAAGCCGCTGCCGCCGCCATTTTCTCTCCAGGGTGTTTTACAAGCTCCGCGCTACCGGAAGTGACGCGCCGCCCTAGACCCTGAACTAGACCGGTTGCGTCGCGCTCGCGGCGCCGGGCGCCTCGGCCAATGGGAGGCGCGGGCGGAGCTCACCTGAGCGGGAAAGGGCCACCTGGGCGGGGGCTGGCCGCGCGCTCACCTGAGGCCGGGCGCGCGCTCACCTGGGGGCGGGCGCGGCCCCGCCGGCCTGTAGCCTTCGCGCGCGGCGTCCGCCGTGCCCTGCCTGCCCGGCGCCGTCCCCGGAGCTGCCTCCTGCCGAACCACACCTTGACCTCTTCTTCCCGGGCTCCTGCCACCGGGCAGTGATAACCGAGAGGAAATCTGCCCTGAAGTTCACGGTGTTCGTTTTCTCTCCATCCAGGTTCCCGCTGCCGAGGGAGCCCAGCGAGACTAAAGAATCCCGGAGGGCCAGACTGGAGTGGCAGTTTCCCTGTCTGGCTGCTGGCTCTCTCTTTACACTCTGTCTTTCCGCTTGACTTAAAAAAAAAAAAGTGAGCTTCTCTCGCTGCTCTTTTTGAGAAGCCTCTGCTCTTCCATTCCGAGGAAAAGATAAGATACGGGGCAGACCAGTCCCGACACAATTTTCTTCAAGACGAATGGCTATTCATTCCTTAATTGGTTGTAAGATATTATCATTTTTCCCCCTTTTAAAATCTGATGACGTCGGTAAGTCATTTCTGTAGGTGAAAGAGCCTTATTTGCTTCTTTCTGTGAAAAAAAAAAAAAGACAACACACCATCCTGCTGATTTCCTTCTTAGCACCTTTCCAACCTATATTTATTTATTTAATGATTATTTGTATGCATTTTTAATTTAATTTAATTTAATTTTTTGGTGAGGATGGTTGGTCTGGAGCGAACATCCGTGCCAATCCTCCTCTTTTATGTATTTTTTCAATTATAGTATTTAATTATTTATTGTCTCATTGCTTTGAACTGTAAGCTCCATGAGCAGAGGAGCCTCCCTTCTATTATTCGCAGCTTCACTCCTATAGTGCCCGAAGCCAGAAGTTCACTAAACATTTGTTGAACTAATGAATGAATTGCAAAGCTAGGATAGTATGAGATGAGTATTTTGACATGGGAACAGCGGCAGAGGAGGAGGAAAAGCCTTCACACAAAGTCAAAAAACTCGAGACAATTGAGACTTGGATATCCAGCCCCCTCATTTAGAGAATAGGAAATGAATCCCAGAGAGGTGAAACTTGCCCCATTCGGTGAAGATGGCTTCCCTTTTCCTGAAACCCCAGCAGAGCTGACGCTCCTGGAGCGCTGAAACCCTAGCAGCTGCACAGCGGCACCCAGCACGGTATCTGGCACATTATAATATTTTGTCGAATGAAGTGTTTTATCCTATTGCATTATACACAACTGAACCAAAACGTGTTAGTCAAAAGCACAGATACCGACTTTTCAACATCCAACAGCAACTTGAATTTTCGACTTCTCGTAGTAGAAGCTTGCCATGTCAAAAAAACTTTTCTGTGGAGGGTCACTTCCTTGTCCTTTATCAGGAGACTTTAAAATTTATAAATGTTCCTGAATCTGTGACTGTTAAGCACTTATAAGACTGTTTGACACAGTACATTTTATCCCCTATCATGATAATGACCCAGAATTTATTACCATAATTTTCTGGGTGGAGAATCAAATGATTGCAAACTTGCTGGACTTGTGTCTCAGGATAGCAGCAGTTAAGCTGTGAGCTTTGGAGTTAAAACTGGATAGGACCCAGCCCTGCCTCTTACATTTACTCTTAGTTCAACATTTGTTCCACACCCTACTCCTCTTCAGGTAGGAATCAGAGAAGTCTGTTGGTTCAGCCTCTGATTTTCATGAACCTTTAAATACCTTAATATAAGGTTATCTGACTCTTTGTATTTCTGCCTGTGACTTTGGGTAAGTTATTTACTCTTTCTGAGCCTTAGTTTCCGTATAAACAAAAGAGGGATGATTAACCTTCCTCAGCAGGCTATTTTCAGAATTAAGTGAGAATATATCTGCAAAATGCTTAGCACCATGCCTGACACACAGTGTGCACTCAATAAACATAGGCCAATATTGTAAAGCCAAGCACGGTGCATGTGTGTTTGGTAGCATGGCTTCTGGGAACTCCATCTCAGAGCAGTTAAAGAAAGTATGACTACGCAGACAGAAACAGAAGTGATGAAACTTTGCCCAAGGTATTAAATAATCACATTTAATAGTTAATGAAGATGAAGGGCTTTGGCCACCTTAGTCCTTGGTCATTTCAGACCTTGGGGGCAGCAAGGTTTGGGATGACCTAGGAGCTAAAGTTCTGGAGTCTCCAAGTTCTGTGACTTAGGGCAAGCTTAGGCTCTCAGAACCTCAATTTATTCTTTTCTGAAATGTTGATAATATTGTCTACTCTCCTTGGCACACAATTAATATTCAATAAGTATTTGTTGAGAATGATGAATGAATTCTGTATGTGAAAATACTGTTCAAATATATTGTTTACCTGTTAGGTATGATAGCCAGATATTAATAACAATGAAAACTACAATTGATATAAAATTTACACTTTACAAAGAGCCTCCATATAAATAGTCTCCTGTCCTCTACAAGAAACCCCTCCTTGAAGACACTGAGGGTGTGATTGATTGCATGGAGCTACCTGGGGTCATATGCCCCTTGTTTGGGCGTTCGAGCAGACCCAATGCTTCCTCGGGAGAACCTTCACTGTCTCCACACTGTCACCACCCACTCCCACACCGACTCCTCCTTTCCCGATGGGTCTTACTCCTGCTTCCAGACTGGCCAGCTTTACAGCACCAGGCTCTCAACTGGCAAACTGCACTGGCATGCCTAACGGGGAATACAATCTCAAACTTACTCCTGCCTTATAGCTTCCAAAAATTTGACTAAGGGAAACATTTATGATGGATTGCAGAAGGATAGGCAGTTCATCTCTTCCTCTAGGTGTTTTTAATTTCATCTCTGCCTTAAGCCTGCTCATCAGAGACCTGTGTAGCTTGGGCCACATTCCTAACCCTGTACTTTCCCCATTCCCAAGAAAATACCTTTCACCATGTTGCCCTTCGTATTAATGACATCAGCTTATGTTGAAGGACCTTCTAAAGAATGATATGAAACCTGACATTATATGCAAAGAAAAATTTTGCTGAGGGTTCATTTCCTTAAGGAGTGTCCTTTCTGGTCTCACTCTTAGAAATAGTTTCACTTTTCCAGACAACTCATTTGTTTTTGTTTTGGTTTGGTTTTGCTTTGTTTCGTATTTTTTTGAGATGAAATTCACATAACATAAGATTGACCATTTAAGTGTACAATTAGTGGCATTTAGTATATTTACAATGTTGTGTAACCATCACCTCTATCTAGTTCCAAAACATTTTCGTCACTCCCAAAGGAGACTCTGTGCCCATTAAGTAGGCATTCCCTATTTATCCCTCTCTCCAGCCCTTGGCAACCACTAATCTGCTTTCTGTCTCTATGGATTTAACTATTCTGGATATTTCATATAAATGGGATCATACAGCATGTGACCTTTTGTGTCTGACTCCTTTTACTTAGCATAATGTTTTTGAGGTTCATCCATGATGTAAAATATGTTAGCATTTCATTTCTTTTTGGGGGGTGGGGAGAGATTGTCCCTGAGCTAACATCTATTGCCAATCTTCCCCTTTTTCTTGAGGAAGATTGTCACTGTGCTAACATCTGTGCCAATATTCCTCTATTTTGTATGTGGGAAGCTGCCACAGCATGGCTTGATGAGCAGCGTGTAAGTCTGCACCCAGGATCCAAACCTGCAAACCCCAGGCCACTGAAGCGGAGCTTGTGAACTTAATCACTACACCACCAGGCCAGCCCTGCCTTCATTTCTTTTTATGACTGAATAATATTTCATTGTATAGTTATACCACATTTTGTTTATCCATTCATATACATTTTGGTTGTTTCCACCTTTCAGTTATTGTGAATAATGCTGCTGTGAACATTGGTGTACAAGTATCTGTTTGAATACTTGTTTTCAATTATTTGGGGTATGTACCTGGGAATTTCAGATTATATGGTAATTCTATGTTTAACTTTTTGAGGAATCACAAAACTACTAATTTGTTTTTAACCTTGTGGATGGACACTGTTGGTTTGGTGACTTGCCATGTTTCTCTCTTTGAGGAGACAGCTGGGAAGTTCAGACTCAAATTTGTGGCCCAGCGATAACAAGTATTTAAGGCTCCATAGCATATAGTTTATAAATTAATCCCATTACTGACTCCGTCTAAATTTCCTAACTTTATGTTCATGTGCCTCATTCCTTAAAATGATTTTAATTTTATTTTATCTTCCTAATATGATATACATCTTTTTACCTGCCTCTTAATTATTTTGGAATACCGTATAATTCCTCTGACAATCCAAGGGGTAGGTTTTATTATTTTTCACCTTTTATGGATAAAGAAACCAAGACCAGAAAAGTTCCTTCATTCAAAGCTCAAAGGGAGTCAGGTGGAAAACAAACCCATGACCTCAGACTCCAAATCCATGTTCTTTCTGCTACAGCACACTACCTCTTGAATACTTTTCTTAAATCATACAGTAATATGTGTAAAAGTAAACTTTTTACTTACACATAAACTTTACATAAACCCATAAAAGTTCCTTCTTTTCTCACCCACCCTAAAGAGGAAGGAGTCCGGAATGGGGTGAGGGAGAGGACAAAAGTTTTGACAGTTCTTCTATTTCTTAGTTTTGTTGCTACATGCAGTGACTGGAGAGAAATCTCGGAAATATAGAACTAATTATATCACGTAACTCTTTAGCAGATCAAAGAAATAACACAATATTATAATGATGTTATCACTTAACTTCTCTTAAAGTGCCTCGAGGGTGTGTTCACTAGTTTTGATCTACAAAGTTCCTGATGTTTATTTTTCTTTTTAATTGCTCAACTTTTATTCAACGCTAACACTGCTTCTAAAAAAGAAGCCAGAATAAACAGGCAGAAAATACAACGTCTTGAGAAACGTTGAACAGAATTCTTATGTTACTATGAGAATTAGCCAAGAAAGTTTCATAGCAAGAGCATCTGTTTTATTTTTTTTGCATATAACCCAAACAGGTGAGGAATGGTCATACAATTCAAGAAAACAACATACATACGATTGATAATTATATTCTACTCTATGCAAGAAGATGAACTGCTAAATCGTATACTAGAAGTTATGGAGAGCATTTCTCATTAATACGTGATGGACAAGGGTCTCAAAGTTAGGGGAGTTGAGTTCTATTCCCAGTTCTGCAATTAATTAATTGTAATAATATTTTACATTCTTATATTGCCTCATAGTCTACAAAATCATTTCACTGTCTCCTTTGATCTTTACACCAATCCTAACAGGCAAACATTATTGTTCTGGTTCTATAGATGACAGAACTAAGGATTGAGACATTTCAATCATTTCTCCTTTATGAGAGCTAGTAAGGACTGAGATCCAAAATTACCCCTAGGTTGTCTGACCCTAAGTTCACTGTTCCTTCTAGCCCACCATGATGCCTCACAGGAGTAGATTGGACTGCACAGAATGAGTCATTTAACCTTTTTTCTTTTAGTTTCTTCATCCCTAAAATGAGGAAGTAAGAATACTTCACCACTAAGAACACTTAGAAATCCAAAACTTTCTGAAAGCACTTTCTTATAGTGCTTATTGTTGTACTTTATATTCTAGTTACTTATATGCTTGCCTTATTTTTCCCTCTGTGTTCTTTGAGATGAGGGTCTGTGTCTGAACGAAATTTGGATCCCTCCCAGCTCCTAGCTTATTGTTGAATGTGACAAATAAATAGTAAAGTGATACTATGTGTGGCAGAGTAGCTTTAGGAAGACACTGAGGTGGCACACAAAGAAGAAATACATTAGGGATAGGACTCTTGCAGAAGTATCTAGAAATAGGAGAGAAATGCTAGTCTACAAATTCATCATGAAGTTTAAGGAGTACACTGCAAAGAGGCTGATGGCCCAGGCTGCTCTGGAGATTTGGTTTCCTTAAGCAGCAAGAGCATTTTAATACCAATGTTTTCTTGTCCCACATCACATGAGCAATGGTGTAAACAAAAAGACGGAACATTGGAATTTTCCAATGATGACCCATTCTCTTCAACCCCACCCTTTCTTTAAATGTCGTTTCGTTTGTTGTAAGAGAACTGCGCATGAAGCAGGCATAGAGGATCGTCAGGCTGTGTTCTATAATACTTTCACACTCTGGTTTATGTATCCTTGGGTGTTTCTTCTCTGTTCTTCCAGGAGCTTAGGCATGGGCAGAAGGGATAGCAGGGGGAGGGACGCTGTTAGTTATGGTTGATGGGATAGAAAGTCTCATGATTGAGACTTGTTCTTGGCCTCTGCTGCTTGCCTCTAAATGAGAATGCTTCCTGCCCGTCCGCTCAAGAAGAACATTTCTGAATGGTTTATGTTCTTTCGTTGTTCCTTTGGCCCTGAAGATCAGGTCTACAATGAGCAGCAAGACTCACTGTGTTCCCCTCCCTGCTTCAAAGCCCAAATCGTCTCTCCAGACAAAGCTGGGGCAATCTTAAATACATCTCATTTGTTTTCCATTTCTCAGGGATCACTGTCCTTCACAGCCTGATGTCCAATGTCTTGAACCTGTTGTTTCATTTTATTTACAGTTGTTTCAGGCTAAAGGATAAATCTAAACCTTGTTATTCCATTTTGACAAGAAGAAATCCCAGTGTATGCAGGTTTAATAAACTAATCTCTCTACTTTTTTTTTTATGCTGAAGAAGATTCGCCGAGTTAACAACTATTGCCAATCTTCCTCTTTTTTTGCTTGAGAAAGATTAGCCCTGAGCTAACATCTGTGCCAATCTTCCTCTATGTTTTATATGTGGGTCGCTGCCACAGCATGGCTGACAAGTGGTGTAGGTCCACACCCAGGATCTGAACCTGTGAACCCGGGCCACTGAAGCCGAGTGCACCAAACTTAACCACTAGGCCATGGGACCAGCCTCCCTACATTTTTTTACATGTTTGAAATTTTCCAAAATAAAAGTTTTTTTTTTTTTAAGTGAAGACCTGATGCCTGGTGATATAGATTTTTAAAGGAAAACAGTGTTGTGTATTTGGAATTTTATTTAGTTGTGTAATAGCATGTTCATCTGTGCCTATACTGCCCCCTCAGATATCCACCATTTTGTTGTCTGAATTTGGTATTTACTATTCTCATGCATCATCTCATTCCTCTCTCTATATATATATGTATATATCAGACAATAAATATAAAACGTGTTTATTTTAAAATTTTAAATATATCATTATATATGTATGTGTATATATACATATTCTTCTGCAACTTACATTTTTACTCAACATTTTGTTTGTGAGATTCAGACATAAGTAACTCTAGTTCAATCATTTTAACTGTATCAAATCAATGAATAGCATGTTTACTTTTTAGCTGCTGGTGTATATTTTGTCACGTCTCTGATTAAGACTACAGGGTTTGTTCATTCAGTTGTTCAACAAATATTTATTGAGTGCTTATTGTGGGCCAAACATTGTTCTAGGTGATGGGGATACTACAGTGAACAAAATAGAGATCATAGACCCTAGCTTTCAGCTTAAGAAGATAGACATTAGGCAAATAACATGTCATACATCAGTTGGTGGTAGGTGCTAAGAAGAAAAATAAGCAAGGTAAAATGGGAGAGAGGGTAAAGGTGACAGGTAGACAATGCTGTTTTGTGCGGGTGGTTAGGAAGATCTTTCTGATAGTGACATCTGAGCAGCCATCTGAAGGGAATGGCAAGGGCCAAACCCCAGAGCGGGAATGTGTAAGGTGGGATCATTCTTGCAACAGGAAGGAGGCGGGTATAGCTGGTGTAGGGAGGGGGATGAGCCATGGGGGATGACATCAGATGAGTGGTGGAGCAGGAGCGCAGATCCTGGGGGCATTGGGGGCCATGGTAAGGACTTTGAATTTCACTCAGAGTGAGATGAGAAGCCATTGTAGGATTCTGAGGAACAGAGCGACATGATCTAACTTACTTTTAGGACCTGTCATGTTAATAGGCTTAAGAAGGGGAAGGGAGAAAGGAAAGAGACAGGTTAGGAGGCTCCAGCAAAAATCCAGGTAAAAAAGATTGTGGTTTGGAACAGAGTGGTAGTGGGAAGAAGTGAGAAGCATTTGGATTCTGAATGTGTTTTAAAGGGAATGCTAAGCAGGATTTGCTTACAAATTGGATGTTGGATGTGAGAGAAAGGGGTCAAGAATGACTCCAAGGTTTGGGGGTGGGTATCCAGAGGAAGGAGTTGCTGTTTACGGAGATGTAGCAGCCTGGGGATACAGTAAGTCTTGGGGAGAGTCAAGAGATTCTTTTGGATGTTGTGTTTGGGACTTTCAAGTAAAAGATTCTGGTAAGCAGAGGTATGCACGCATCTTTAGTTCAAGGGGGAAGTTCTAGGATGAAGTCATAAATGTGAGTGTCAGCAGCAGATAGCTGAAATTTAATGACATGGAAATTAGCAGGATAGAAAAGAGACAACATATGAGAACTGAGCCCTGAAGTTCTCCAACATTTAGGGGAAGAGAAGTTAAGAAGGAACCTCAAAGAAAACTGAAAACAAGCTGGTGGTGAGAGAGAGGAAACCAAGATGGTGATGTCTTAGAAGCTGCTAAGCCGAGTTTCAGAAGTTCTCCTCATATACTCTCCTGTGGATAATGGACTCTTCCTGTGCAGGCCTAAGGTTGATGATTCCCAAAAAGTTAAGGAATTCAAATATATGCTTGTAAATTAAAAAGTAATTTTTTAAAGCTGCATTACAAGTAGTGATACGATATTAATTTTATTTTAATTTTTTTAATGTTTATCCATGTTGTCAACAAAAATAAGTTTCATAAGTATTTGAAGTAATGTCTCAACTTGTCATTCTCTTCTATACTCATATTACTTAGGTCCTCTTCTTGGCATTTTGATATTGTTATATAAAAGTCCAAGAGGTGCATTTTTTCTAAAGGAAAGAAGAAATAACTGATTGCTAAAGTCTGCACCTTTTAAAGTTCATGTAAAAAGATTAACTGTTTTTATTTAAACAAGATGCATTATTGTTATTAAAGTCCGTAGTACCCACTGGTTTTGGGTGGGGTCTGAACTACAAAATTCAGATTCAGTAACTGGAAAACTCTTTCTAGTTTAGCTCAAGTCGTTCTTTAATTACTTAACCAAACCTTGTTGGTTTCAATTTGGTGTTTTAGGACTCCTTTAAAAGCCTGTAGCTCTTACAGGCACTGCACCTCTGCTCATGTGGAAAATGCAGCATGAGTGTCTTAATCATCACGAAAGCCACCAGAATGTACCTTGATGAAGACAAACGTGCCAACAAGACATGGGTTATTCTTGAGTGTGGGCCAGCATGACAGATTTCTAAAAATTCAAAAAGCTGAGAGGGATCTTAGAAAGTATGTAGGTAAATCCTATTGTTTTTGAGGTTAAGAAGATAAGGCCTATCCAGTTATATTATTCGTCCAAAGTGTTTCAACTTGTTGGTGAGAAAATTAGGGTGAGAACCCAGCTACCCCGACTTCCAGGTGAGTTCTCTATGCTATGGAGCTATATTTTAAAGGAAAAAAGTAGCAGGATAAGAGAAGCTTGTCTGATTGTAACTTGATTTAGGGTCTCTGGCCTTTTTTCTTGTTTTATATCAATACTCTTTTGGCACTCATGTGATCTCACTGAACTTTAAAATAACTGTATTGAATAGCAGGTGCACGTTGTCATCATTCTCATTGTATATGGGTGATGAAATTGAGGCAAAAAGTTTCATCTACTTCTTCAAGATCATAAAGCTAGTAGATGGGACAGTACCCAGGTCTTCCGAATTCTATTTAACTTTTCTTTCTACAATTAGTCAGATCAGGAGAAATATTTAAATGATCTAGCAAAATAATCTCGGTGAAAAAGAATCACTTTTGTGTAGCACACCAGTTGGAAGACAAAGGGAGACAAGCTGATGATGGGAAATGTAATGGCTGAAAAAATAGTAACAACTCACAGTGTTGCCATAGTAGCAAAACTGAGCAATTAGAGGCATTGATGCAAATTTCTTTGAACAAAAAAACATCAAATTCTATGAAAGAAGATAATTTTTGGTCAGTCCTTACATAGTTTCAAAATACCAACTGCACAAGTGCAAGGATAGATGAGTCGATTTAAATTAACATAAGTTTCTGCGTGAAGACACGAGAATTTTCGTTCACTGCAAGCAGAAGGGAATCTAATGTTATGACAAGGCTGCCAAAAAAGCTAATGCAATCATAAGCCACAGTGATAGAAGGGTGTACGGAGTAAGCTTTGCTCATTATACCAAAGTTGAATCACTAGGTCACATCTTGGTGCCACATTTTAGGAAGGACACTAAAAACCTAAAGTTCATATAAGAGGAGGATGACCAGAATGGAAGTCTGGAAGCCATTTCCTTGGAGGAACTTTTGTCTATTAATTTGAAAATAAGGAGAATTGAGTTATTTAAATTTATTCATTCACTCAACAAAAATTTATTGAGTGCTTACTCTATGTCAGAATAGGTAGGACCTTTCGGGGGACTGCAAAGACTTTGGCCAGTACCTGAATGAGTTGGGGAGCCATGGGGAGGATTTTAGGTAGACGAGTGACTGTATCTCACATGTGTTTGAGACGTCATTCTGGGAGTTATGTTGAAAATAGGCTGTTGGGGTGGGGAAGGGTGGCAGCCTGGAGACAAATGAGGTTATTGCAATAATCTAGGCAAGAGCTGATATTGCTTAGACCAGGGTGGTATCAGTGGAGGAAAGAGAAGTGATTCGATTTGGGATATATTTCATATAAGTGAGAACATTTTTTAAATAATAGGTTAAACTGAATTTAAATCTCTGTGTCTCCAGAGGATAGCACCAGGACCCATGGATGGAGTTGGGAGGGCAGATGGGAGCAGGAGGAGGGAATGTGCCAGTTGGCAGATCTTTCAATGGCAGAGAGAGGAGGTGAGCAGAGCTGGAATATGCCTCTCTCCCACCAATGTCATAGCATTTTTGACTCAATGTCACAGAGGGAAAAAAAGTTCACAACTGTCAGAAATAGAGAATTTCAAAAAGTTCATGAAATTAGCAATATAAATTGTAAAGGATAAAACTGCTATTATATTTGTTCTATAATAGTGTAAGGACAACACGTTTTTTACAAAGCATAAAGGGAGAACAAAGAAAGACTATGACCTGCCACTTTCTTGAGAAGTCACTTAGAATTATTACTTGTAAGTTATTTGCATGACCACCATCACCTCTATCCCCATTCAACCTGTAATCATTTTTTTGCACTCTACAACAGTGAAACATGAAAGAAGAAATAACTAATAGGAAAGTGAACAGCAAGGCTAAATATGGATAAATATTTCTACCTCAAATGGTCTGATGGGAAGGTAATTGAAATTGGACTTGAAAATCATACCTATGCCATTTAGAGAAGAAGAATTGGAATGTGGGCTGAAAGCAAGTCTAACATAAAAACATGGGAGAATTCTAGCTGTTAAAAGTATCACAATAGGGGCCGGCTCCGTGGCCGCTGAGTGATTAAGTTGGCAGCCCAGGGTTTTGCGGGTTGGGATCCTGGGTGCCAACATGGCACCTCTCATCAGGCCATGCTGAGGCAGCGTCCCACATAGCACAACCAGAAGGACCTACAACTAGAATCTACAACTATGTACTGGGGGGCTGTGGGGAGAAGAAGAAGAAAAAGAACATTGACAACAGATCTTAGCTCAGGTGACAATCTTTAAGAAAAAAATGTATCACAATAATGAGCTGACTTTTTGATACCTTATGAGTGTTCTTAGTAATTGGTAGTAGTAATTTGGTAGTGTATTATAATCATGAGTTTATGATTCAGTCAGTAATTGTAAGTTAAAGCTCATCATTGTTGTTATATATTTGTATATAATCAGAATTACATTGTTGATATAAAAGTTTATTGATTCTTTATTTATCAAATGTCTTCTATGTGTCAGGCAATGTGTCAAGGAATTCAGCCCTGAACAAGATAAACACTGTCCCCTCTCCTCAAGCAATGTATACTCTGGCTCAGGGATTCTGAAATGTTAATGTACTTCAAAATCAGCTGAAGAATTTGTTAAAATGCGAATGCCCCGCTCCTTGCACTCCTGTCCCTGCAGAGTGCTGATTCAGGAGCTCTGGAGAGAATCCCTGGAGTCTGTCTCCATTTTCAACACGCTTCCCGGGAGATTCGAATGTGGGTGGTCCACGGACAACACTTTGAGAAATCCTAGAATGTGACAGAGCCTCTGGGGAGAGACAGTGGGTCTCTGTCAGCCTCTCGGGGACAACAGCTGGTGACTAGAATCAGGATGACTGCTTACAAACAAGCGGGTAGCCTTTGGTGAGAAAGATGATTCTTAGTAAGCAGGAAATCTTGGATGATTCTTAGGAGAGGATAACTGCCAGATCCCGGGCTACAATTTTTCAGAATGTCTGGCCTTGTGGGGATCGTTTACCCATTAAGAGCATAAGGGACCGATCAGTCAGTTTGCCAGGTACTCCCAACTGCGCCTTCTACCTTGACCTGTCACACCCTCTGCCTCCAGAGGGACAGACAACCAACCTGCCCCTACCTCTGCATTAGCTGACTTGACTCAGCATGGATACCTAACCCAAAGCCAGACAATCTACTGGCATGTCAGAGGGTAAATTTTTCTCTTTGGATAATCTTAGGTAAGAGACATAGAGTTTTAGTCACAGGTTAAGCTAGAAGGTCATGAGCAGTTGATATGAGATGGTTAAACAGAACCCAGCAAGAATAGAGACCAGAATATATGTGTAGAAAATAGCAATGAAATCACAAGAGACATAAATATGAAGGCGAACGCTTGACCCTGAGAGATCAGAAGAATAACCACCGTTCCTGACTTCCCATTTCCCAGCTCCATTTCCCTTGGACCTGGCTGTAACTCCTGTCCTTAGGGCCTTGAGGCCTCTTTGTGTTCTTTCAATAAAACACTTATTTCTTGAGTCAGCTGGCGTGGCTCTGTCCATTGCAACCAAATTGTCCTTAACTAAGATAAGCAAAGACCAGACACTTCAGGGGAAAAAAAAAAGCTACCCACCCATTCATATATAGACTGTTGGCTCAAGATTTTGATTTGCAAGCAACAGAGACAAACTCTAAGATAATCAAGCCATTGAAATCCTATTGGGGGCACTTAGAATTGAGATTACAGGACAACATTCTGAAATGCACAATAAGCAAGATAATATAAATTCTTTTGGAAGCAGAAAGTACAGCTAGGGCCTCGTAGCTGCAAGGTGCAGTTGGCACACTACCTCTGTGCAGAATGACCTCTAACTACTCCTCTTACTCATGCCACATTCTCTCAAGATTAACAAACTGAAGAGAAAGTGTGTAGACCTGGGACCATACCTATGCCTGGTTTCATGAGAGCAAGGAAAGGAAGGATTTGCTTTTTGTTCCCAGAGTGGGAGGCAAGCACACAGGTCTTCTCTTCTGAAAACCAGACACCATGGGAGAGAGGTAATTTGCTAAAAGGGAATTGAGGCCTTTTGTGAGTGGGAATGAATGCCAGGGATACTTTGAGACAGAGAAAAGTAGCAAGAGACTCTATGCTGACCCAGAGACAGAAAGAACTACAGAGAGGTGATTTGGTATTCAACATAAAAAGTCATGCTTGGATGATTAGAGACACAGAGTAGCCAGGTCTGTGAAATAATGAGCTCCCTGTCACTGAACTGTTCAAGCAAGAGCTGGATAACCATTAGTCAGTAACATTGAGGGGATTTCTGCATTGGATGACAAATGAGCTCAATGACTTGTTTGACGACTTACAATTCTTAATAGTATAAAAGAAAAGCACATTTAACTGCCTTGGGATAATGAGTACCATTTATCTACTAAACGCTTTATGAAGTAGGTTTGCCTTTCATCTGCCTTGAAATTTTTCTTTTCAGCTTTAAACTGCTCTGCTTATTCCCCTGTCCCTGCGTCTCTCTAATTGCCATTGCTGAGATAGCTTCACCTTGAGGTAAAGGCATAATCTTGCCCTGCGCATTGGGATCAAACTTGTTCCTAGGCACAGGGAGCAAATGGAGAAACAAGAACCCTATGATAGAGGTTTACCAACTCAACACACAGGCTGCATTGCAACACAGCCTGTCCTGAAGTTGGTATTCCGGTTCCCTGATTCCCTGGTAACAAAGGTAGTGTGTTGTTTTCTTGGGATAGAGACAGTGTCTGGCACACGTGTCTCCCCAAGGACTTAATTTCTTGTCCTTGAACTGCCTGTTTATCTCCACTTCTGCTGACTACTGGTTGCTTAAGCCCTATTTGAATGTCTGTCTTGACCATGCATATCAGGCAGGGTTCAAAGCTGGAAAGAGATGGCATCTGAAGTATTTTAAGCAGAAAGGGGTGTAATACAGAGAATTAGGGCATTACAAAATCACTGGAAGGGCTAGAATCTGGGATTATAAACTGAGATCCAGGAATGAGTCCCTCAACACCATGAAACTGACCTCCCAGGGGACTTACTTCCTCTGCCATAAGCAAGAAGGTAGGGAATCAGGAGTCTGCCACTAGAATTATTAAAGTTAAAAACTAACAAAAGCCATCCATGGATTCGATGCAAGCCCTTCAATGCAATCCCATTCAATTGAAATCCCATCAAGATTTCAATGGCATTTTTACAGAAGTAAAAAAAACACTCCTAAAAATTCATATGGAAGCACAAAAGACTTTCAATAGCCAAAACAACAACAACAAAAGTCCTGAGAAAGAAGAACAAAGCAAGAGGCATCACTCTTCCTGATTTGAAGCTATACCACAAAACTATAGTCATCAAAACAGTAGGATACTGGCATAAAAACAGACAAATGGAACAATGAAACAGAATCAAGGGCCCGGAAATACACCCAAGCGTACATACTCAACTGATATTTGACAAGGGAGCCAAGAATACTAAATGAAGAAAAGGCAGTCTCTTCAATAAATGTTACTGAGATAATTGGATATTCATATGTAAAAGAATGAAACTGGACCCATATCTTACACCATTCACAAAAGTTAACTCAAATGGATTAAAGACTTAAATGTAACACCTAAGACCATAAAACTCCTAGAAGAAAACAGTAACAAAACCTTTTGATATGAGTCTTGGTAATCATTTTTTGGATATAGCACCTAAAGGACAAGCAACAAAATAAAAAATAAGCAAGTGTTGGGGCTGGCCTCGTGGCCCAGCGGTTAAGTTCGCGTGTTCCACTTCTCAGCAGCCCGGGGTTCGTCGGTTCAGATCCCAGGTGCGGAGATGGCACTGCTTGGCAAACGCCATGCTGTGGCAGGCGTCCCACATATAAAGTAGAGGAAGATGGGCATGGATGTTAGCTCAGGGCTAGTGTTCCTCAGCAAAAAGAGGAGGATTGGCAGTAGTTAGCTCAGGGTTAATCTTCCTCAAAAAAATAAATAAATAAATAAAAATAAACAAATGGACTCTACCAAACTAAAAAACTTCTGCACAGCAAAAAACCCATCAACAAAGTGAAAAGACAACCTGCTGAGTGGGAAAAAATATTTGCAAACCATGTATCTGATAAGGGTTTAATATCCAAAATGTATAAAGAATTCATACAACTCAATAGCAAAAAAGCAGATAACCCAATTAAAACATGGGCAAAGGACCTGAATCAACATTTCTCCAAAGAAGATACAGGAAAGGCCAACAGCTATCCGAAAAGATACTCAACATCACTAGCCATTAGGGAAATGCAAATTAAAACCACAATGAGATATCCCCTCATGCCTGTTAGAATGGCCATCATCAAAAAAAAAAAGCAATAACAAACGCTGGTGTGGATGTGGAGAAATAGGAACTCTTGTGCAGTGTTGGTGGGATTGTAAATTGGTACAGCCACTGTGGGAAACAGTATGGAGGAGACTCAAAAAATTAAAAATAGAACTACCATATGATCTAGCAATTCCACTTCTGAGACTATCTCCAAAGGAAATGAAAATACTAACTTGGAAAGATATCTGCATCCTCATGTTCACAGCGTCATTGTTTCCAAAAACCAAGACGTGGAAACAACCTCAGTGTCCATCCATGAATGAATAGATAAAGAAAGTGAGGTATACATACACAATGGAATATTATTCAGCCATAAAAAACAAGGCAATCCTACCATTTGTGACAACATGAGTGGATCTTGAAGGCATTATGCTAAGTGAAATAACTCAGACAGAGAAAGACAAATATTGTGTGATCTCACTTAAAAAAACACACAAAAAACCCCACCCCACACTCATAGACACAGAGATCAGACTTGTGGTGACTCGAGGCAGAAGGTACAGGGAGGAGGAATTGGAGGAAGGTGGTCAAAAGGCACAAACTTCTGGTTGTAAGATGACCAAGTCCTGGGGATGTGATGTACAGCATGACTATAGCTAACACTGTTGTATGATATACAGGAAAGTTGTTAACACAATAAGTCATGAAAGTTCTCATCACAAGGAGAAAAATTTTTTCCTTTTTTCTTTTCTTCTTTCTTTTGTTTCGATTGTATGTCCAATATATCCTGCTCACCTTGTATTGGAAGTCCTAGCCAGTATATTAAAGAAAGAAAAATAAATAAAAAGCATACAGTCAGAAAAGGAGTAAGACTATTCTTATTCACAGATGACATAATTTTGTACAAGGAAAATCATTTAGAACCTACAAGAAAAACCCTATTGGAAGTATTATGTATATCTATCAAGGTCCAGGATATAAGGTCAATATTAAAAATTTCAATTGTATTTATCCATATGAGCAATGAACGATTAGAAAGTAAAAAATTTTAAATACTATTTATAATAGCATGAGAAAACATGAAATACTCAGGGATGAATTTTATAAAATATATGTAAGATCTGTACACTGAAAACTACAATACATTGGAGAGAGAATTCAAAGAAGACCTAATTAAATGGAGCGTTACATCATGCTCACAAATTGGAAGACTTTGATATTGAGATGTGCGTCCTCCCCCAGTTGACCTTTAAATTCAACGCGCGCTCAACCAAAATCCCAACAGGTTTTTAAAAATAAGCATTAATAATCTGGTTTTAAAGCTTATACAGAAATGCAAAGGACCTACAAGTTTTACCCACAAATGATGACAGAACAACTAGATATCCACAGGGGAGAGATGAATTTCAGTCCTTTCTTACACCAAATACAAAAATGAACTTGAATGGATTATAAAACCAAACATAGAAATTAAGGTATAACACTTCTAGAAGAAAATATAGGAAAATGTCTTCATGACTTTGACATATACACAGATTTCTTGGGAGCACTACATAGTTTTTAAGATTCAAAGGGCTTTGGAGTCAGGTAGACTCTAGTTCTGCCACTGATGATATTTAGGCCTTTCATATAATTATTTTATTACTCTAAATCCAAGTTTCCTTGTCAGTAAGGCTTTTTGTAAGGATTAATGAAATATTATATGTGAAGTACTTAGCACACTGCTTATTGCATAGTATACACCCACGAAATGATAGCTATTAATATAAACAAAAGCAACTGTCACATTTGTGGACTTTTGTAAGATTTGCCTGGCTTCTAGCCCAATTCTGCAATTTTCAAGCATCCAAGGTGAGTAATAGGCTGTTGCAAATTGAAGCTGAGGCTTACATTTCCTTAAGCTGGAGTTCCTAAAGTTCTGGTCATTTTTTTAAAAGAGATAAATTGGATGTCATTAAAACTAAAAACTGCTCTTCAAAAACCACCTTTAATAAAATGAAAAGGCAAACCACAGACTGGGCAGAAATAGTCATAATATGTATATCTGAAAGAACTTGTGTCTCAAACTCATATAATTTAATAAGAAGAAGACAAACAATCCAATTTAAAAGTGGTCAAAGTATTTGAACAGACACTTTTCAAAAGAAGACATACAAAAGGCCAATAAACACGCGACAGGTGTGCAACACCATTAGTTCTTGAAGTAATGCAGATCATAACACGATGAAATACCACTATACACCTACTAGAATGGCAAAAACTCACAAGGGTGGCCATACCAAGTGATGACAAGGATGTGGAGCAGCCAGGACTTTCACATGTGGGAATGTGAGATGGTATACCCACTTTGGATAACAATTTGGTAGTTTCCTATGAAGTTAAACATACATTTACCATGTAATCTAGCAATTCCACTTCTAGATATTTGCCCAAGAGAAATGAAACATATCCACACAAAGACGTAAATATGAATGTTAATAACTTGATTCATAATGGGCAAAAATTGGAAACAGAATCCATTAACAGGTGAATGTATAAACAAATGTTAATGGAACTACTAAAATTAGAATTACTCAGTAATAATAAAGAATGAATGACTAATACACATCAATCTGGAGATATTTCAAAACTTTTTTTTAGTTAAAAAGCTAGCACAAAAGAGTAAATATCATATGATTCCATTTATTTGAAATTTTAAAACAGGAAAAATTAATCCGTAGTGACAGAAAGTTAGAATGATGTTTGTATTTGGTAAGAGGTAGAGAGAGAAAGAGAGCAAAGGGACATGAATGAATTTTGGGGAGTGATGAAGATTTTCTTTGTTTTGTCTAGGATAATAGTTACATGGGTACCCTTTTGTCAAAACTCCTTTAATAGTACACTTAACTGGGTGTATTTTATTATATGTAAATTATGTATCAATAAAGTTGATTTAAACTGTAAAAACCCAAACTATATTGTACATGTAGCTCTGATTATAAAACTAATGCCCACTTTATACTCCCTCTCAGGACCATATAACCATATGTTTTTTCTAGACTAATAACAACACTGGAGATGATAAATCCTTTTAAATTTTGTTCCATTTGCTATGCAAAAAGAGGTACCTGATTGACTTGCATTGCCCAAATACTAGTGAGTTGTCTGAAATGCTAACTTTTAATTGGGCAAACAAAGGAAGAGAAGCCAATATACAAGACTGAGAAGGAAAATGAGAGAGGTAGGAAGAAAATTTGTTTTCACAAGTCTAAATGAAGTAAACTTTCCAGCTTCTCTAGGGTCTCTCTCCCTCTCTCTCTCTGTTCATAGTATTACTGTCTCTCTCCTGCCCCTAAGTCAAACCTTTAGGAGCTATTTTTGGTTTCTCCTTCCCCTGACCATCATAATCATTTACAGGTCAATTGCTAAGTTCTTTGTAATAGTTCTTGCATCGGCGTCGTTTCCCTCCTCTCCATTTCTTCTGCCACTTTAGTTCATTTGACCTCTTCCAACTCTATTGTAAGTAGACCAGCTAACTCCTTACCTCTAGGTTCTTCTTCCAATCCAACTTACTCTCAACTGTGTGGTTGATTTTCCTGAAGCACATCTCTGTGATGGTGCTCACAGGATCAAAAACAAGCAACAAGAAACAACAGTAAAAAAAAATTTCAGTGGGCTACTTACTACATAAAATCCCAATAACCAGCATCAAGCTACTCCAGAACTGGGCTGCAATCTGCATTCCTAGACTTAAATTCCAATATTTTCTTACATCTACTCAGGCTGTGTAGTGTAGTGGTTGAAAACTGTTATTATTATCTCTGTATTAACAAAAGCATCATGGAGAGCAAAATATTTCGAAATAAGCTGTAAGCAGAGGACAACCTCTGCACTTCATCAAATATTCAGAAAGACCTCTGTTGATCTGCTACAGCTATTTCTGTGGTCTGGTTTTCTTGCAAAGTACGTGTTTCCTTCAGGTCTACCACCACAAAGATGGTGTGTGCCTTCTCTTGCGTTATTCAGAGACATATTTAGCTAGTCCACTCTCCAAGCAAAGATTTGCGTGTAGAAAATAGCCTTTTGTACTTGAACAAGTCTTTATTTTACATAGTCTGTTTAAGAAACCTTGATCATGCTTTCAGAATAATTTTTTCTTTATCTTAAATTATACAATCTTTATTAAATTCAACAAATATTTATTGAGTACCAACTCTGTGAAATATGCTGTACTAATAAGAGCCCACAGAAATTAAAAGATGAGTAAGGCAAAGCTCTTTAAACATCTTACAATCTGCTAAAAGGTCAAGATAATAAATCATAAATATCTTTAATTTAAAGCAAAAATATTTCCATCAACACTAGAAGCATACAAAATGCTACAGTGGCTTAAAGAAAGGACAAGTCACATCTGGTGTGTGAATCAAGATTTTTCTTTTTTTTTTTTTTATTAATGTTATGATAGATTACAACCTTGTGAGATTTCAGTTGTACATTTTTGTTAGTCATGTTGTGGGTACACCACTTCCCCCTCCGTACCCTCCCCCCACCCCCCCTTTTCCCTGGTAACCACCGATCAGATCTCCTTCTCAATATACTAATTTCCACCTATGAGTGGAGTCATATAGAGTTCGTCTTTCTCTGACTGACTTATTTCGCTTAACATAAAATTCATCTTGATTAGCTTAGGCAAAATGGAAATTCACTGGCTTCTGCAACCAGAAAGGGCAAGAGTGCAGCTAGGGACCCAGTGAGCCAGACTTGGTACTGAGTCTCCTGCTCCCTTCTTTGCTCCTTCTGACTACTTTTGTCCACACACGCCACTCCACACATCTTCCCAGCTTTTATCCAAAGTGAAAAAATATCTTTCACTCACATCCTATTGAACGAACCGTGGAGGAGGAGTATGACACTCACAGTTTGTGCCAGATGACTATGTGCCTTTGAGCTGGATCAGTTGATGGGGCTGGTAGGGAGTGGGTGAGATGATGAGGTTCCAGGATTGACCTAATTTAAGTCAGATATTCTCTTCCAGGCAATCTAGACCAGGAAAGTAAGGTCATGTAAAACGTTATCTCCATTTGGAGTCTGTGGTCAGAGTGGGGATTGGAGCGTAGGGTACTTTTCTCAGAAAAACGCAGGAGTATTGGGCAGAAAAAGAGGTAAAGGACCATTTTAATTGTTACAGAAATAAGACGTCTTATTTTATACTTCCTGGGTTTTAATCCCTTTCCTCTTTTTAGATACAAACTGTTAGTTTCTTCTTGTTCTCTGCCATAATTAAGAAGGGAAGCATCCTGTTTCAATTAAACTATTCTTAGACTTTTGCTATCTAATCATTAAAATCGAGAGCAGCATAAAGACTTCACTCCCCTTTAGAATGTGAAACCCAGGGTTCTGGTGTCCTTTGTTGAAGTTTCTCCTTTCTCTCCTGTGTATGTGTTTGTTTTTTCTTTTTCATTTCTACTGTAGTCATAAATTGAATCATTGTCTTTGTGTTAAATAGTATAAATCATCTGTTTCAAGTAACTTTATTACAAATTTATATGCTATTTGTCTAAATTCAAATTATCTCTCTATATTTAACTTATCTTATAGTTTGCCCCAATCCCTTCAGCCACTATTTTTGTTTTCTTGAATCTAGATTTTGATTACTATGTTGGGGTTCTGAAGCCGGCCTTTAGGACATTTATTTGGGAAGACGATCTAGTTTCTGAGTCCTTGGATACCTAAAAATGTCATTCTTTGGCTTTCCTGCCTGATGATGAATGGCCTGGGGAGCTCACAATGGGTGGAACGTCAGTGCCTTCAGTGACTGAGTCATGGTCACATGGCAACAAGTAATGAACAAGAACAAGGTTCTTATTTTTCAACCCTACTTCACAGCAAGATAGGCAGGATTATTTTGTTTCTTAACAGAATCTGACTATATCTGTTATTTTACTGTGTGTCCATAGAAGATTTTCCTCACTTAATATATTTTCCTGATTGAGTAGGAGGAAATTGGGAGGGGTTTTTCGTTATGTCCTTCGTCACCATTTTAGCCAGAAGGCGAGATTAGTTTGTGATTCTACAGCTGGCTTTGGCAGCTTCTGAGTATGAGCAGAGAAAACAGATGTCAGGGGCTCCTCAGCTCCGAGTCTGGCAAGCAGGCTGTGGCACAGGTTTCCCTACTGATGAGAGAGTTCAGACTAGTGTTCAGACCAGAACACCACTGGCAAGGCTGTGCACACAGGCACCCTGGGGAGGAGGGGAAATGAAGTTGCATAAGGTAGATATTCAGAAAGAACAGGGAAAGGTAAAAAACTGAATTTATTATTTGGACAAATAATAGGTTCAGTGAGAGTGAAAGATTGGAATAATTAGAATACCAGGGTGCTGCAATCAGAGAGGGAAATGTCGGAATTGGAAATCTCACTGCTAATCTTGGTTGCTCATTTTCCTCAATTCAATATTTCCTTTTTATCCTATATTCAAATTTTATTGAACCCCTCAGTCGTTATAAGTTTGATGCCATTAGTCCATTATTGGGTTGCCTTTCTTTCTGTTGTATGATTTTTAAAATCATTCTGTCTCTGGCTTATACAAATGTGGTATTACCTGTTTTCCATAAGCAGATTCCTAAGCAGCCTTTCCAGTTCGTCTTGTGGAAACGCCCCCTAATTGAGAGTCAGGGATAAGATACCTATTTTCTCTCTAAGAATAATCCCACCTCTGTTTTAACCATCCCCTCTGTTTTTTGAATTTTCATTCTCAATGTAAACAAGATGCCAAAACTTTTGTAATTATTCACATGCAGGGAGAACAATGTGTACGTCTGTTCTGAAGCGGAGAATTAAAAGGATAGACTAATGTTAACTCCACTTGGTAAACACGTGCTTGCTATGCCTGTCACAGGACATTCAGACTCTGATGAAGCAACTTTTCATGATGCCCTGATTAAATAATTGAGCTTTACAATTTGAGTTCTCCTGCATACCCTGCAAAAGATTTCATGGACTGCTTGATTGAGGCTGTGTCAAAACCCAGACTCAAACTCTGGTGTTTTAATTCCAAGTTGCGTTCTTTCTATTATTCCACATTGCATGTTTATTCGTGTCTTATGTGCCCTCCGAGACTGTGACTTACTTGAGGACAGGCAATCAGTAAGTATTTGTGGATTAAATCTGTCTGAGTCCAGATTTTTCAAAGGGCCTGTATAGAAAGGTGGTGATGAAGAATTAATTCCATTGCTAGCATATAATTCCTATTCCTTTATATTTAAGCACATTTTAATTTTATTAATTCAACATAATGGAATTTAAATTAATTAAATATAAATATTTATATTATATTTAACATGATATTAATTCTATGTATGTAGTCATTGTCATTGAGACTACTCTCTCTTTCCAATTTCAGCTCAATTTGAACCTCATACAAGCACATCTTCACATAAATTACAAAATTGGGAGCATTCTCTAAGCGTGGTTTTATGTCTTATTCTCATGTAAAACATCGCATCATGAGCATTCCCCAGGCTAGTCAATATAGCTATGCTGTAGGTCATTTGTAACTCTGTAATATTCCGTCTTTCCCCTATTGTTGACCATGCACCTTGTTTCTAATGTTTTTGCTATTGTAAATCGTTCTGCAAAGAACATTCTTACACCTGAGTCTGTGTCTGCATCTTTGATGATTTCCCTGGGATAAATCCCTACATCAGCCAGGATTTTAGCAGGAACCTGACGGCATATTCAAAATGTTGAAGTCAAGCGACTTCAATGAAGGGTGGGGAGGGTTAAAGGAATCCACAAGGAATGGGGAAGTACTCAAGGATTGGCAAACAACCCCTCACTATGCCTGGATGGGAGGCAGAAGTGGGTGTTCCTGCAGTGTTCCTGGAGCACAGAGCAAGCCTCAGCTGAGCAGTGGGGGCCGTCCCACAGGCAACCGCAGCCTTACAGCTGTGCTTCTCAGCGTGTGGTCCTTGGACTGGCAGCGTCAGCCACACCTGGGAACCTATTAGAAATGCAAATTCTCAGGCCCTACCCCATCCTACTGAATCAGAAACAAGGCCCCCAGATGATCCTGATGCACTGAAGTTTGAGGACCACTGGCTGAGAGGAACAAAGCCACTCACAGAACCATGGCAGCAGGGAGGGCACAGGTGGTGGGAAGTCAATGCCCCCAAGTCTCACTGCTTTTGCCCTCTCTTCTCCTTTCAGTGCCCCATTGGCTAAATTCAACTAGACACTAGACACCAAGGGAGCCCCCGGATCTAACCCATAAACGACGTGGAGAAGGAGCCAGGTGAGGTGTGCTGTGGAGGGCAGAAAGACGCCACCAGCCCAATCCCTTAAAAACATAAGAGTCACTGGATCAGATTGTGAACACTTTTTAATACATATTAGCGAATGTTTTTCATAAAGAACTCATAATAAAATGCTTTCACCATGTTACCTAAGACTGACAGTCTGGTGGAATTCTTGCTGACTTTGAATGTGATTTAAGGAAGAAACGTTTGTTGCCGTTTCGTAAATTAAGAATGCTGTCTCAGTTTTGTTTGCATTTGCATTTCTTCATTTAAAATGAGATGATTTTTTAAACGTATGTTTATTCCCGTTTGCATTCTTCCTGGTAGTATCTATTTCCGTCCTCTGCCCACCTTTCTCAGGGTGCTATTTTCTTCTAATTTGATAAAGCTCTTTTTTAGTACTAAGATGATTTCTTCTCTCTCTGTCACATTCGTCACAGGTATTTTTCTCAGTTTGTCATTTGTCTTTTACTTTGGACATATGGAAATTTTACACAGTCAAATTTATTAATCTTATTCTTTGTGATGTATTCTTTTGCTTGGTTAGCCTTTTCCTCTTTAAAAATTATTTCTTTGGACCGAGATAATGACTGATAACTGGGCTTCTGTATCAGTTTCCTATCATGGCTGTAACAAATTTTCTCACAGTTAGTGGCTTAAAACAATATAAGTTTATTACCCTAAAGTTCTAGGAGTCACTAGTCCAAAATGAGTCTTGCTGGATTAAAATCAGCGTGTCAGCAGGGCTGTGCTCCACCTAGAGGCTCGAGAAGAGAGACCGTTTGCTGGCCTCTTCCAGCTCCTAGCGGCTGCCTGTGTTCCTTGGCCTGTGGGCCTTTCCTGTCTTCAAAGCATGTCACTGGAATCTCTGCTTCTGTTGTCACGTCTCCTTCTCTAACTCTGACTCTCCTGTTTCCCTCTTTCACTTGGGCCCACCTGGATAATCCAGGATAGTCTCACCATCTCAGGTTCCTCAACTTCATCACACCTGCAAAGTCCTTTTTGCCATATAGGGTGACGTCTCCACAGGTTCTGGGCATTAGGACGTGGACATCTTCAGGGACCATTATTCTGCCTACCGCAGCTCCTACCACCCCATTCTAGCCTCCTGCCAGCATGGTCTGGTATAGAACCCCACCTGGGCACACTGCCCTTCCTCTCCTTCAACAGGTATTTTCCAGGCATTATTTCCAGGTTGACATGACTTTTTGTCCAAGGACCATTATATCATCCCCTTTCTTTTTTAAATCACCTACAGAATCTTAAACTAGCTTGTTGACTCTGATGATTTTCTCCACAGCCCAAAGAGCAGTGTCTGTAACCAAATTTCCCATCTTTATAGTCTGTTTTACTCCAGACTTACCATTTGGCTGAATCCCACGAACTGTTTTGAATATCTACAGCTAATTTATTTGTGAAGCTAAATATCTGCCAAATATCACAATACCTCTTATACTTATGGCAACTTCCAACTTGCATCACACACAAAGGGTAAAACCTCATTTTAGAGGAGTGCTTTGTATTCCCATATTCATGATTTAAGAAGTAAATTCCTATTCATGGGGATGAATGTTTACTTTTTCTTTTCTTTTCTTTTTTTTTTAAAGATTTTATTTTTCCTTTTTCTCCCAAAGCCTCCCCAGTACATAGTTGTGTATTTTTAGTTGTGGGTCCTTCTAGTTGTGGCATATGGGATGCCGCCTCAGCATGGCCTGATGAGCGGTGCCACGTCCGCGCCCAGGATTCGAACTGGTGAAACCCTGGGCCGCCGCAGCAGAGCGTGTGAACTTAACCACTCGGCCATGAGGTTAGCCCTGAATATTTACTTTTTCACTCCCCACCACTGTGCTTAGTGTTGGGAATATAAACAAAAACAGGACATCATCTTTGCTTTCAAGGTCAAGGGGAAAACATAGTTCCAATCATCTTTGTCATATTTTTTTAATCAAAAATAAAATCATAAGTTCATGTATTTCTTTTTTCTCAACAAATACGAGCTCATTGAGAACTTAGATTCCCTGTGTTATGTATGTGTTGGCAAATGTATGTTTATAGATGCACTTTATAGTCTGAAAGGAGAGTATGGTAGAGTAAGACATGAGTTCAGACCTTGGCTCTATGATCTTATATGAGTAATTTAACTTCTATGAGCCTTAGTGTGTGAGTGGGGAATAAAGAGCCAGCAGTTGGGAGTGAGGCCACCCCACATTCACTTCTTCCTGGTATTCGTGTGGAGATGAGAGCATCATGTGGGAATGGCAGTAGATTTGGAATTTCAGGTGGCAATGAGGAGCCAAATGCATAGAGGTCCAGAGAAGTGTCTCTTCCATACCATGTTGGAGGAGAGTGACCTTAAAAGGAGGGAAGCTGGGGGGGGGGGGGCAGCCTGGTGGTGCAGCAGTTAGATTAGTACATTCTGCTTTTCGGTGGCCTGGGGTTCGTTGGTTCGATCCCGGGTGCGGACATGGCAATGCTTGGCAAAAGCCGTGCTGTGGTAGGCGTCCCACATATAAAAAAGTGGAGGAATATGGGCATGGATGTTAGCTCAGGGCCAGTCTTCCTGAGCAAAAAGAGGAAGATTGGCAGTAGTTAGCTCAGGGCTAATCTTCCTCAAAAAAAAAAAAAAAAAAGGAGGGAAGCTGGGAAAAACATTACAAATATTTATTTCCTAGTGTTTGGTAAAGATTAACTGTGAAATATCTAATATATAGGGTTTCTCATATAGGGTTTTTTAGGGGAGTTTTGGGGGGGTTGCTCTTAATTGATTCAACGAATACACATAGAGTGCCAAATAAGTGCCAGGCACTGTCCTAGGTCCTTGGGATAGAGCAGTGAACAGAACAGACAAATCCTGGCTCAAGAACTTAGTTTTAGGGAGTGTGGAGATGAGGAGATGAAAGAGAGGATTAAGTGCAAAAGTGAAAGATATGACAATAAATGCTACAGATCAAAATAAAGCAGGAAGGGAGGTGGGGAGCATCAGAACAGGGTGGGGGAGGGTATGGTTTTAAATATGGGGCAGGGAACCCTCACTGCGAAGAAGAATTGAGCGAAGACCTGAAGGAGGTGAGGGAGCAAGCCTTGTAGCTGTCTGGGAGAAAAACATTTCAGGGAGAGGGAAGGTAGACACACAGGGCTTGAGCTGGAACTGTGACCGACGTGAGCAATGTAAGCAACTGAGAGGGAAGGGAATGAATTATCTGTTTTGATTTAGACTTTAAGAGACTCCCTGGCTTGAAAACATATGCCATCCACTTATATTCGATGTATCTTTTAAACCACTTTAAAATCTCTATTGAAACAGAGTATAAATTAAAACAAATGCAACTGTGTTAGTGTTCATGAAAGTAAGTGGCGCATGATAGTTGCTAAATAAACGTTAGTGTATTACAATGTGTAAGTGCTTTGCATAGTTCCATAAAAAATCAGATATCAAATTTATAACACAAATTCTATATGCTTAATATGGTATATCTGGTAAAATTCCGTTTAATATTATCTTTCAGTTTCCGATGGAAATTTATTGACTGAAGTGAATTAGAGAAGAATATATATAGACACATTTTTCTGACTTCTGAATATGAAAATAATGGCTAGAGGCTTATCTACAAAACCTTCTCTGAGGGTGGAAGTAATACCTATTTGTGATAAACTGTATGAAACTCTTGTAAGGGTGATAAATAACAATAGAGAGGATGGAAGTTAGATGACTAAATCTTTTCTGTTCTGGGCTAGATGCCATTATAGCAATTCCCTGTGAAATATTTTATTGTCATGTAAAATATATGCCAATTTCAATCTGGCAGTTGTCAAATTGCTTTTATTTTTTGCAAAAAAAAGAAAAAAGAAAAATATTCTGTTAATAGTGGAAAACATTCTTTTCTCTTCTGGAGTATTTGAAAAAATAGCTATAAAATGTGAATTGTAATATGTGCAGTGTTTCAATTATGTAGTAACTCTGGAAACTCAATAAAACTGAAATCCACCCACAGCTTTCCAGAGCCTAATATCTATATTCACCATGGGAATTATTAACCTTCTCTAGTACTTCTAGATATCATTATTTCAAAAACGTAGTATTATAATCATTATAAAAGAAATTAGAGTATTAGAAAAAGGAAAGAGTAGATCTCTATGGTATGAGGCTGGTAATGCAAACCCACAGAAAAAGCTATTTTTGTTTCAAAATAGGTAGCTGAAACAAGTGATGGGTATATTCAATCTACACAGAAAAAATAAAACCTTTTCTTTAACATATATTTCTCCTCTTTCAATTTTTAGTATTTTGTTATGAAAAATGTCAAGCACATACAAAAGTAGAGAGAATAGTATAACAAACTGTCATATATCTATTACCCAGCTTCGACAATTATCTCTGCTAATATTCCTTGTCCTGAAGTCAATTTTCTCTGATATTAATAAAGCCTCTCCAGCTTTCTTATGAATAGCGTTGGCTTGGTATATATTTTTTCCATCCTTTTAATCTATCTGAGTCTTCCTATTTAAAATACCTTTTTTTGTAGATAGCATCGAGTCTTCCTTTTTTAAATCTAATTTGGCAATATCTGCTATTTAAATGGGGTATTTAGACATTTACAGTTAATGTAATTAAAGAAACGGCTAGCATTGTCTACAATTTTTCTGTTTGTTTTCTATTTGTTACATCTGTTCCATGTTCTTTTTTTCCCATCTTGTACGTTAAGTATTTTTTAATATTCTATTTTATCTCTGTTACTAATTTATTAGCTGTACCTCTTTGTTTTGGTATTTTTTCTAGGATTTACAGCATCCATCTTAACTTAGCACAGTCTACCTTCAAATAATATTGTACCATTTCACATATAACGAAGACTCTTGTAACGTATACTCCTGTTTCCTCCCTCTCATGCTTCATGCTATCATTGTCACACCTTTAACTTTTACATTTTATAAGCTTCACAATACCTTGTTACTGTTTTTGCTTTAAAGAGTCAATTATTTTTAAGGAAATTTTAAAAAGAGAAAAGATTATTTTATATTTATCTACATATTTAACTCTTCTGATTTCTATCTAGTGTAATCTTCCTTTCATATTTCTTGTAATGCACGTCTTTCAGTGACAAATTTTTTCCACTTCTGTTTAAAAGGTTTTTATTTCATTTTGTTTTGTTGAAGGACATTTTCAATGAATATGGAATTCCAGGTTGACTTTTTTTCTTTTAGCACTATGAAACCCATTTTCTTCTAGCTTGAATTGTGTCTAAAGAGAAGTCTTAAGCTTATTCCTCTGTAAGTACTGTCTTTTATTCTCTGCCAGCTTTAAAGATTTTTGTCTTTATCACTTGTTTTCAGCAATTTGATTAAGATGTGCTTTGGTGTAATATTCTTTGTGTTTATCTTTCTTGGGATTTGTTGAGCTTCTTGGATCTATGAGTTTATAGTTTCATCTAATTTGGAAAAATTTCAGACATTCTTTTTTCAAATATTTTTTTCTTCCTTCTTTCTTTCTCTTTCTGGAACTCCAATTACACATATGTAAATTTGCTTGTTCTACAGATCACTGAGGCTCTATTTTATTCAGTCTTTTTTTCTTCTCTGTGCTTCAGTTTAGATAATTTCTGATGCTATGTCTTCAAATATATTGATCTTTTCTTCTGTAGTATCTAATCTACTCTTAAGCCCATTCAGTGAATTTTTCATTTCAGATAGTGCACTTTGCAGTGTAAACGTTCCAATTGTATCCTTTTTATAGCTTCCATCTCTCTCCTCATCATATTCATGTTTTCTTTAAACCCATGAGCATATTTAATGTAGGTGCTTAAAAGTCCTTATCTGTGAATTCCATCATTTCTTGATCTTTTTCTACTGATTCATTTGTCTTCTAGTTTATGTATTACCTTTTCCTGCTTCTTCCTATACCTAGCAATTTTTTATTGGATGCTGGACAATATGAATTTTAGGTTTTAAATGTCTGGATGTTTAAGTTTTTCTTTGAAGAGTGTTGCATCTTGTTCTGAAGTTAACTTCCTTGTAGATTGACTTGATCCTTTTGAATCTTGTTTTTAAGCTTTGTTAGGGTGGAGATAGGCTAGGCTTTACTCTAGAGCTAGTTAAGGATTTAATCCTACCATTAAAGGATTATCCTCCTGGGGTTTCTACCAAGTGCCTCAGGTGTTCAACAAGGTCTCTCTAGTTTAGTTGGTTGGAGCGCAAATGTCTCCCTGCTCTGCATGAGCTCTGGTAATTTTTCAGTTTATAGCTTCCCAGTAATTCTTTAACCAGCCTTGTGAAGTTTCCTCCTATGAATTTCAGCTTAGTATTCAGAAACAGACTCAAGGGGACTTCTATGAAGACTTCTTGAGCTCTTTTCTTTTTTTAAAAAAATAATTTCTCCTCTACATCCTTTGCTACACGAATTCCAGCTGCCTCAGACTCCCCAATCTCTGTGTCCTCATAGTCTACCTTGCTCTACTTGGATTCTCTTTCCCGACTCCATAGTCAGGAAAATGCCTTCAGGAAAAAAAGCCAGAGTGATCATCATTAACTCTTATTTTGGTTATCAGTTATCAGTAAGGTAACTTCAACAGTATATCTTATAAAATCCTTGGTAAAAGTTTTTAAATTATAATTTCTTTTTGCTTATGGGAAGAGTTTTAGAGTCACAGTGCTTTCTGCAATCTAGTTGATGCTGCTGGGGTTGCACAGATAATGAAGCTAAACTTATGCCCTATAGCCCATTAATGGTGAAGTTTTTATTGCCGTGTCCAAACAGCAGAGCAAAGTTTCCTCTCGGGAATAAGTTTTATGGCTTCATATAAATGAGTGATAAATGTCCAAGGCATTCAGGCCATTTGAACAACCTGAGTTAAATGTAAATTTTTGAGACTGCCTGTAGCAACTTGGAAGAAGCTAGTAACTTACAAGAGGGAGACAACCATAGCCATTTAGATCCAAATATTGCATTGTCTTTCAATGTACACTTAAACATATACTCAAAGCACCTATTATATTTCAGACACTGTAAAGCCAGAAGTATTCCTTAAACTGAATCTGAGTTGAAGTAGCTAATCAAACAGTGTCCTCAAAAATATACTCAATTGGTGGGGCAAGGGGAAGGGAGGGGGAGTGAGGAGGGGGCAAGGGGGAGGCTGTCTTCCCATTACTTCCCCCTTCCCATTACTCTACGTTGCTTCCCAAGTGGTACTAAAAGCCTAAAGAGAAGGAGAGATTTTTTTGGAGACTATAAATATGTTGTAAACAAGGCTCCAAATAGCATTAAAATTCCCCGGTATTCTTGCAAAAATGAGAGAGGTTTTTGTAAAAGTTGATTTTATCAAGCTTGTTGATAACTAACCTTAATAATGCTATTGCAGACTCCAAGACAGTCATCATTCATGGGGGCGGGGGGAGCATGATATTTTGATTCCATTTCTTTGCTTGAAAAAAAAAACCATTAAGTATTTTTCAAACAAAGAGAAATAACTTTACTACTTTTTCTTATTAATACACGTTTATTGTAAGAAATTTAGATAATATAACCAAACAATATAAAGAAGAAAATGAAAATGTGGAGCAACTTAACCATCTGAAGTTAATCACTGTTAACATAAGTAGTGTCCAGATATACAGCAAATATGTTAACATTCATGGACATATTTTAAACCATACTGTAGATTATACCATGATCATCCATGCTGTTTTGTACCTCTTTTTTCATTTAAAATAAGGAGGACTTCTTTTTATGTCAATGGATTCCACTGGACACAATTTTAACTTGCATGATGACATTTCATTGCATGCTCACTTGTTCAATTTCGATAAGCATTGTTTCTAATTCTTTAATACTGTAAAGTCTGTCAGTAACATTCTTGTTCATATATGTTTTATGCATATCTAGTTATTTCATAAATTCTCAGAAGTAAACATTCTAGTTAAAGAGTATGCCTTTCTAAAATGTTGGTAAAGATGCTATATCGCTCTCTGGAAAGACTACAGCAACTCCTACTCTCAACAACAGAAATGCTGTCAATCGTTTTCATCTTTGTGCTAATGAAAGTAAAATATGTCATTGTTATTTGCATTTCTATAATTATCAGGGATGTTGGATATCTTTTAAAATGTTAAATGGCCGTAGTTTTTCATTTATTTGTATGTGTATGTCAATTACCTGTAGCTTTGCCCATTTTTCTATTGAGATATTCATCTCTCTTTTTTTTAAATTTTGGCAAGAACTGCCTTATATTAGGGATTTTAACCCAACATTTTCCCCTTGGGGTATCTTTTACCTTTTAATGTCATTTCTTATATCAGTGAGCATATAGATATAGTTGTAGCTATATAGATACATATATAGAAATACAGTATGTGTCTATATGTATACAGAAACCATATAAAGGTAAAGATACATATGTATTTATATCTTCATATATGTATCTTTGGTACAGATATATGGTATATATCATATATATGTTTGGTGTTTTTCTTTAGAAAGATAGCCAAATGTTCACCTAAGTTTTTTTCTAGAAAGTTTACAAACTCTCACCCTTTCAAAATATTCGTTTCCCAGGTGATGTACAAACTAGATGTCTTCACTCCACCCCTCAGCCCTTTGCCATCCCTCAGCATCACCAGACAAAGACTCAGGGAAGGAAGGAGTCACTTTGTGGTGGTAGCAGTTGCATTCCTATTGACGCCAAAACAAGGCCGTGAAAAGGACAGGTGAAATGGAGTGCCCGCTCCTGCTCTTGGTGAAATGACCTCATTGAAGCCATAGGTCAAATTTGTCCTGCCGCTTTTTGGAGGCTTATTCTGAATAAAGCTCCTTCATAGTACTTCTGTTACCCATGGAATTTTCCATTGCTTCAGGTGTCTGTGTCTAGGGTGCCTGTGTCTGTGGTAACTCTCCCTGTGAAGGACTAGAACTCAGATTAGCAGATAAGTCAGAGAGAAGAATCAAGGGAGGAAGGTTCATAATGCTCTGGAGACGCTGGAGATCAGTGATCACAACGAGGAAACCCTCCCACTCCTCTGCCCTGAGGACAGTCTCAGATCTACAGGTGAGCAAGCAGCGCCATACCCAGGCCTTGAGTCTCAGCTATTCAGATCGCTGCTACCAGAATTAATAAAATACCAGCCATTAGTGGAGCTTCGCAGTTCATAAAGTGCTTTCACATGAATTTTGCCGTTGCTATTGAAACAACACATTTGTATTCTCAGTTCTTTTTCAGCTCCTCTGTCTCTTGTCTGAGGAAGTTACATTCCTGGATGAGCCCACCCTGCCAGTCCCCCTCCGAGTCAAACTCCCAGCCCTTCCTTCAGATCTCAAGGCCTTCCTTCCTGACACCATCTCTTATATCTCTCGTCAGCCGATGTTTCTCCACACTGTCTGGGAGGAATTTTAACTAGAGATTTAATTGGGACCTGACTCTTTAATAATTTGAAAGACCACAGTCCTAAGCCGTATCGTGTGCTGACCTGGCTGCAGACTTGGAGTTAAGCTTGCCTGAGGTTGTTCCTTGGCTCTGGGGAGTATTAGCTACATGACCTTGCGCAAGACACCTAACCTCATTGAGCCTCCGGTGTAAACACGCATAATGACTCCCTGATGTGACTTTTGTGAGGAGTAAATTAATAAAACCAATGCCTTCACCTATAGAAGGTTGCTCACAAGAGGTTAGTGTCCTTCATTCCTTCCACAAGAATCCCTATCTATTTTAACAATAATTTTCAATAAATATTTGTCACATTTTTGTTATAGAAATGTTAGAAAATAACAATAAGTAAGTAAAATGAAAACAAGCAAAAAGAAAGAAGGAAGGAAAAGTAAGAGGAGAAGATAAAAACTTGAGCTAGCTATTATCAACATTTTTAAGATTGCACTAAGTGCGTATTGCATATGGTAGTAAATCGTGGCCAGTCTCCACCGCCAGTATTTTTCATCATCTCAAGCCGAAACTCTGTACCCATTAAACGCTAGCTCCTCATTCTCCCTCCCCTCCTGGCAACCACTATTCTACATGCTGTCTCTATGAATTTGCCTATTCTTGGCACCTGATGTAAGTGGAATCGTACCATATTTGTCTTTTTGTAACTAGCTTATTTCACTGAGCATAATGTCTTCAAGGTACATCCATATTTAGCAGGTATCAGAATTTCCTTCCTTTTTAAGAAACTTTTAATTTATCTAATTTCATATTTATCAATATTTTATATTTTGGACAGTCAATAAAACAAAACTATTTCAGGGCCGGCCCGGTGGCACAGCGGTGAAGTGCGCACGTTCTGCTTTGGCGGCCTGGGTTTGCCGGTTCGGATCCCGGGTGCAGACGTGACACCACTTGGCAAGCCATGCTGTGGCAGGCATCCCACGTGTAAAGCAGAGGAAGATGGGCATGGATGTTAGCTCAGGGCCAGTCTTCCTCAGCAAAAAGAGGAAGATTAACAGTGGATGTTAGCTCAGGGCTAATCTTCCTCAAAAAAAAAAACCAAAAAACCCCCCAAAAAACCAAAACTATCTCATTGTTTGTTTGCATCTCTTTCAGTATGAATGGAGTTAAGCACCTTTTAGCCTTTTCTATTCCTATTTCTGTGAAACAGAAATCTATATTCCTGTCCATTTTCTTACTAGATGACATACTTACTGGTAAATATAAGTGTTCCTGGAACATTGGGTTTTTCTGTGACACACAACAGTTCAAGATAATAACTAGAATTATAACTGACCACCAGGACAGATCAGAATTTTAGGAATATTATATAATTTTAAAATATTTATATCAATAACATTTATCCACATAATACCACCTATGAAGGTTTATCACCCCTTATTTGGCAATGCTTCCCATGTGATTTAACACACCTAATAAGCCTAATAAGTTTAATATATTCCTCCTTATAGGAAGAGAGAGAGAACAAATTTCTCTGAGAAGTTCCAGGGGCCCTCTGAAAATTCTCAGAGACATTTTCTTCCCTCTTCCAGGTCAAAAGAAAGCCTTTATTCAGGATTTGAATATTTTTTGAGGGAGAAGCTTGTCAAAAATATCAAAAGGTTTTAAAACACATGTTCAAATAGGAAACAACTCACTATGAAACAACGCTCAGGTATTCATTCGATCAAAGTGACAACAGAAACAGTCAAGGGCAAACAGAGTTAAAATAGTCCAAAAAACCTTAATTAAGAGACCTCAGTCTTCTGAACATAGGAAATTATTTTAATAGAACATAGATCTTCTGTCTTTCAGATAAACTTACTCAAAAAGAAAGAAAAGTCTTTTATAACCTCTTTATCAAGAGCAGACAAAGAGGTGCTGCCCCCGTGGCCGAGTCGTTGAGTTTGCGCACTCCGCTGCAGGCGGCCCAGTGTTTCGTTGGTTCGAATCCTGGGCACGGACATGGCACTGCTCATCAGACCACGCTGGGGTGGCGTCCCACATGCCACAACTAGAAGGACCCACAACGAAGAATATACAACTATGTACTGGGGGGCTTTGGGGAGAAAAAGGAAAAAATAAAATCTTAAAAAAAAAAGAGCAGACGAAGAGTTTAAGAAAATTATCCCTTTTAAGAGAAAGAAAACCAAATTATAATTTTTGCAACAGCTTATTTTTTATTATATCATTTTATAATATTATGTTATTATATTATTATATATTATTTTTGTAACAACTTGTTTACTTGTATTAATTAGAATTTTTTTTTTTTACAGATTTTATTTTTTCCCTTTTTCTCCCCAAAGCCCCCCAGTACATAGTTGTATATTCTTCGTTGTGGGTCCTTCTAGTTGTGGCATGTGGGACGCCGCCTCAGCGTGGTTTGATGAGCAGTGCCATGTCCGTGCCCAGGATTCGAACCAACGAAACACTGGGCCGCCTGCAGCGGAGCACGCGAACTTAACCACTTGGCCTAGGGGCCAGCCCCTAGAATTTTTAACCCCTATAGACCTCAGTGAAAACTAAAAAACTAAGCAATTATGAACTGTCTTTTATATTAGCACTCTGTGATTTGGCAAATTTATGAATACTTTTCATAATTTTTAGAAACATGCTACTGCATAGTACAATCTTAATAAAAATACAAGACATGTTTACTAATAGACGCAAACATCTTTCAGTTTCTTTGTAATAAGAAGCTAAAAGTAGATAAATTTAGACATGTATAGCAGTAATGTTTCAGTATTTTATCTTATTTGAAAAATGACCCAGATATTCAATGAGTTTTTATCATTTAACTTCACCTAGCAAAACTTCAAAGTTTCAAGTTACCAGAAAGATTTTGGAAGTTATCTTAAATACACATGCCATAAAACATAGTTATTGTTAAAAAGTTCACCCAACACTTACATCTTTTACACATCTATTTAGTTCACCTATTCCCAAGATTTATTTAGATTGCCTACAAAACTTCATGAGACATTAGACAAAATTAGCCATTATTTTAAGTTATTATTTCTGCTAACCAGTTTTGCAATAGAGATAACATCAGCTTATTTGACCAATAAGCATAGAATAAAGGCTTCATGCCTTCATCACAGCCAGTGCTGATAACTCTGAGGACGTGTCCATTTTAATTTTAATCAAACCAACAAATATAAATAAGCTTTCATTTACCAAAGATTAATTTACATCACGTTAACTTAAAAGACATTTGGGTTAGTTTCTATTCTTAGAATTTATGTGAGCACTTACTTTTAAGCCAATTACACAGAGCTCTTAATTTTGGCCATACCATCAAGAGGTGAAATATCACATATATATAACATACATATAGACACAAACACAGAGTCTCCACACCTATTGTTTTAAAATTACTGCCGTGAATCAAGTACAGTAATACAAAGCTCCCTAGTTATGAATCCAAATTTTGTTTTAAGCCTTTTTACTAATATTTGTGGAGAAGACAGTCAAGCTGCTAGATTTTTGGTAAGGGAGCTCTTATGACCATTTTTTTCTCTTTCCATTTTTTTCTTTAGTGTTAGGAATTAGTGATGGGCTAGATATTCCCTAGAGGGTTTGCAAGCTCTTTGAGATAAAAGAAATGGGTGGAACCTGAACTGCCTCTAGAGCCGCATTTCCAGTCTTGCAAGAATTTCTTTTTGTTATTATTATTTTAAAAAAATTTTCAAATTGCAGTAACATTGGATTATAACATTATATAGCTTTCGGATGTACATCATAATACACTTTGAATTCTGTGTAGATTACATTGTGTTTACCACCCAAAACTAATTATAGTCCATCCCCTCACATGTGAGCCTAATCACCCCTTTTGCCCTCCCCCTTTCCTCTATGGTAACCACCAATCCAATCTCCAATGCTGTGTGTTTGTTTGTCATTGTTTTTATCTTCTACTTATGAGTGAGATCATATGGTATTTGACTTTCTCCCTCTGACTTATTTCACTTAGCGTAATACTTTCAAGGTCCATCCATGTCATCACAAATGGCCAGATTTCATCATTTCTTATGGCTGAGTAGTATTCCATTGTGTATAAATACCGCATCTTCTTTATCCATTCGTCCCTTGATGGGCACCTAGGTTGCTTCCAAGTCTTGGCTATTGTAAATAATACTGCAATGAACATAGGGGTGCAAGTATCTTTATGCCTTTGCGTTTTCAAGTTCTTTGGATAAATACCCAGCAGTGGGATAGCTGGATCATATGGTAGATCTATTCTTAATTTTCTGAGGATACTCCATACTGCTTTCCATACTGGCTGCACCAGTTTGCACTGCCACCAGAAGTGTACAAGGGTTCCCTTCTCTCCACATCCTCTCCAACATTTGTTGTTTCCTGTCTTGTTAAGTATAGCCATTCTGACCGGAGTGAGGTGATACCTCATTGTAGTTTTGATTTGCATTTCTCTAATAGCTAATGATGTTGAACATTTTTTCATATGCCTGATGGCCATCCGTATATCTTCTTTGGAGAAATCTCTGTTCAGATCCATTGCCCATTTTGTAGTTGGATTGTTGGTTTTTTGTTGTTGAGCTGTATGAGTTCTTTGTATATTTTGGATATTAACCCTTTATAAGATATATGGTTTGCAAATATCTTTTCCCAATTGTTAGGTTGTCTTTTCATTTTGTTGATGGTTTCCTTTGCTGTGCAGAAGAGTTTTAGTTTGATATAGTCCCATTTGTTTCTTTTTTCTTTTGTTTCCCTTGCCCGGTCAGACATGGTACTTGAAAATACACTGCTAAGGCCAATGTCAAAGAGCGTACTGCCTATGTTTTGTTCCAGAAGTTTCATGGTTTCGGGTCTTACATTCAAGTCTTTAATCCATTCTGAGTTTATTTTTGTGCATGGTGTAAGGTAATGGCCTACTTTCATTCTTTTTCATGTGGCTGTCCAGTTTTCCCAACACCATTTATTGAAGAGACTCTCCTTTCTCCATTGTATGCTCTTGGCTCCCTTGTCGAATATTAGCTGTCCATAAATGTGTGGGTTTATTTCCGGGCTCTCAATTCTGTTCCATTGATCTGTGTGTCTGTTTTTGTGCCAGTACCATGCTGTTTTGGTTACTATGGCTTTGTAGTATATTTTGAAATAAGGGAGTGTGATACCTCTAGCTTTGTTCTTTTTTCTCAGGAATCCTTTGCCTATTTGGGGGTCTTTTGTTGTTCCATATAAATTTTAGAATTCTTTGTTCTATTTCTGTGAAAAATGTTGTTGGAACTTTGATAGGGATTGCATTGAATCTATAGATTGCTTTAGGAAGTATGGACATTTTAACGATGTTAATTCTTCCAGTTCAAGAGCACAGAATATCTTTCCTTTTCTTTGTGTCTTCTTCGATTTCTTTTTCAACAATGTTTTATAGTTTTCGGTGTGCAGATCTTTCACCTCTTTGATTAAGTTTATTCCTAGGTATTTTATTCTTTTTGTTGCAATTGTAAATGGGATTGTATTCTTAATTTCTCTTTCTGCTACTTTGTTGTTAGTGTATAGAAACGTAACCAATTTTTGTACGTTGATTTTGTATCCCGCGACTTGACTGTATTCCTTTATCATTTCTTACAGTTTTTTAGTGGATTCTTTAGGGTTTTCTAGACATAAAACCATGCCATCTGCAAAGAGTGACAGTTTCACTTCTTCTTTTCTGATGTGGATCCCTTTTATTTCTTTTTCTTGCCTGATTGGTCTGGCTAGGACTTCCAATGCTATGTTGAATAAGAGTGGTGACAGTGGGCATCCTTGTTTGGTTCCTGTTCTTGGAGAGATAGCTTTCAGTTTTTCTCCATTGAGAATGATATTTGCTGTAGGTTTGTCATATATGGCCTTTATTATGTTGAGGTATTTTCCTTCTATACCCATTTTATTTAGAGTTTTTATCACAAAATGGATGCTGTATCTTGTCAAATGATTTCTCTGCATCTATTGAGATGATCGTGTGATTTTTATTCTTCATTTTGTGAATGTGGCGTATCACCTTGATATATTTGCAGATGTTGAACCATCCCTGCATCCCTGGAATGAAACCCACTTGATCATGATGTATGATCTTTTTAATGTATTGTTGTATTTGATTTGCTAGTATTTTGTTGAAGATTTTTGCATCGATGTTCATCAGTGATATTGGCCTGTAATTTTCTTTTTTTGTGTTTTCCTTGTCTGGATTCAGTATCAGGATAATGTTTGCTTTGTAGAAGGAGTTAGGAAGCCTCCCCTCCTCTTCAATTGTTTGGAAGAGTTTGAGAAGGATAGGTATTAAGTCTTCTTTGAATGTTTGGTGGAATTCACCAGGGAAGCCATCTGGTCCTGGACTTTTATTTTTTGGGAGGTTTTTGATTGCTGTTTCGATCTCCTTACTGGTGACCGGTCTATTCAAATTTTCTAGTTCTTCTTGGTCCAGTTTTCGAAGGTTGTATGTTTCTAAGAATTTATCCATTTCTTCTAGATTATCCAATTTGTTGGTGTATAGCTTTTCATAGTATTCTCTTATTATCTTTTGTATTTCTGAGGTGTCCATTGTAATCTCTCCTCTTTCATTTCTGATTTTATTTATTTGAGCCTTCTCTCCCTTTTTTCTTGGTGAGTCCAGCTAAGGGTTTGTCAATTTTGTTTATCTTTTCAAAGAACCAGCTCTTGGTTTCATTAATTTTTTCTATGTTTTTTTAGTCTCTATTTCGTTTATTTCTGCTCTGATTTTTATTATGTCCTTCCTTCTGCTGATTTTGGGCTTTGTTTGTTGTTCTTTTTCCAGTACCTTTAGATGCACTTTTAGATTGTCTATTTGGGATTTTTCTTCTTTGTTGAGGTAGGCCTGAATTGCTATAAACTTCCCTCGTAGAACTGCTTTTGCTGTATCCCACAGATTTTGGCATGTCGTGTTTACATTTTCATTTGTCTCCAGGAATTTTTTTGATTTCTTCATTGACGCAATCATTGTTCGGTAGCATTTTGTTTAATCTCCATATTTTTGTGTTTTTTCTGATTTTCTTCCTGTGGTTGATTCCTAGTTTCATAGCTTTGTGGTCAGAAAAGATGCATGGTATTATTTTGATCTTCTTAAATTTATTGAGACTTGTTTTGTGGCCTAATATGTGATCAATCCTGGAGAATGTTCCATGTGCATTTGAAAAGAATGTGTACTCTGTGGTTTTTGGATGGAATGTTCTGTACATATCTACTAAGTCCATTCAGGTCTAATGTGTCCTTTAAGGCCAGTGTTTCCTTATTGATCTTCTGTTTGGATGATCTATCCATTGGTGTATAGATCCATCTATCTATTTGTGGTCATTGCTTTCCCACTTAAATAAGTCCCTTTAGCATTTCTTGTAGAAGTGGTTTTTTTGGTGACAAACTCCTTTAATTTTTGCTTGTCTGGGGAGTTCTTTATCTCTCCTTCCTATCTGAATGATAACCTTATCCATTGGTGTAAGTGGAGTATTAAAGTCCCCAACTATTATTGTGTTACTGTCTATTTCTCCTTTTATGTCTGTTAATAATTGCTTTATATATTTAGGTGCTCCTATGTTGGGTGCATAGATATTTACAAGTGTTATATTTTCTTGTTGGATTGTTCCCTTTATCATTATGTAGTGCCCGTCTTTGTCTCTTGTTGCAGTTTTTGTTTTAAAGTCTATTTTGTCTGATATAAGTACTACTACCCCTGCTTTCTTTTCTTTGCTATTTGCATGGAATATCTTTTTCCATCCTTTTACTTTCAGTTTGTGAGTGTCTTTAGGTCTGAAGTGTGTCTCTTGTATGCAGCATATACCTGGGTCTTGTTTTTTTATCCAATTGGCCACCCTATGGCATTTGATTGGAGCATTTAGTCCATTGACATTTAAAGTAGCTATTCATAAATATGCATTTATTGTCATTTTGTTACTTTTTTTTCTGGGTGTCTTAGTGGTTCTTCTCTGTTCCTTTCTTTTTTTATTGCTCTCTTCCCCTGTGGTTTAATGGCTCTTTAGTAATATGTTTGATTTCTTTTGTCTTACTTTTTTTTCTTGCTTATTATAGGTTTCTGATTTGTGATTACCATGAGGATCCTATTTAATATTCTATGTATATAACAGTCTATATCGAGTTGATAGACTCTTTAGCTTGACCTCTTTCTAAAAGCTCTACTTTTTCACTCCCCTCCTCCCACATTTTATGTTTTTGAAATCACAGATAGTCTCTTGTTTAGTGTGTGTCTATCCATTACCCTCTTATCATTGAAATAGGTGATTTTAGCACATTTGTCTTTTAACCTTCATATTATCTTCACAGGTAGTTGATCTGCTACCTTTACTATATTTTTACCTTTACAAGTGATTTTATTGCCTGGTTATTTTTGTTGTTTTGTTTTTTGATAATTTTTTTTTTTTAATCTCTATTTGTGGTCATTGCTTTCCCACTTAAATAAGTCCCTTTAGCATTTCTGGTTTTTTGGTGATAAACTCCTTTAATTTTTGCTTGTCTGGGAAGCTCTTTATCTCTCCTTCCTATCTGAATGACAACCTTGATGGATAGAGTATTCTTGTCTGTAGGTTTTTTCCTTTTAGCACTTTAAATACGTCATGCCATTCTCTTCATGCCTGTAGGGTCTCGGCTGAGAAGTCCGCTGATAGTCTGATGCACTTCCCTTTGTATGTCACTTGTGGCCTTTCTCTTGCTGCTTTTAGGATTCTCTCTTTATCTTTAATTTTGGACATTTTAATTATAATATGTCTTGGTGTGGGCCTCTTTGGGCTTATCTTGTTTGGAGCTCTCTGTGCTTCCTGAACTTGGATGTCTGTTTCCTTCCTCAGGTTAGGAAAATTTTCCTCTATTATTTCGACTAATAAATTTTCTGCCCCTTTGTGTCTCTCTTCTCCTTCTAGGACCCCTATAATCCGAATGTTAGCACTCTTGATATTGTCCCAGAGCTCCCTTACACTGTTCTCATTCTGTCTAATTCTTTTTCCTCTTTTCTGTTCAGCTTGGGAGATTTCCTCTAGTCTTTCGTCTAGCTCGCTGATCCGTTCTTCTGCTTCCTCTACTCTGCTGTTGAGTCCCTCTAGTGAATTGCTCATTTCAAGTATTGTATTCTTCATTTCTGATTTTTTTTTATATCTTCCAGTTCTTTGTTGATGAGCTCACTGTGTTCATCCATTCTTCTCCCAATATCTGTGAGCATCCTCATGATATTTTGTTTGAACTCTTTGTTGAGTAGGTTGCTTGTTTCTGTTTCATTTAGTCCTTTTTCTGGGGTTTTGTCCTGTTCCCTTGCTTGGAAAGTATTCCTTTGCCTCCTCATTATGCCTCTTTCTCTGTGCTATTTTCTTTGTAGTAGGTGAGTCGGCTATGTCTCCTGATCTTGGAGAAGGAGCCTTATGTGTGAGGTGACTGATGAGACCCAGAAGTGTGCTTCCATCTCGTCACCAGTCTAGAAGATCCAGGAGTGACCCCTTTGTGGTCTACTTGTGTCTTTCCGCTGTGGCAGGGTTGTTCCCACTGCAGGTACCCAGAGAGTCTAGTCTTTCCTTCCCTGGCCAGCTGTTTGTATATCCGGTTTGGGGATCCTCAGCACCATAGGCTGCAAAGTCTATCAGCACACTCCTATTGCAGTTTTCCTCTTAACTGGGTTGGAACCCAGTGTAGCTGGTTACTAGGCTTAGTGGCTTACAGTTGCTTTAGGCTTCAGGCCTACAAGGCTGTTGTCAGTTCTCTTAGGAGGGCAGCTGAGTGGGGCTGGCCCTAGGCAGGAGAGCACTCAACTGTTTCAGGCTTTGGAATGCAGGGCTGATCCTTTTTATGGCTATTTGTGAAGCACAGGTCTTCTGCCGCTGATAAGCCTCACCCCTCACGGGACCACACACACTGTCAACACAGTCCTGGTCCATGCAGACTTCTCAACCCCATGGAGCACACACTGATGCTACACTGCAGAGGCCCCCACCTCTCCACCAGTGCCCCCTACAGTTCACCTGGTCCTCACCCAGGCCCTGCCCCACAGAGGTGGACACACTCACCTGCCTGTAGAGGATAAAGGCACCCAGTCAATGCAGGCTGAAAAGTAGCTTGAGAGCTTGCTGTTAGGTGGGGCCAGTCCCTAGGGCGGTTTGCCTGCCCTGGCTGAACTGGATTAAATCTGTGCTCTAGTTGGCATGGCAGACCCCTGGGCTAACAGGCCAAGGGATGAACCTCAATGGCGCCCACCGGGGTCTGTGTCAGCATGCCTGGATCAGTTCAGAACAATGGCCCCCACCAATGTCTCAGTCTCCGAAGAGGTCCCTCCTCTCACCAAGATGCCTCTAGAGCCCACCAGGTGAGCCTCGTTTCACCAAAGGACAGTCAGCCTTTCTCTGGTGATTTTAGATTGCTGCAATGAGTGAGTTTGTGCGTGGGCCCTTTAAGACCCGGATCTTTTCGGCTTTCGGCCGACAGCTTTTCTGGGGGTGTCCTCGCTGCAATTAATAGCCAGCAAAGCCAGACAGTAAGACCCCCGTCTCAGTTGGGCTGAGTCTGAAGGATGGTTATAGCAGTATCGCCCCCACTCCAGACCTCACTCCTCCAGGGAGGGCTGCGTACCTAGGGCGGCTCCCACCTGGCCAGCTGAGAAGCTCCGCTGCTCCCAAAGGTGGCTTTTTTCCTCTCCAGCAGGAATTTCTGCCTCTTCTGCCTAAGTCAGGACTGTCTCTTGTTGTGGGGGTTCTTTTTATCCAGTTTTTAGTTTTCAATCCGGGGTAATTTTTCCAAAAATAGTTGTAACCTGGTTGTGTTCATGGGAAGAGATGAGTTCAGAGTCTGCTTACGCCGCCATCTTGATGAGAACTGCAAGAATTTCTAAGGACAATTGCTCTTGATTCCTCAGAAATTGGGCTGTAACTCAAATGACATTACAGATCGATCTACCTGTCTGACTACATCATAAAGGCACAGAGAAACCGCTCAAGTTTTCTCCAAGATGGAGTTTCTGGGGCATAACCCATCCAATTGAAAGTGTTTCCAGTTACTTAAAACGCTCCCAAGGGGTGAGTCTCCGGGGATGCTTGGGGTGTTCCCCGTGACAGTAAAGCTGGTGTCCAACTGACAGCAGACCTGGAGAAGGGTGCAGAGCCCAAATGCAGGCAGAAACATAGTTATAAGATTTAGTCAAGTCTCACTCAGTCCAAGCACTTAGTTGTTGAGCCAGCACAAGGCAAGCCAGGGAGGCAAGAGGCAAAGGCCTGGTGTGGGCCAGAGGCTGGGACTCCCAACACTCGGGTTGAGAGTTAAGTCCCTGGCAGAAAGTTTTCTCAAGTTTTCAGTTTTACAGAAGGTCCAGGTTCTGCTCAGGTCCAGCCTGAACTTAACCTTGACTTGGTGACAGCAGAGGAGGTGACAAACGAAACAAAGAAGGGAATGAGGTGGTCAGGCCTTGCCCTCACGGCCTCTTCCCAAGGGTTTTCAAGATAAAGCCACACAAACAACAGTTCCCGGGCAGGACAGTTCACAGAATAAATTACAGATCTCCTGTCCCCGTAACTAACTCAGTAGGTGCCTAAAATACTCAACAGGTTCTTGACGGGAGACAAAACAGCATTCCAGAGAGCTCCCAGGATGGAAAGCAAACTCTCCAAGGCCAGAAAAACCAGATTGTCAGACTAATGACTGACCCAGGGGCTCACGGTGCTCCTGAAACCAGAGGAGAGAAGATTCTCCTAAAGAGAATGAGAGAGAAAGAGAGAGCGAGAGAGAAGGAAAAGAGGCAGACTTTAAGAAAGTTGCTTGGACTGGAGAGCATCAGCTCCCAGGCCTTGCCCTGACTTAGCGAACACTGGAGTCTGAAACAAAGGTTTGGCTGTGGCCGCTTATGTCCTCATCTGGGCAGCCAGGCCAGTCCCATGTCAGCCAGTTCAATCTTCAACTGGGACTCAAGAAAGTCCCATTCTGTCCAGTCCCATCCCTTCATAGTCGCCAGAATGTTACTGGAACGTTCGGTTCTTATTGCCCCCCAGGATTGAAATCAAGACAGAAAACAAACAGGAGTAGAAAAGTAAAAGTTGATTAGCTTGTGCACAGGAGAGGCACAAGGGAGCCAGTGTGGAAAGGAAAGGGGCAGGTGACTGGCTTAGGTAATGGGATTGTGGTGCTTTTCTTAGGCATAGGCTGGGGAGGAGGGCTTGTCATGGCATGTGGAGGTGAGGTTGTGCTTGCACTGTCAAGTAGCATGCTACTACATACGACACATGTATCATTAGCAGGCTAGCTCTCCACCCCTGGGTGTAATTTTTACTATGCTAATGGGGCTAAGGTCACCTTCAGTGGACTTCTGGGTGCTAGGGCACATGCGGAAGTCCAGGAAAGTCCAGAGGCTGCAGAATGTGGATCTTGGTGGCCTCAATCTGGTTCTCCTAGCTTGCCACTTGGTTAGGGGCCTTGTCTTGCTGGGCCATGGGCCTTGCAGATGACCCTGTCTCATTAGGCTGGTTCCTGTCTCCTAAGCATTTTGGAAATTAATGAAATTATCCCTTTGTCTGTCATATGTTTGCAGATATCTTCCCCAGCATTTTGTTCATGGTGTAGCTATTTTTATTTTAATTGCTACATAGCTATTTAAAACACTTTTTTCAGGTCAAATTTTTATCTTTTCTTTTATAGTTTTCAAATGTCTTAGTAACGTCTTCCCCATTCTAACCTTAAAAATACATTCACCTGTGTGTTCCACTAGATCTTGTATGATTTTGTTTTTTATATGATATAATAATCTTTAGTAAGTGTTTTATTAAAATATAACACATGTAGAAAAGTGCATAAATCATAAGTTTGCAACTTAATGAATTTTCACAAAATAATCGTTCCTGTGTGGCTGACATCCAGATCAAGAAACAAAACATTACAAGCACCCTAAAGCCCCTTTTATATAAATAATAATGTATTAAGTCATTCCACAGTCAATAGAAATTTGGGTTGTTTCCATTTGGGGGCCAAGATAGATCGTGCTTTTATAAACATGTCTTTGGATGACACACATTGTTTTGCTAGGCTTTGCCCTAGGAGCGGAATCGCTGAGCTGAGCCTTGGTAGGTAGTTCCAAATGTTTTTCCAAAATGATTGTAGCAATTTACATTTTTGCCAGCAGTATATGCTTGACACCCTCACCGACTTTATATATTCTTTCTTTTTTCATTTTAGCCGTTCTGATGGGTGTGAAGTGCTTTCTCACCGTGGTTTTAATTCGCGTTTCTCTGATGGCGAATGAAGTTGAGTCGGTTTTCGTGTGTTAACTCACCGCCTAGGTATGCTCTTTCCTGAAGCCTCTTGCCCACTTTTCTACTGGATTGTTTGTCCTTTTTCTCATGGATTTGGAGAAATTATAGATTTAGGATGAGTCCCATGCACCCAAGGATCTTCTCCCTCTCTATGGCTTATCTTTTCATTCTCAATGTTATCTTTTAATAAAAAAAGTTCCTGACTTTAATATAGTCCAATTTACCAATTTTTTCTTTTATGGTTAGTGCTTTTTGTGTCTGGATAAAACCACGTTTTTTATTTCTTGAAAAAATTTTTAAACAAATTTGATGAAATACAGTTGACATATAATAAACTGCATGTATTTGAAGTGTATGATTCATTAAACTTTTGGGAGTGATGGATAATATACATTATTTTGATTGTGATGATAGTTTCATGGTTGAATACATGTCAGAACATCAATTTTAATAGTTCAATAATATTTCATCCTATGAAAGTATTTTAATTTGTTTTCCATTCCTCTAATATTGAGCAATAAAATTGTTTTCCCTTTTCTCCCCTATCATAAAAAAAGTATAGCTCTGTTCGATGTCATTGAGATGAAACTGCATGGATGAACAGAAAATGATGGATATGGTTTGTGGAAGACAAGATATGCCAGGTCGCCTGACAATGCCATCATGAGAGGAGGGAAGAGCAAGAGTGTGGCTGGGAACATGAGGAACACTCACGCTGTGCTGAGCCTCGGTAATGAGCTGTCATGTGTTGTGATGTACAGATCTTAAGTGATAACGTATGCAAGCCGCATGGCAAGAAGTGCTGGCCCAGGGTGGTGACAGCTGCCTACTTTGGGAGAAACTGACTGAAGCAGGAAAGAAACGACCTTTCTCTCTTCTTCAAAATGTTTTTTAATTACAAGAGCATCTGCTCTTTTTTAAAAAAAATCAGGAAATATTTGGACATAAAGTGAAAACCATTCCTTAGTCCTAGCCCCACTCCCCATGGATAGCCCCTGGAAATATTTTGGTATGTAACCTTGTAGACATTTTCTATGCAAAGTTTTATATACATGTAATTTCTCTCTATAGCTTGTTTGTTTTTTAGAAACAGGACCACATTAAAAATAATGCTTTGCAACCTGCTCTGTCCACATACCATCTCGGGGCTCCCTTCCCACACCAGCATGCTACAGACTGCCTGTTCTCCTTCTCCAAACTCAGCTCAGGGTGTGGCTGACGTGCCCCAGTCTCAGTCCCAACACCTGTAGTCCCCAAGGTAACTCCGGCTGAGACCATGAGGCCAAGTGGCCAGTAGAAAGGCAGCTGGCCCGGCACTGATGAGATCCCCCTCTACGGCAGGCTTTGCCCTTGTTCCCACACAACCACACTTCAGGATGAGGGTTGGCTCCAGCCCCCTCAAGCACCTTCCCCCTCGCTGACCCAGGGCCTCTCCTCCACGAGGAGCAAACTCAGAAGCCCACAGAAGCCCAGCAAGTCAAGTGAATGAGTGAAGCAGGCTGGGTAGAAGAGTGTTGTAACCGCAAGAAGTGAGGAGCAGTAGCCCTCTTTGAATGACTGCCACTACTCGCACCACCACTCACACCGTTGCTCACAACACTGCCCATTCCACTGCTTGCACTCACCACTCACCACTCACACACAGCTCCTTGTAAGGAAAGAATATTGTCAGATCCCTAAATTTTCCTCGAAAAAGCCACGAGAAGCCAGAAAAAGCCCTGAGAAGCTAGAAATCCAAATTTTTACGAGAAATCTTCCGATTTTCAAATGCCAACAGCTGAATGTTTTTGTATGTAGCTAAGTCTTTACTTTTTATTTTTAAAAATAAACTTTATTTTTAGAACAGTTTTAGATTTACAGAAAAATGGCAAAGATAGTGCCGAGAGTTGCCATATACCCCACACCCAGCTTTCCCTATTATTATCATTTTACATCAGCATGGCATATTTGTCACAATTAATGAGTCATTATTAACAGCTTATTCAGATTTCCTTGGTTTTTATCTGTTCCAGGATCTCCTCCAGGATATCCCATTACATTTAGATGTCATGTGTCCTTAGGCTCCTCTTGGCTGTGACAGTTCCTCAGACTTTCCTTGTTTTGATGACCTTGGCAGTTTTGAAGATTACTGGTCAGGTATTTGGTAGAAGGTCCCTCAACTGTTTTTTTCCTGCTCTTTTTCTCATGATTAGACACAGGTTATGGGTTTTCAGGAGACGTCCACAGAGGTAAGGTGCCATCCTCATCATGTGATATCAAGGGTACATGCTGTCAACGTGCCTTATCACTGTTGATGTCGACCTTGATCACCGAAGTGAGGTAATGTTTGTTGGGTCTCTCCACTGTAAAGTTACTCTCTCCCCCCTCTTTCCATACTGAACGCTATGACGGGAAGTCGTCATGCACAGCCCACACTTACGCAATGGGGGTGATGCTCCACTTCCTGGAGGACAGTGTCTCTCCATAAATTATTTGGGATTCTTCTCAGCACAATCTTCCATAACCAACTCCTTCCTACCTTTTTGGCCTCGTCCAGCTGCTCCCGAGCTTCCCGACTCCAGGCTCATCACCTTGCAGGTCAGCACCTGCGGATCCTGGCTAGCACCATTCTTTCTCTCATCTCTTTGTTCTTGGCTATTGCTTCTCTCTGTGCTGGACGTCCCTTGTCTGCCTCCCTTGCATGTTCAATTCCTCTTTAACCTTCAAGACTGCTTGCTCAAGTGCCCTGGACCCTAGGAAATCTTCCTAGAACCCAGTCTGCATTCGGGGACTTTCCTTCAAGTCCCAAAATACTCTGTGCATGTCCCCATCGTGGCATTCATCCCTCTCTATTGTTCATTCTTAACACTCTCCCCTGTTAGACTGAGAGTTCAAGAGCAGAGGCTGTCTTTCCACCTGCCGTTCTATCCCCTGTGCTTGTAGAGTGCACACATAAGACACTTAGTCAATGTTTTTTGAATGAAAGAATAACTAAAAAACTTTCAGAACCCCAGCTATGAGATTTCTTCTTTGAATTTCCAGTCCTTCTGTCTTGTCGACCATCACCATATTCTGCCTTGTATTATGGTTACTTGGGTACTTGTCTTACTGATTGTAATAGCTCCAATGGTCTTCAAGGGCTGCGAGCATGTTTTGTCTCACATGGAATTTTGTGATGTTTTTCACTGCCTCTGTCTTTCCTGTAGTTTCTAGGACAGCGTCTTGCACAAAGTAGGTGTTTAATAAATCTTTGTTGAATGACTGAATGAGTTAATGAACAAATAAATGAAGCTACCTGCAAATGTAATTGATGAGAATGAATTATACAAGGAAAGGAAGGATAATGGACTGGAAAATAAATGGTAGAATTTTCAAACTAAAGGAAGTTGATGTGTAATAGCTCCTAGCAGATTATTTCCGAATTTTTAACATGTGCAAATAAATATTGTTACATTTTTATTTGAGTAGAGGAATTTAAAAACATGACAATTCTAAATGAAAAAGCCACTTTGCTCCTTAACAACAGAAGGGAGAGTCAAGCCTGATTCAACTCCTACATGGACCTTCCCACCTCCAAAAATACACACTGTTATTCTTGAAAGTCGCTGACTGGTGTACAACATAACATATATTTCTTCTTTCCCTTTAAAAAACAGAAGAGCTCAAATCCAACATTTTTTAAGTAACATTTTTCTAGATCATAAAATATAATTTTTCTGAGTGTCCACTGCTGGGGAAAAGTGAACAGAGACCAACCATTCTGGAAAGGAAAAATCCTTACAGCAAGATGTATTACCATTATTATCAACACCAAATTCAATTACTGCGGAAAAACCTCATTCAGAGGAAGTTGAATTAGGAGAAAATTTCGTCCCTCTTTTTCTCTACGAAACAGTAAATTTCATGAAAGATACTACTCAATTAGCATTTGATTAGAACAACCTGTAGAGGGCGTCCTTGCACCAAGAGCCATAGGGATTTGAGCGATCTTGAAGGGGAAAAAAAATCTTCAATTAAAACCACACTTTCTGGAGTAAAAGAAACTGTCTCTGGTGTTGTGAAATTACTGTCTTTAGCTGGGAGACGGTTGGCATGACAAGGCTAAAGTGCTTTAAAGGTTGCCCACTGTATACGAATACATTATATAAATGAATATTCACTGAAATAAAAACTAATGAAATCTTTGAAAAAAGGTTAATATGATTATTTTAAAGGAAGAATGGCTATGAAGCTTTGGATGCAAACAGACTTAATCACGACGTACTTCTCAGTATGCGGTCTAGTGGGTAAGAGGATAGGCTTTGAAATCAGAGTGGCTGGGACTGGAACCTGACTCTGCCCCTTACAGCCGGGTAACCAGCCAACTCCCTGGACCTTTCCCATCAGTAAAATGGGAATAATGATGGTGCCTACTTGAAACACTTGTAAAGATTAAGTAAGCACTTAAAAGTCCTGTTCAAATGAAGACACTGCAAGTTCAAATCAGTCGTAGTTAGATTTCTTATCTTTTTAAAGATCAACAGTTGTTCAGCTGAAAATATTTCGTAACTGCAAATGCATATTCTGTTCTCTTTCCTAACTTTTCATGACCTGACGTTTATTTAAGCGAAGGCACGCACGTGTTCGGCTTCTCTTCTGCTGTTCCTGTCTGTTTTTCCCTCGAGGGGTCCGCTACTCCACAAAGGACTGAGTGAAGCACCATGCCTAGTCCCAGAACCTCGATCCCTTGGGGCATCTGTCGCAGCATCTGGGTGCTAAAGAACAAAGAGCGGTAAACAACACTTTTCTGAGTCTGACATCTTCCTAAGTTTTTAAGAAACATTTTGCTTCTGTTTTCTTTGCGCGTCCAAGGGATTAGGCAGGGGGCACGTAAAGTCCTTTCTGCAAGGGTCGGGTGGGTGTGTTCGACTGCAGCCCACTGCCAGCCAACTACACTTCCCACAGGCAAGGCCGGAGCCGTGGTCTTGCCCTAAAGCGTCTGCGATTTCAGGGTCAGCGCTGCGGGCCTCCAAATTTCTTGAAACACCAGCAAATATGAAGATATTCACGACTTTGTCAGCCCTAACCCCACGAGGTCGGGTCCGCCTGTCATCCAGAGCTCAGGGAGCTCTTGGTGGCGCTGCTGCGTGAGCAGGGAGACGAGCCTCCCCAGGGGTCGGAGCAGCTCCCTGGGGTCTGACAAGTGCGCAAGGAGAGCCCTGCGCCGAGCCACGCCGCGTGCCTGCCCGCAGGCCCCACTGGACCGGGGAGTCTCGGGTTTTAAACGCCTGGGGACGCGCCAAGTGCCGGCGTAGCGCGGGTGCAAGAGCACAGGCTTGCAGAGAGCGCAATGACAGCGGCGGGAAGGGAGAAGAAGAGGCACACGCGTCTTCAGTTAGCGCCGGGGTAGACACGGCCATCAGCATCGTCATCGTCATCATCTGCGCTCAGTCAAGCCCCGCGACGTCAGTTCACCGTTACCGTGCCCCCCCGCCCCCTACCCCGGCCTCTCCCGGCAGGAAGCAGAGGCGAGCGGCGTCCCCGGGGACCCGCTGAGCGCCCCCAGCACGCCCCCTCCGCGCGCTCGCCCCGCGCCCCGCGCCGCCCCGCCCCGCGCCCCCGGCACCCCTCGGCGGCGGCCGCTGGGCTCGGCCCTCGCTGGCGCCCGCCCTTCCCGCTCTCCCCCTCCCGCCGTATTTAACCCTCCGGCTGTTGGCCTCGCCGTGTGTGCTGGCATCTCCCGCCTTGCCAGTCCCGCGCCTCCGCCGGCCCCGCTCGCCCCGCGCCCCGCTCGCGCGCTCTTCCCCGCCCTCCTCCTCCCGCGCTCCCGGGCGCTCTCGCCTCCGATCCCGACGGCTACACGCTCAGCCGTCGAAGCGGGAACAGCTCGGGCTCAGGGAGAACTTCAGGGCTGCAGGTTGGGGAGGTGCGGCGGAGGGGGTTTCAGCGGCGACAGCCACCAGCACAGGGGTGCGGAGCAGCATGGCCCGGAGAAGCTCCTTCCCCGCCGCCGCGCTCCGACTCTGGAGCATCCTTCGGTGCCTGCTGGTGCTGCGGGCGGAGGTGGAGCCGCCGCGGGAGGAGAGCCTGTACCTGTGGATCGACGCTCACCAGGCGAGAGTGCTCATAGGTAAGGTCCGCGCGCGGCGCCTTGCCCTGCCGTGTCTTCCCTCTGTCTCCAGCTTCCGCTGAAGAGAGAGAGATGAATGCATTTAGTATGTTTTAAAACTTAATTTCCAAGATTACAACCCCCGTTTTAATTAGCTATTTTCCATCTGAAAGCGTATAAACTTCTCTCCCAGGAAACCAAAGCTGCGCCAGTGTTCTGATTACGCTGTTGCTAGTTTCTACAACCCTACGTTTTTAGGGGGACCCAACATTTAAGACCAGTCCACTCCGTGTCCACTCCTTTTCCCTGAAAGCGTGTGCCTGTTGGCATCATTCTTATCACATACAGAGGAACATTAGTTGCTAGCAAGGCAGGTGCTTTGTGAAAAGAAATGAGCCATACTAATTCTTTGGTGTTCATTTTGCATGCAGTTTCTCATTTGGATTCTTTTAAGTCCACCTAGTTTGAGAGTTTTGCTTATTTTTTTTAAACCAGGATTTGAAGAAGATATCTTGATTGTTTCAGAGGGGAAAATGGCCCCTTTTACACATGATTTCAGAAAAGCACAACAGAGAATGCCAGCTATTCCTGTCAATATCCATTCCATGAATTTTACCTGGCAAGCCGCAGGGCAGGTAAGTTCTGATAACCAGAAAGGGCGGAGAAAATTACCTTTTAATATTTCCGCTGTCTGATGGCGGGTGGAAGTAGCACCGTATATTGTGTAGTCTGGTACATTTTTACAGTTTTAAATAGTGATTTCTCATCTGATCTCCAAAGCAAATAAAGAATTAGCTCCCATTTATTTAAACGTGTCACGTAAATTAAGGATTCCCAAAAGAAAAAGGTGGGCAGTGTGCCTAAGCTCACCGTCTTGATAAGACTCAGTGTCATCAGGTTGCTGGAAATAGAAAGACCTGAAATACCAACATCACTTCTTTCTGTGATCATTTACATTAAAATTTAATGTAATGTTTAAAAGACTCTTTTTTCCATAGTATATACTAATCACTTATGACGTTATACTTTACAACAAATTTTAAAGTCTGTAAGTGTTTTTCATATTGTGCATTTGAAAATATTCGTATGTTGAATGTTATTCACTGGAACAGTGTGAGCGCTATATATTTCTGGTAGAAATTCACAGAATCAAAAAGTGTCATATAAGAACGTTTGTAAAACATTCCAGGCTATTGATCTTTTTTTAAGTTACTATTTTACTTTCATATGGAAAAAGAAAACTCCAATATATTTTTATGAAGAAGCATTCCTTTGATTTCTTAACACATTAGCATCTTTTGTATGTTACCTTTCCTACAATTTCAGTGTTACGTAAATGACCTCTATCTTTGGGGAAAAAGGGAGAAGAAATGTTTAGTGAGTTTAATTTCTTTTGTGCAACTGGAGAATTTACTCTAGAGGACAAAGGGTAAGTAATAAATTCTTTTGCTCATTAGTTGGTAAAATGTGTCTACTATGAAAATCATTGTAATTATAATTAAAATCACATTTTCGGGTCTTTTTTATTCTAAAATTCCTTACATGGCTATTTTCATGAAGAATGTGATCCAGAAAATACTGTAAGAAGTAATTGTTTTCAATTGAGGGGCCACCTGGTGGCACACTGCTTAAGTTTGCATCTTCTGCTTTGGTGGCCCACCTTGTGGGTTTGGCTCCGGGGCACGGACCTACATGCTACTCATCAAGCCATGCTGTGGCAGCATCCCACATACAAAATAGAGGAAGATTGGCACAGATGTTAGCTCAGGGCCAATCTTCCTCACCAAAACAAAAAAAAAGTAACTATTTTGAATTGAGAAACCACTTTGGTTCCCTCTAGTTACCTATTATAGTGTAGGCATGACCATTTAGCTGCCTTTTTTCCCTTAGGTCTGTTGTCTCATTTTTCTTTTCTAAAGTTGATCAAATCTAGACCCTTCAACACTTCCATTGTCATAAAAAAAAATAAATGTTTTGCATTTACCAAAGTTCCTAACAGGAAGGTCATCTATTCTAATACCCCCATTTTGCAGATAAGTTTGCTGAGGCTCCTATTGCTGTATCAGGAGATTCTTTCTTTTCTTCCTACAATTCCCTCTTCATAGATACTTTGTGGACAATTAATTTTGGAATATTGTGAAATCAGTAATAAGTCAATGAATAGTCTTTTTTAAATTTCCTTTTCTTTTCACCTGAATCTATTGATTTGTGTGTGACCACTTGTCAGATGGGGTCAATATTAATTCTGTGTTTTTAAAAAGAGCATTTGCTTTACCTCTACTTCCATGGATTCATAAGAACCATTAGGAGGTAGCTTGACTTGCAACCCCACCTCCCGGCAGAAAGGGTTTGGTAACTGTAGGAGAAGCAGAAAAGGTCAATAGCTCTTGTTTATTTATTTATGTATTTATTTTTCATATGAGTTTGTCTTCTGAAGATTGGAATTTGAGGCAAAGGCTTAAATTCCATGTTATCTCCCCAAATGCTTTATAGCACAGCATGTGTTTGCAAACATTGGCATATTGTTGAGTGCAGAATGGATCCGTATCACACAATCTCAGGAATATTTCTTGTAAGAAATTAGAGAAGATGGTGGAATTGGCATGGAGATGAAGCTTCTAGCGTCTTTATCTCTCCTGTTTCAGTGTTGTTGATTACCCATGTGGATTGTCTCATCATACAAGACAATGTTAGCACCTCAGTTATCTTGCTCTCTGTGCTCAGGTTGCTCTGGGGAGGTTCCCACAGGAAACTGCATGAAATCTGGGTCTGTTTTTCTTAGTGGGGGCGAGGAGGGATGGGGTAGGAGCTACAGAATACCAAACAGCAAGATGTTTTAAAATATTGTTTAGGGGCCAGCCCCATGGCCAAGTGCTTAAGTTTGCTTGCTCTGCTCAGGTGGTCCGGGGTTTCCCGGGTTCGGATCCTGGGCACGGATCTAGCACCACTCATCAAGCCATGCCGAGGCAGTGTCCCACATAGCAGAGCCAGAGGGACCTACAACTAGAATATACAACTACTTACTGGGGGTCTTTGGGGAGAAGAAGAAGAAATAAAAAGAAGAAGATTGGCAACAGATGTTAGCTCAGGTGCCAATTTTTTAAAAAAATTAAATTTGACTGATTTTACTCAATAAAGTTACGTGATTCCAGCACCATAATTTTTGAAATGCATGGAAATTTTGAAGTTGGGAAAAATAATGACTTCAATACCAACTAATTCTTTTGAAAGGCGTCTCTGGCTAAAGCCAAACCACATCAGAACATCTACATGGAAGATGAAAAGTTCGTTCCATTATCTAGTTAGTTCATCCAAATAATATCAAACATTTAGGGATTTCAGCACAAGCAAAACACATAGCTGATTCGTGAAATTTTAAACTTAATATTCAAGAGTTTTGGCAAGACGTGGAGAAAGTTAGAATAACTTTGGGGTTGAAGACCAAGTAGAGGCAGTCGGTGTCATCTCCTTCCAGTAGATTGTTAGTCCAGTAGCCGAAGGTGTTCTTGGGGCCATTTAAAAGAACTTTCATGTTCTACTTCAAACAAATGCAAATAGAAATTACAGTGAAATCCATTTCCCCACAGCAAGTTGGTCAAGTTTTTTAAAAGTGTTTTTAGTGTGTGGAGAATTATGCACACTCATATGTGGCCAATGCCTAGCTTAGCCTTTTTGCAGGAAAATTTGACTCTTGAGGGCAAAAGGCTTGATGTAGATCCTTTGACTGGGAAATTTTATTTCCAGAGACTCATCCTAATGAAATAATCATGGATATGAATGCAAATGTAGGTGCAAGATTGTTCCTCAGCAGGCTATTTATAAAAGAAAAAAAAACATGGGTAGAACCTACAGGTCTAGCGATAGTGGTAGGAGAATGCAGTGAAGCATTAATAGAATATTCTAGACGTCTACTTGATGCCATGGAAAGATGTTCATAACACATTAAGCCAATAGTCTGTAATAGTGTATCCTGGTTTATTCCTTTGCGAAATATGTAAGCAGACATAGGAACAAAGGTCTGATCTTCTAAGGTGTTAACATTAGTTACATCTGCATATATGATGTTTTGGGTTTTCCACAGTGAAGGTGTACTGATTTGTCATTTTAAAAATCATTTTACATTAAATGTGTGTAAAAGTTGTACTTTAGAGTTTAAAATTGTATACTGTTCTGTATTATAAATAGTTCTCTTATATTTATTCTCCAGTGTCATTTTTGCATGACACATCACTCAACAAAGTGGGCAAATAAATGGTTTTCATGGCTGATCATAACTATGAAGCCCAAAGAATTCACTAATTCTTATCTGATTCTCGCTTGCCTGTTTCTTTTGAAATCCCCAAAATCTGCTTTGGAAAGCTTTCCTGCTTGAAATCTGATTACCTGCCCTCTTCTTCCCCCTGAAATCCTCAATTTCCATGGAAAATCCTGTCTCCATTTTATCTCCCATTTTAAAGATTTTTATTTTTATTTTTTTTCCTTTTTCTCCCCAAAGCCCCCCGGTACATAGTTGTGTATTCTTCGTTGTGGGTTCCTCTAGTTGTGGCATGTGGGACGCTGCCTCAGCGTGGTCTGACGAGCAGTGCCATGTCCGCGCCCAGGATTCGAACCGACGAAACACTGGGCCGCCTGCAGCAGAGTGTGCGGACTTAACCACTCGGCCACGGGGCCAGCCCCTATCTCCCATTTTAAATACTCATTTTCTGACATACTCCTTCTCAAGGCTTTTAGATGAGAGAAGAATTCCCACTAAAGAGGCTTATGTTTAAAGGATTTTTAGTAATTAAGGGAAAATACTCTTTATTACTATATATAATTTTTAATAGCTGATATTCCTTTATTCTAATTTTTCCCTAAATTTGAGACGATGTAGGGGGCGTGAGCAACCATTTTGGTTTTTAAACTACATACTAATTAAACATCTTGTTTGGAAAATAACCCTTTCTAAATGTAATAGCTTTCAAATAAGCTTTAATGAGAAGCTTTGTTAGACAAACCTGAATTCTAATCTTAGGACACTACTGCTGATTTGAATATGAACCAATTTGGTATAAGGCTGAAAATTTTTATTTTTTTAGATCACATAAATAAATCTTTATTTATAAAGGTCATATAGACTTGATCTTAATAGCTTATAATCTATTCTAGCCCCTGCATAGAGATGCTGAGTTACTATGGACCCAGTTCGCAGGGTATCTCTTTTGATGTTGGCTTTTTTTAGCAGTGGTGATGGATTTATGCTGAGCCATCTATACTGGTTTTCCAACCTTCTTGTGACCAAATGCCTGGATTTCTGAGATGGTTGGCAGGGATCGGGGGGAAAATGGTGTCTACGGAATAGAAATTCTCTGGGTGGAGATAACCGGCCAATATTAATTTCAAACCCACCTCCTGGATAACTAAGCAAGCCCTAACCATCTATACCAATAGGTCCAGACTTACAATAAGCTTTTTATCATGTTCAGTGGTCAGAATTCTTATAACCACTAGAAGTCAGTGGTGTAGCTTCATTTTTCTCAATTTCAAGATATTTTAAAACAAAACTTAAAAATGTTGCTGTGGATACAGGAAAGGAAGAGAGAATTTTGTCTGCTGCCCTGGGGAAGTGGGTGGTCATGTCTATATCATGGAAAAACTGACTTTATTGGGTTAAACTGCAGAAACAGGCTCCTTTGTTTTACATATGACCACTGAAAAGAGAAAATTTTAGATATACTGAAGATACAATATATCAAGTGAAATGTTTTACAACATGTAGGGTTAATTATAAATGTATTCATAATCCTTACCAGCTCCTTATCAATTAAAAGAATTCTTGAATTATTGAAAACTGCCAGAAATAATAACAATGATAATACAAAATCAAGTATAAGGAAAGCTCAAGAACTCTGCCTGGATAGTGGTATCTTTGTGAATGGTTCCAGTCAGAAGCATCCAAATTCAGCTTTAAATCAAGGAAAAAAGAGAAGTCAGAAACAGGCCATTTTCCTGCCAACTGGCTCCCATTTTTGAGCATTTTTTAAAAAAATAGAATCACTCTACTTACGTGTTTCTGTAATATCAACTAGATAATCCAGTTCTGTCATTAAAATGCCCCTAAGCTCCAGACAGCTTGTTTTTGCAATGTAGTGTTTAATCTTACGTAACCCCAGATCCATCAAGTAGGCTGCAGTTGGCAGCCTCAGGTTTCCCATTGGACTGGTTGAGTGAAGGAGACCTGTATTAAAATATTGTTTCCTTCCTTTCTCTCCTTGACGAAAATCAAAGAAAAACAATAGAGGGTGAATTTTCATTCAAGTGCCTCCTCTCCGTCTTCAAAGGAACTGCCACAACCCTTGAACACCTCCTTCCAACTCTGAAGTTATGGTAACACTTATGACTGTTATTATTTCAATCCCCTATTGTGTACTGTCCCCATTTTTTCCTAATGGAGTTATGATTGTTTTGGTGATCACAGCCCAAGTGCTTGCATGCCTTCGCACCCCCGGGGTTTGCCTCCATACCTTTGCAGTGGTTTTGTCACCAAATGGCGGAAATGCCTCATTTTTTGACCCCTGTCCCATGCTTTCAAAGGGGAATGCGAATATGTTTACCTATCATGGGCATTTTTTAAAGAAGGTGCTCCTATCAAAAGCACAGCTTTAAACCTTTCATTTTGAGATTCTGCTCTGCTGTGGTATTTGCATCGTGGTGTTGTGGACATGCCACGAGGGATCAAAGAGTGATTCTGCAGAGAGCCCATTTCATTTAGCAAAGCAGGCATGTGCCAGCCATCTGTTGTATCTGCTGATAGAAAACAGCAGTAAGTGTTTCAAACCTTTGCCAGGAAAAAAGAGGCTTTATTGCTTAGAGGAGATGAGTTACAAGGTACCTTGTAAGCCACATCTGGTTCTATAGCGGTTTACATGGCATAAATGTAAACTGCACTGTGTCTTCCTTCCACGGTGGTGTAAAGGCACGTAAACAAACCCTTCGCCGCTATCCTCCGTGTTTATTCCCAATGTTAAAGTGCTTGCACAAATACAGATCTTTTAAATTGTTGTGGTGAAGCGGAAAGGAATGATTTTCAATAAAGCATTTTGTTTTGGATTAAGCTCATTTAACTTAAATGTCCCTGACGAATAGGATGGGTGTTGTGAGGGCACAACTTTGGGGATTGAGAGTTTAGTGACACTGTCCTCACCCCGTGGCCGGACCTCTGGAAGAGGCATTGTCAGATCAGGGCTGCTTTGGCTGCAGCAATTCAGCCAACTTGCCCCATTTGCCAACCTGGGAGTAATTTGTTTCCATTCCATGAACCTTAAGGGATGAGAAGTTGCTCTCCCATGCAGCATTTCTCTCTGCCTCAAGCTCTCAGTGAGTCAACAGACACAGTCACTGAGTTAGTCACAGAGCAGACAAAGAGGAATAAACACAGTCCCTGCCCTCAGGGAGCTCGTAGTCTAGGAAACCGATGTTCATCACACTCATCCAAGTGAGGTTAGAAAGTGCAGGGTTGGCTGACAGCACAAAGAAGGCCACTCTTGTCCCTGCCTGGAGGAGGAGGGAGCCGGGAGCTCTTCTCCGAGCTCACTGAGCAGGTGGTATCTGAATTAATTTCGGAAGGGTGCGTAAGCATTCATCAGACCAGCAAGGGAGGAAAATGCCTTCCAAGTGGAGAGCTCAGGATGCTCCTGTGTATGGGGGTCTGAGGAGGAAGGCATGTCTAGGTGATCATAAGAGGCCCGTATCGCATCTGAGAGGTCATGGAATCCACTGAAGGGGATGGCAAGGTCAAATAATGGAGCAGGGTTCTGGGGGAGGAAGAGAAGGTAGAAACAATTCAGGGAGGCTTCTCTCTCGTCTGCTGTGAATAGGAAGGACTCAGTATTTTGCAGGTTTGTCCCAGGGCTGTATTGAGTCAATCTTTGGTTTATGTGTTGGGTGGACAGTGGCTTTTCCAAACCATCATTGGGTCTTGGTTCTTACTAAGCTTTTGGGGGAGTTTGTGGTGATTAGTCTCAGCTCCAGGTTAAATGTTTTTTAGGTGATTAGGGCACAGAACTGTATAAAACCACTTTTTGTGAGTGCATAGGACTTTTAAAAAAATCAATTTAATTTTCAAACAGAACGTAGAACTTTGAACTTCATGTGAAAGGGTGTTTAAATAAGGAAAATAATATGTTAATTTGAAAAAGAATTGACTTAGCATCTATTCACAACTCCTATACTATATTTTTAAGTCTCAAGAAAAGTATAATAAAAGTATGGAAATTACACTTGGCAGGTGATCCTTCAGTTTAAATAATTAGAGATTGAACAATGGAAATGGATTCATTTAAAATAAGCCAGCTTCTTCAAGAATTTGATTTTCTTTTAAAATTAGTTAAAACTCTAAACTATTCTTCCCTGTTTTTCTCAGGTAGACATACGGATATCTATCCTTCTGAGCTGTACATTTTGTCTTTTTGGATTTTATGGATGCATCTGATGCAAGAATCTTGGAAATTGTCAGGCATCTTTTGAAACCCATTCACCTGAACAGAACCTTACAGGGCTGCTATGGGGTGTGGGCCCGGGACACAGGGCCAGAGTAGGGAGTGAGTTCTTTGCTGGCAACAGGAGAAAGGAGACGAAGGCAGCCCTTGCTTAGCTGCTTTTGGCCAGAACTCAGATCATGCCCTGGGGATGAAACATGATTAAGAACCAGTTCCCTGCCCTTGAGAGAAAGAGAAGTTAACAGGAGAGGCAGACTCATAGATCATCTTAACAATTCCTGGGAAGTGGTGCTGTGGTCGCACTGCGGCTGCCCCAGGTTATAATGAGAGGAGAAAAGGAACTCCAGAGCCCAGGCTGTCTGTGGAGTTAGCCAAGCACAATCGTGGAAGAGGGGATGGTTTTTAGGGAAAGGACATATCTTAAGGTGAGGCATAGAGACCAGAAATACGTTGCCTGGGGAGCAAGGACTTCAGTGTGGCTGGAGCGCATGCACAAGGTGGGAAGTGGAGACCCAGGCAGGGGCTCGGTTTAGAGGGCTTTGTCCAACATGTTAAGGTACCTTGAACTTACTCTATAGGCAGTGCTGAGTCAGTCCATGGAAAAGTATAAAGCTGAGGATAATAGGGTCAGAGTTACATATTTAGATCCTCCTTCCCCAGGATGGAGGCAGCTTTGAAGGGAGTCCACTGCAAGGAGAGAAATTAAGGATAATGAGATACAAGATCAGGGATAAAGAGAAGAGAAAAATGGGTTGGGGAAACATTTAGGAGATAAAAACCTGAAAGTCTTGGTGCTAAGAATAAGGAGTGCCTCATTTCCCCCACTCGCTGCTTCACTGACTTGGTAGTAGCCCTGTTAGCCTTTTCATCCCCCACCCTCAACTCACCCTTCCTGCCTCAGGGCCTTTGCACATGAAGTTTCCTCTGTATTCCTGCCAGATTTCTGTGTGGCTCGCTCTCTTGTTTCCCCCATGTCTGATCAAATGTCACCTCCTCTAAGAGGGTTTCCCTGACTCCCCTCTCGAAAGCAACAACCACCCCCAGATCATTCTGCATCTCTTTCTCTGCTGTCTGTTTTTTCATGGCACTTAGAATGATGATAATATTTGATGATATTTGATTTTAATGGTTTGACTCTTCCGTTCAATGTAAACTCATGACAGCAAGGACTTTGTCCGTTCACCACATAACTCCTGGTCCTGGAACAGCTCCTGACACACAATAAGCAGCCAATGACTATTTGTTCAATGAGTGAATACATGAGGTGGGTCCCATTATTATTCACATTTGATAGGTAAAGCAACTGAGACACAGAGGAGCGAAGGAAACACAGGTCGTAAGTGGCAGAGCTGGGATTCAATCCTGGGCAGCGAGGATCCAGAGCCCTTTGCTCTGGTGCGTGCTCTGTTCATAGAGGTGTGAACCGAGTGAGCTCTGGGAACAGAGGAGGGCCTGAGGAAGTAGGGAAGCCTGCCCCAGAGAAGACACAACGACCGAACTGGGACTTGCAGGATGTGCACGAAGCTGTTTACTCAGCTGACAGGAAGAAGTGAGTGAGACACAAAGAAGAGCCATCCCAGGCAGAGGCAAAGTGCATTCTGGGAAAAGCTCATGATGCCCACGAGGGGGCTTCACGTGTGGAAGGGAGAATATTGGGGGCCAGGGAGCGGGGACATGAGGGGATGAGGTTGGACATTTGGTACGGGCCAGTTGGAGGAACACAAGAACCCGTGGAAAGTTCACGTCCCCCAATTCTTTTATCTGTGGGAAAGCAGTTTGGGTTACCTCTAAACTCCTTCCAAATTCCAAAATATGATTCTCTCTTAAGTAAAACATCTTCAGTCTTTTAACAGGAATGGTAACATCTTTATACAAACTGCACTGTCTGTCTGTCTTTTAAAATCAAGACAGAAAGATTCTTCCTCTAAAGTTGTCTTACTTGTCGAATTTTACAAGATCCGTCTCAGACTGCTCCTTTATTGACCCTGTGTCGATAATGACAGTCAGGTCTTACATAGTGCATACTCTGGGCTGGGGCTCCTCTAAGCACTTTACAACACTATCTCGTGAGAGCCTGCCAACACCCCTGAGGGAGGCGCTGTTGTCATCCCCAGATTGTGGATGAGGAAACGAGGGCATGAGGAAGTCAAAGTACTTGCCCCAAACTACACAGCAAAGAAGACTTATGTACTCGTTTATATACTTGAGTTCTCCCTTTGATAACTTCTGGAATATCTTCTCATTCCAAAAAATAACAATTCAGACAACATCTGTCAAGCTCATTATGCCATAGATTCTGAGAGTACAAAGTTTAATTAATCTACCTGCCTTCCAGGAACTCACCAGCTGGTGGTGAAGACTGTGGCATCAAGAAGGCAAACATGGTAACGGTGATACGTTCTCAGGGCTAACATGTGCGTCTGGACAAGGCTTTTCATTGCATTGGAGAACCTGACCAAGATGAAACCAGCCCACACTTCACTCGGCAGGTCTGATCGTCTGACACAGAGCTGCCTCTGCCTGGGGGGAACACTTCTACCTAATGTGCACAGAGCCTCTTCTGGGCTAGCTGTAGCCCCCACTAGATGCTCTAAGAAAAGCGCTGTGGGAGCATTAAGCCAGAGGGTTTTACCTTGATCGGGTAAATTTACAATTGCTTATATTCTGGAGCAGACATCACAGAGGAGCTAACATCTAAACGGGGTCACGATAGATGTTCAGTAGGCAGAGATGGGTGTTCTAGGTATGCTGCATGACCCTAGGATGGTACACAACATGGAGAATCATTGGCGTAGTTGGAGAGTGACAATTAGTTCAGAATGGTTAGGGTTTCTGGAAGAGATCTGAAGAATATAGATCTGAAAAAAGTTTAGGAAGATCATGATGACTTCTGTATGCCATAGTTGACTTGTCTTATAGAAAATGGGGAACCGTTGAAAGTTTAAAAGTAGATGATAACATGGTATCTGTATGAAGGGTAACTTTGGTGGCAGATGGAGGGGAGATGGTAGGATCCCTGACTGAGGACTGGGAGCCACAAGAGGTGCCAAGGGTGTGAACTGAGGCAGGCAGGAGGGAGAGAGGAAGGAGCAGACTCCAGGGGTATCTCTCAGTGTGACTGACAGGACACACTGAATGTGGGGTTATGGAAATGAGAGACCAGAGGATGGCTCTGAGATCATTGGGCAGATAATTACGTCCTGACTGAGAAATAGTAACAGGAGCAAGAGCAGAACAGTCTGAGGTGCAAAGACAGTGGAGTCCATTTGGAAATTGCTGAACACAAATTTTCTACTGAATATTCACATGGCAAAGTCTGGATTTAAAAACGTAAGTCTAGAGCTAAGACATGAAAGTGTAGAATGGAAAGACTGATTTTGGAGACTTCGGATCTTTCTTCTTTTTCTCCTTCTCTTCCTCCTTCTTTTGACCTCAAGTCAATAAATATTGAGGTCCTACCTAATGCCAAAGCTTGTGCTGAATGCTGAAAAACAAATGTAAAGTCTATATGAACCTTGCCCTCAAGGAGATTACAGTCCAGTGTGGAAACAGATCGCAACCAAAATAACAATAACACTAATAATAACAATAACAGTAACAATGTGTTATCATAGCAATATGAACAAGGGGCTATGAGAGGACTGAGGAGGGAGCATTAACTCTAATGGGAGGAGTGAATTATCTGCATAGGGTTCTTGGTGTTCTTTAGGGCATAGCCTGGGACCTGTAAAACTAAGATATGCACATTTCGACAATTTCTCTGCCTCACTTCGTGGCTTTTGAGACTTGAGGTAATTTGGCCTAAGAATTCTGCCTTCCACTTGCCATTATTTTTTTTGGAAATGAACATGAGAAATGTCTCTGTACCACTAGGTGACAGAGCAAGTCAGCTCTCCCAAATTAAACATCTAGAGCTACTCTTTTTTTTTTTTTCTTCTTCTTCTTCTTTTTTATTAAAGATTGGCACCTGGGCTAACAACTGTTGCCAATCTTTTTTTTTTTTTTCCTGCTTTATCTCCCCAAACCCCCCCTGTACACAGTTGTATATCTTAGTTGCATGTCCTTCTAGTTGTGGCATGTGGGACGCCGTCTCAGCGTGGCCTGACGAGCGGTGCCATGTCCGCGCCCAGGATCCAAACCCTGGGCCGCCGCAGTGGCGCGTGCGAGCTTAACCACTTGGCCACGGAGCCGGCCCTAGAGCTACTCTTGAGGGAACAGTCCGTAGGAGCTGAAGATACACTGTCGGTCTTGTTAGGATTCCTCATTTCCAAGGGCTGTTCCAGTAGTAGTCATGGATGCACCACTGGGAAGATTCATACCTGAAGTCGGATCCAAGTAGGATGCCTTCTACTTAAGGCAATAACCAGATGGCTCCCCAATAAGCTTGTGAAATTACTCTGGTATTCAGCGTTTGAGTACTTGGTGAAGCCATTTGATTCCTATCATTTGTAAATTCAATCAATCTTCCTATTTCCAGTTGGAACTTGTTTAGGATTTGAGATTGTATTTATGTTGCTGTCACTTATAGCAGTAGCCAGCAGATGGCAATGTAAAAGTTACTTCTCTGTGGAATTTTCCACCTCAGCATTTTTTAAGGCTGTGAGGGTGCTCTCTGTCTAACAGAGACCCATCTGTGGGGTACTGTGATCTTTATGTAACTCATTTCAATAGACTTTTAATACATTCAGTAAGTTAGAAAATAAGCTTTCTCAAATTCAATGCCACTGAAAGTGTTAAAACTCGTCATATGTGTGAGAACTCATCCTAAATAACTAAAAATGTGTATGTTTTCATCATACACCAATTACCTGTTTCTTCCTTTTAAACAATTGCTCGATTTCAGGCAGGAGTCAAGCTTTGAGTTATCTCTCTATGTTCATCCGGTTTTTTCTTTGCCTTCTCTGGCTGTGTCTCTCTCTGGCTATATATATAAACAGCAGAGTTGGAAGAGATCGCAGAGCTCCTCCACCCCGTCAAGCCCAAGCTTCCTCTGATGCAGCCATGAATTGTGGTCTCTCAACCTCTAGTTGAACATGCTCAGTGACAAGGAACTTACATCAGTGTTTTATTTAATAACTTTGGTGGTGTTAATCATAGAAAGTTGTTCTTCGTAATGGACCCAAACCTGCCTTCCCAGTCTAACTTGATGTCAAAGAATGTACCGACTGTATTTTCTTCCAGAAGTTTTATGGTTTCAGGTCTTACCTTCAAGTCTTTGGTCCATTTTGAGTCTATTTTTGTGTATGGAAAAAGATAGTGGTCTACTTTCATTCTTTTGCATGTCCAGTTTTCCCAACACCGTTTACTGAAGAGGCTTTCCTCTCTCCATTGTATGTTCTTGGCTCCTTTGTCGAAGATTAGCTGTCCATAGATGTGTGGGTTTATTTCTGGGCTTTCAGTTCTGTTCCATTGATGTGTGTGCCTGTTGTTGTACCAGTACAGTGCTGTTTTGATTACTATAGCTTTGTGATATATTTTGAAGTTCAGGATTGTGATGCCACCAGTTTTGTTCTTGTTTCTCAGGATTGCTTTGGCTATTTGGGATCTTTTGTTACCCCATATGAATTTTAAGATTCATTACTCTATTTCTGTGAAGAATGTCTTTGGGATTCTGATTAGGATTACACTGAATCTGTAGATTGCTTTAGGTAGTATGGACATTTTAATTATGTTTATTCTTCCAATCCAGGTACATATAACCAGTGTAACTTGAATATCCCAAGACTCTACCAGTGTTTGGACTCACAAGTGGAGAGTCCTGCCTGAAGTTTGCTGACTTGTCCCTCCACTGCTGATGCAGGGCCTCTGGTTCCTTTCCTCCCACTTCTTCCCTGGCAAAGACCATCTACTTCTGGGTTTTTAGAAGGACCCTACACGTGCCATCCTGGAGGGAGATGACTCGACCTCTGCTGCTGCAGTGGGGCCCTGGTGAGAAGGCCGCTTCTCAGGTCCAGCCGCAGCCTCTCCATGCTCCTTGTGACCCAGTTCCCAAGGGGCCAAAGTAGGCTGTATTCTCCACAGGCTTTAGGGCCTCCGAGCAGCTTGGTATTCTGTGCAGAAGTGGAGAGCCTATCCCTCTCCTTGGTCTGGTGTTCAACTTTGTCACTTGGTGCCTAAAGCAGATGGCTTAAGACCTTGACCCCAACTGAAGACACCATCATTAAGCTCCTGCAGCCCATGTTCCCATGGTCCTTAGGGCCAGGCCTTAGAATCTTTCCGTAAATACGTGCATCTCTACCTCCCGTCCTCTCACTCCCCAGACATCTGCATAAACAAACTCCCTATTAGCAGGTCCCCTGAATCCCATGCCTGCCAAGGGGTGCCACAGACCACCAGAGATACAGTCTCTGAACCCCAAGTCCCAATTGAGGCTCCACTGGAATGCCTCGTCACATCTATAATTCCTGGCCTCGGTCCTCTCCCTGACCTCTGGAGCTGGTGGAAGTGTGTTTTCACCTCTTTCCGATTGGCAATCAGCCCACAGGCATTCGAGGACAGCTCGGATCCTTTTCAAGTTATCTTTTCTCCATGCCGACATCCCCCGTTGCTTCAGCTACTTCACATTAGCAGTTTTGCATTTCTTCCACCTGACTCCTAAATACTTATCAAAAATAGACAATTGTCACAAATGGAATTTACTGGTACTTTACACTTTATACTCTGAGAAGAAAAGAGTTCCTTGCTAGAATTGGAGATTAACTTTCTTCTAGAATTGTGAAATCATCTTTTGGTCTATAAAGCCTGTGTGATAAACTTAAGGAAGAAGAAGGGAGGGGGCAGAAGGAGAAGAAAAAGGAGGAGAAGAAAGAACAGGAAAATAGTCAATGCTTATTAAATATGTTCTACGTTCAGTCATTGGGCTAACGGCATTTTCTCATTATCTAGTTTAATTCTCTCACCAACCCTATGGAATAAGCACCGCTAATATTCCCATTTTACAAAAATGGGACCTGGGTCACGAAAGGCTGAACACCTTGCCTAAGGTCACACAACTAGTGAGTAGTGGGGTCAGGATTTAAACTCAGGTAGTCTGACTTAGAATCCACGCTGAAATTGCAACTTAAACTCTGAAATCAAGAATTTCCTGAATCTACAGCTTTGTGACTTACATGTTTTATTGCATGCATACTGTGTGCTGTGGAGCATGAGTTGGACAAGAACCCTGACAGTAAGAGTTTACACTGTTACAGGAAGTTAAAATAGCGTGGCTTTGGTAAATATTAGGTTGACCCACTTGAAATTGTCATTTTTAGTAAGTTAAAATGCTTGAATTTCATGTGATTTAACCTGATAATAAGAACTGATGTTACTGGATATTTACAGTGTGCCAGCAGTAGTTTTCTTTCTTTTAAGTAGCTTACGCAGGTTATCCCATTTAATACTTGGACCAATTCCTGAGCTGAAGGTACTATTTTTATCTCCATTAAACATATGAGAAAACTGAGGAAGAGAGAAATTCAGTAACTTGCCTTAGTCACCTCCAGAGCCTGGGTTTGACCCCTGGCCGTCGGATGCCAAAGTAGGCATATATATGTATGTATTATTTCACCTCCATGATATACAAGAGTAGGCCAGTCTGTCCATCCAAATCAACTTCTAAAGAATCAGTTTCACTAAGAGTCCTACCTTCGAGGCAAATGTCAGCTCATCTAAGTCAAGGTCCAGTTCAGAAAGCAAATAGAACTAATGCAAAGTCTGCTTGACTCCAGACTGGCTGAATGTCTTTGGTTCCCAAAGTTTGATCATTAAACTTACCTAATTTCTTGGGTGCCTGCAGGCTTGAGTTGAGAGAGTTGTCGTGGCGTGTCCTATGTTGTCCAAGGTCTGAGGAAACATTTGCTCATCAGCTGAGGGAGCAAGTAAGATCGGTACGGCTCTCTTGAATTGTGGTAAGAGGTTGCTGTTTCGTCCTGCTAATAGTGGTGACACTTTTCTATATTGCACTATGGTTTAAAACATACTTCATTTGTTATCTCATCAGGTTCGTTCAGTCTACCCAATAACTGATAAAAGCCATTAATGCTTTAATTAGTGAAAAGCATTAATGAAACTGTAGGTAACTAAATTTGACAAATACCTGTGACAATTTGCAGTCAGTGGCCTTTAGCCAAAAGTAAAATCGTTCAAACCTGATCTTTAATAGCTGTGCATTTTTCCATAATGCACAATAGATTTATGGGTTTGTGACTTTACAGAAACATATTTGCCTTTCAATAAAAATAAATAAGGGCCCATTTAATAAATCCTATTTAAACTACAAGGAAGCATTTTCAGTGGAAAATATAAGTGGATTACCATTCCGTTCCGCAGTAAGCATAGGTATGATTACCCTTCATCTGTTTTCATCCTTGGTATTTCAGATATTTTTCACCATCAATTCCTTGAGAGACTCTGCATACCCAAGACTTTTCTAGAATGGTATTTACATGATTGTGGAAAGTTATCCCCCAGTATAAAACACTTCAAGTGAAGAGAGGTGATTGAGTCTGCCCTTTTGAGTGGGGTGAGGGGCCAGGACCAGGGCGAGACAGGTGTGGTGCTCAGCGTGCTCGTGTGAACCAGGAGTGAGCGCCTCCCTAAACTGGGGCTCTGGGCGTCTTGCTTGCCTCCCGCAGCTCGAGGCCCTGAACATACTGGAGAACACAATGTGTGATGGTTAATTTTATGTGTCAACTTGACTGGGCCACAGGGTGCTCAGGCGTTTGGTCAAACATTATTCTAACCGTATCCCTGAGGGTGTTTTGGAGGACATTAGCATTTGAATCTGTGGACCAATATGGCCCTCTCCAATGTGAGTGGGCCTTATCCAATCAGTTGAAGGGCTGAACAGAACAAAAAGCCTGGCCCTCCCAGGAGTAAGAGGAAACTCCTCCTATCTGCTTTCAAACTGAAACACTGGCTCTTCTTGGGTCTTGAGCCTGCGTGCTTTCAGACTGGAACGTATGCCATCGGCTTGCTCATTCCTAGGCTGTTGGGCTCTGATTGGAGCTGCCCCACTAGCTCTCCTGGGCCCCCGGCTTGCTGACTGCAGATCTTGGAACGTATCAGCCTCCGTAGTCACATGAACCAATTCGTTATAATAAATCTGTCCATCTCTCTGTCTATCCATCCATCCATCCATCCTATTGGTTCCTTTTCTCTGGAGAGCTCTGATGAATACATTCATGAAACATGAATATGTTTCCTGTTTTCTGTCTTAGCTGCCTAACAGTGGGAGAAATTTCTATTACAGACAGGCAAACGGCAGCATGGGCCAAATCTTGATCAACTTCAATTCTTGGGGCCTCGGTTTCTTCAAGTACTGAAAGGAAATAATTAATTTACTGTTTACAGTGGCAGCATAATGGAGCTGCATAATGTGTACAAAGTACCTGACACATAGAAGACACTGAAAAAGTAGAGTCTTTTCTTCCCTTTGTGTAAATGAGCTTTTAGAGCTAAGTGGGAGCCATGAGGCCAAAGAAAGGTGGTTGCCGGATCCCAGGCTGGGGAGTATGCTGGCAGGACGCCCAGGTTCCACTGTAAGGGATGGCGTCCCGCCCTCTGAACTCAGAGTGTCACACTGAGATGGCCTCCAGAGACCTGGCTTCCAGCCTAGCTCCCACACCATCTATCTGGGACCTGAGACAAGTATTTCATTTTCTTTCTCATCTGTAAAATAAGGGACTTCCTTTCACTTCTCAAATGTCTGTGATTTATTGTTAGTCATTATCATTTCTGCATTGTTGTTGGTTTTGTGATTGAATTCACATCACAGAAAGAAAAACAGCTTAGATAATAGGTTAATTGTGACAAAAAATAAAACAAACTTTGAGCAGAATTAACTTTTCAAAATACTGTTTGCCTGAATAATGCTAATAAAATCTACTAAAATCTATTTTAGTCAATTTTTCTCCAGGTTTCCTATTAGCTTGGTTTCAGTCCACTCAATTTGACTAATAAATTAACTTTAGGTGTTAAACTCTGAAGCAAGCAGGCAGGACAGCCATATTACTAATATTTACTCTTTAAGACCTTCCCCCACGGGTAGCTCCTTTTTAAATAATCATAACATTTATTCCTGGCTCGACTCTTTACAAAGAACTGAGAAATAAACTCTGAGATCTTGTCTCTCTGTTACAAATCGAGGTTTTTACATTGCGAATTGCCTTTGTAGTAATTATAACTTCCGAAACCCATTGCTCGCTTACGAACATATGCTGGACTTGATTAGAGTTTGCAGTACTTAATTTCCTGAGTATAACTATTTCTTTTTATGAATCCTTACAGAGTTTTATTTTAAGTTCATTACTTTTTTCCATCATAAACTAGTACAGCCTCTAAAAATTTTTGGAAAATACAGAAAAGAAGAAAGAAGAATGGGAGAGGGGAAGTCATACAGAGTTAACTCACTTAAGAAAATGTTCTTATTTTGGTGTTTTTCCATCCAGTGTTTTCCAATGAAGTAACAATTTGTGTCCTTTGTTGTTTTTTGTTTGCTTAAGGACAATAGGGCAGTTTCCCATGTTATTATGTATTCTAGAAGTGTGATTTTTTTAACAGCTGCACAATATTCTGTGGTTTATTTAAACATTATCCTATATTGATTATGTCTTTTGATTATTTTTCACTATTATAAGTAACACCAGGAAGAGCAACTTGATGCGTAAAACTTTTTCCAGATTAGGATTACTTCCTTAGGACTGAATTCCAACAGGAGAGTTTCTGAGTCAAAGTGTGCGATCCTTGCACAGGCTCTTGTATTGCTGAATGGCTTGTTATGGCTGCTCCATACTTCCAATGGGATTATGCAAGGATGCCCTTTTCAGTATTCTTTTGTGGCTTTTTTTTTTAAACCTCCAGATGAAGCTTTCCAAATGATGCTGGTGGCTGTGGATTTGTGCCTGCGTTTTTGTTAAAGTTCTGGCAAGTCTATCTCAGTGGGAGTTTCATACTATAGGGGGCAGTGGGGAATCAGGAAGTGGCTTTCCTCCCTTTCCACACGAGGAGGCTAAGGTTCATCAAGGGAAAAGGCTCTGCAAGAGGATGCTTATTAATGGGGAATGCAGGACTCTTCAGCTAGGTGGCAATGATAAATTATACTTCTAGTCTACAAGTACAAAACTGTTGGGTGATTTCTCAAGAATAAAATAGGTAGTTCCTTTTTAACAGAGCAAGGAAACAATTTTCTACTAATTTTAAATGAACGAATAAACATTTATATGAGTTTCTCTGAATGTTTCATGTACATATATAGATATATTTATCCAGAAATATTTTGAAATAGCAGTGTTTGGAACTTTTTTTCATATACGCTCTTTAAAATTTTTTAAATATATTAAGTAATTTATTCTCCCAACACTCAGTGGTGTCGTTTCCTCAACGTCCATAGGGGCAAGGCAGAGTGGGATTAGCAAGTCGATCAACTTGAAAGCTGAGAGAGTTACTGTCATCAGTGGCTAGGATGTAGCACTTTCTAAGAAGAATGGTGTATTTGCTACATTTATGAAAATAAGGGAACTCTGAGGAAATAAATATGCTTTTTTGGGTGTTCCACTAGAGGGGAAGACAAATTAACCTGCTGATCAGAGCTCCCAGAGCTGCACTTGCAACTGGAGGGGGAAAGGGTTAATAGAGGCGAGTCTAAGAAAAAGGACTCAGGCAGCCAAAGAGCTGGTTTCGCTTGAACCAGCAGTCTTGATATCTGAGTAAATACTCTGTATTTCGGCCTTTGAAGTGTCCGTTAACTCCTGCTGAATTTGCTCTCTGTGGAGTAAAATGGTTCAGGGGGGAAAAAAGCCTGGTAGGTAGACACAAATTATTGTTTGTAAACTGCTGGCTTCTCTGCTGCGGAGCATCTTCTGCAGCCACTTCAAAGAAAGGGGCCCTCACGTGCTTCCTTTGAGCAAAATCTCCTGTGGTGAACACGCAGCAAGCAGAAGGGAAGTGGGCAGGGCTGACGGAGGGAAATCGTTCTCAACCATTGCATTGATCGTACTAAGTAATCTTGTCAATTGGTTATCAAAATGTATTCATGCATTTTGAAAACATCAGAAATTAACAAAGGCAAAAGTGTGCATTCAGGGATCTCTGTGCACCGAATTTCCAGGTTTGCATGTGTCTGTGAGAAGGTTATTCATTAGGTCTGAGATCACTAAGTGCACGGAACTAATATGCTGAGACGTTAACGTGAAGAGCTAACTCTACTGAGCCCAATTCTCTACCTAGTTATCTACGCAGAATGAACCACATTCTTCCCAAATGCTCGGGACTCTGTGTTAAACCTTGGAAGAATTTGTCAAGGGCTGCCTCCACTTAGGTTCATAAACTCTTAGAAGGGAAGGAATCTTAATAGAGTTTTCAGATGAGAAAGCCAAGGACCAGAGACGATGACCAACTTTCGGAGGATCACAGAGGGAGTTAGCAACAGAGCTGGCAAAAGAGCACATATCGTCTGACAGCCGGAGCAGAGCCTTCCACTTTGTTTCAGTCTGAAACTTCAGGCTGTGAGAAAGTGCAACGTCACCACGTCACACTTCAATGGTCCCATAAAATGTGGAAAGAAAGAATCGCCTACAAGTTTTCTCCCAGAATGGAGTGTGAGGAAGTATGTTGATCTGTCTTTGTGTTACCCAGTCCAGTCCAGTCCACACACACACACACACACTCTTCAATGTTCAGTTGTGAGGCAGTATCTCGCCGCGGTGGGCACTGACAATGGCAGTCCCCCAAATCTCAGGCTAATATCAGTGTTGGGCTTTTCCCTTTGATTTCGACGTCAGCATAATGGATGTGGTTGGCAGGGAGGCAGTGCGGTATCACGGAAAGCATGCTGGGCCTGTCCTGATGAATGGATCTTTGAAATGTAACTTAACCTCCCCGGGCCCTCAGCTTCCCCACATGAGCTCCTAGAACTTTTCCAGCTCTAAAGTGTCACGTTCCATCTTTTTACCTAAGAGGGGCCTTGTGAAGACTGACCTGTTTACAAAGCTCTCTGAGATCCCATATTGTGGAAATTCCAACAACATGAGAAGAAACTACAGACGTGGAGTTTTCAATGAGAGTTGAAAAGTGTTTAATAGTCAGATAGCATATATCTTTAAAAATAGCACCATTTTTACATGGCTTTGAAAAGTTGGCCTGACCCTGTGTTAATCTGTTTCTAAAAGCCTGTGTACATGGATGGGCCTTATCTTTTATCCACTCTCTGTGGAAGAAGAAAGACATTACGTTAGCACGGCGTGTAGTGACCGTTACGTTCTGTTGTCCTTCTCTTAACTCATTTTAGAACATTGGCTCTTTCTGGGAGATGAGTTCTTTCCTCCAGAATCCACCAGTCCTGGAGTTATGACCCCTCTCCCGTTCCTTCTTCTTCCATTTAATAAACATGATTTTTTCCCCATGGCACTAGAACTCCTATTACTTTAATTTCCTCCAATAATATCACCCAAAGTGATATGGCACAATCAAAGAAAACGGAGGAAAAACACTAAAGACAGAAATACGTGAGATCATGCCACAGTGATTCTAAAAAGGCTGATGGAAAGAGTTCTGTGGAAATATTTATTCTCTAGGAGGGAGATAATTTAGAAATAAAGGTTATGGAAGGATTTGATTTTTTTTAGAACAAAGTGACTTTGGAAGGATCAGGAAGCGTGATACAGAGTTGCATGAACACATGATAAAGTTTGGGAGTGGAAGAAGTAGATTTAAGAAGTAGACAGTGCATGGGTCCAGAGCAGGAGGAGTAGGGGGGATATCTTGACAGGGAGGCTGTCCTGAATGCAGGAGACTTAAGGTCAACCATGGATTGGCAGAACCGGAAGGGAGCTCAGCTCTGACAGGAGCATGCAGGGCAGATCTTTACCTTCCGTGAGAACTCAGCCGTCATTTTGAAATTTGGAGTTTCGTCATTTTGGTGGCCCACACTTTATATCCATCCAGAATCTTCCTTGCTACAGTGAAATCTCATTTCTTTTTGTCATAACTTTGGGGATTTGCAAACAACAGCCACGTGGCAAAAATTCGTTTACATCAAAGTAAGACTGGTTTTCCAGAACGATAATGTAAAAAAAGGAACCCGTCGAGAACTTTAGACAACAATGAACTGGGAAAAGTAACCAATCTGAATGCTTAATTCTCAAAAACACTCCTTTGTAAGACTTTTAAATGGTTTCAGTGAACTTTTCGATATGCTTTTCTGAATCCTTCTGATACATTCATATCATTTAAAATAGATACAAGTATTATATCTAATGCAGGACATGAGAGAAGAATTTTACTCACAATAAGTTTCATAATCAAGTTGACTTTTTCCATATAGCATAAAATTGCTATCTCGTGTTCAGCTGGTGGTAAATGAGGCTTTTCCAGATCTGATTTGTCTAGTTTCAGTTGCCCCATTATGCTTCAGTGGTTGGCTTTTTGTCCTTGCAAATGTTATTCTAGTTTTAATGGTGTCGTATTTTAATTGGTTAAGAGCATTTTGGATACTTGTGTCTTCCAGAGTATTAAAATCTACTTAATGTAAGAAAGTCTACACTTTTGTGGACACTTTCACATTTTGTTTATAAAAGTCAGTAGTAAGAATATCTAATAAATTGGTTTCCACTATCAGTCTGAATAAAACACCACCCAGTGTGTACACCAGGCTGACTGGGTTTATGCTTTGGGTGTGGCTCTTAAATGGATTGTTCAGCCGCCCCACAGAACTGTGAAGGCTGACTGGCCGACTGCGGGAAGGAGCCGGTGCTGACTTTGAAATGGAGGTCGACTCTCCACTGCTTCCTGTCCTCTCTTCTGAGGACGGACACCAGTTTAGTCACTGCTTCTTGTGACTCTGTGTTGAAGTCTAGGATCTTCTTCTGGGTGTTAGAAGAGCTTTGAGAACAGATACTGATGCTGACCAGTCGATAATTTCCAGAGCCATCCTTTTTCTTTGCAAAAAGACCCCAAAAGAGAAAAAAGGTGCATAAAGGAGACCGACTTCTCAGTGCCTTTTACTTTCCACACATTCACACAAGTCATGATTCAGATCATATCGATCTTGCTGATTTTTGTACATCCAGTTTTCCCGTGGGTCTATTTCTTTTCCTCTTTGTGTAGCCTGTTATCCTCTATCACAGCTGGGGACCAAAACCAGCTCACTGATATTTTCTTAAAAGAAAACAGTTAAACTGAAGATACTAAAAGCCTGATCCTTCTCTCCTTTGGTGTTACTGGTCTTCTTTGATCGTCTCTTTTTGTGTGTATCCAAGACATTGGAAATCACTTTTGTAAAATAAAGTTGGACAATTGAAATAGATTGGTAAATAGTTATGGTCTCTGCCTTTAGGAATTGTAATCAAGTAGGGGAGATAATGGGGCCAAATATCACGTTTTGCTGTAGATGAGTACAATGAATGCATTGTGAGTCAGTAAGTCAAATTTTAATTTGAAAGCTAGTAACATATTTACAAGTGAAGTTCTCTTTAGTGGCCATAGGGTCAGAAAGATTACTTCAGCAGGGCTATTTTGAACTAAGGAATCTGGAAGTATATAAATTTGCTGGAAATTAGCTTTGGCAACTTTCAAATATGTTCCAAAAGAAAAAAAATTCCATGATATCAGGTAACAAAAGTGAATAAGGTGACAGTGTGGGGGTGGGGGCAGTAATAGTTGTAGGGAGGGCCCAAGATGCAACAATAGTTTCTGTGATGGGTCACCTGTTTATTTATTGCTTTTGGCTTTATATTCTCATCTCTCTTTAAAGATCTGATGTTTAGTCCAAAAAGATGGAACTAATCTTTATTTGGATATCTTTTATTCTGTTGTTAAGTGTTTCTTCAATTCAGACTTCTTTGTCCTCTTAAATAGATCAGAAAACTCTGTTGGTCTGTTTGTTTGTTTGTTTGTTTTAACTGTTGTGGCCCTGGGTTGGGCACTTTTCTTCCCAAATCTTCTCTTGGGTGCTTACTTCTCTTCTTCCCAAAGTGAAGCCAGTTAAGGTACACTAAACACTCACATTTTAAATTTAGTAATAATGTAATTTAACTTAACTAGAGAGAGAGAGAGAAAAGTAAATATAAATCGTAGATAATGTGGATAATGACATAATGGCTTCCTAGCCAGGTCCCAGTCATTTGAGAACTTCACAGGAGAGCACGGCTTTGCTGAATGAATATATTTTCCACTTATGTTTTTAACGTTTTGTTGGAAAAGTCTTTTTTTCCCTGATGTATTTTTTAAAGCACACAAGCCATGTAATTAAGTAAAAAGTTGCTGGCTTTGATTAAATTGCTTTTCACTAATAAGTGTCTATTGGATTTGGGAGAAATATGCTTTTAAGGTTACCAAAAATCCTACCCATTAGGTACCCATGCCCTAGCTCAGGGACCTGAAGAGTTCAAGGCTGACAGTAGCTGTGAAAAGTTTCATAGCCTTTTAAGAAAGTTCCACGGCTATGTTTGGGGAAGAGGTATATGTATTATGCAAGACTGCCAGCTGATGCAGAGATGGTAACATATGGAATTCGTAAAGGTCCAATTACAGGACCGTCACTGTTTGCCATGGTTTTAACTTATGTAAGTTATTGATTATACTTTCATGAGATCATAATCAAAAGGTTATTCTTTGGTAATGGTGTGTTAGAAGAGCTTTATCCTGAACTTCAAAGCCGTCCTCTGAGCCCCAAGAACAAAGGCTTCGAAGTTTGAACTGCAGCCAGGATCAGTCTGTATGAGTTAACGATGTTCCAGACCATCCGGGAGCTGAATCGACCCATCCACGTGCGTGAACTTTCTCTCATCACATTGGATCAGCAGTCATCAGCAAAAGATGACAGTTGATTCAGCTTTAAAGTGCCTTTTTTTTTTAATGAATCAGCTTGACTAACTGTGGTGTGTGCTCACATCTGTCCCATAACTGTTGATTTTAACTGTAAAGTGCTGTCATTCACTGTGCTCTCGGAAGAGAGTGATTCTCATTAACTAGGTTTACATCTAGGAAGGGGAATTGCAAGTACTAAAGGATTTACAGGAAATCATGCTTAGAAATGAGAAAGCCAATATGTAATATGAAATAAGTAAAAAGCAATAAGGGAGAGTTCAGATTTGTCCTAATATTCTGGCATGTTTTAAGTGGGCAAAATAGAAAGACTGTGAGGTTGGGCAACATTACAAATGGAAAATATGCCGCCCCCTCTTTGGCTCTTAAAATCCTTATACAAGGATCTAAGGGTTTAAAACTACTACATCAAATAGGAGCATGCCTTCGTGAATAATATGCACAGCAATCTGTACTCTTTCTCACAGCGGCCCCCCCACCCCTCCATGTAGGCTGCTTTCTCCCTGGGCCTTTGGATGAATCCCCAGGCAGATCCAGGAATTTCTCCAGTCAGCCAGAGATGATAAAATGTCCTCTGATTACATTAGTTCTAAGATTCTTCTCATTTCAGTAATTAAAATATCCACTCTTGTGTAGTAGATAAATTCTGATCTTTATTCATAGTTAAAACTCCGACCCTCCCTTAGCTGCAGGCTGGAAGACCCCACATTGACTCTTTTCACCGTCACCTCCCGCCCTTCCAGGGCTGCAAGGCTGGGTGCCCGTGGGGGCCTGGAGAAGAGAGAGACAAGAGATCTGAGCGGGTGCTGATGTCACCTACAGTGTTTAACTCTGGCGCCAGAGGATGTTTAGAGCTGAACTTGTCATTCTGGGCTCTTTCCTGGGATCCTCCCCTGGGAACATTGGGAGGGCAGTGCTTCCCCTGTGGCGGGGTGCTCACCCACTGTGCCCCGCCCACTCGCCTCCCTGCTGTTTCCTGATGGTTCCAGGTACCATTCCACCTGAGGGACTTGGTGCCACCTACGCCTTCTGCTGACGTGCTCTTCTGCCAGATATTTATTCAATCATTTACAAGTTTTTTAACACTTACGTTCACCTACTTGCATTGACATGGAAACTTTCCTGACAAAGACAACAACAGGTAGTATGTTAAAATGAAAGCCCTGTTTCGAGTCAGTTGAATTGATTGCCTGTGTTGTCCAGTACAGTCTTAGGCAAGGCACGAGCTACAGGAGACCTCTTAGTCCCTGTTGTTGAGAAACTCTGATAATAATGTGATCTGCTTGAACTTACTTAAGGAAAGAAGAGTATTTGCTTCCGTTTAAATTAAATTCAATGTTTTATCCCTTACAACCAATTTCCTGTATTACTATTTGAATAGAAAGAAATCACATGTAGGTAAGATGTCATTGCGGTGAAATGATTCTGTGCTTATATTTCCAACAGCACGTTTGATTTTCCTAGATCTTGCCTTTTACCCTAGGGATCAATTTCAGCCAACAGTGCTTACAGCACTGATCCTGGCAACGGTTTTAAAATAAATGAATTCCAATTAATTAATAAAGAAACCTTTTCCAAATTGAAACATAAACAGAAGACTAAGTCATGATATTGAACAGATCTTTCTTTATTCATTCCTTCTTTCACTCATCCAATAAGTATTGACTGAGCAGTGTCAGTGTGCCAGGCGCTGCTCTAGCTGCAGGCATGTGGCAGAGAACACGAGCTAAAGTGCTGCCCTCATGGAGCTTATTTTCCACGTGGTGAGGACGAGGAGACACATCATTTCTTAAATGTTTAATTGGACATATATCAAGTGATGATAAGTGCTCTGTGGAAAAATAAAGCAGAAAACAAGAATGCGCATCATGGGGCTGGCTATTTCAGAGAGGATGGACAGGCAAGGCCGCTTGGATGAGATGACATTTTACTAGAGATGAGAATAAAATTGAAGGAGCAAATTGTGTGGCTGTCTGGGGGAAGAGCACCCCAGCAGAAGGCACGGTTAGTGCCGAGTCCCTCAGGTGGGAGCGTACCTGGCACATTAAGGAAAAAGTAGGGAAGCCAGTGTGGCTGGACCAGAGTGGGTGGGGAGCCATGAGTATGAGCATCCAGCCCAGGTGCGTTATTCTCTGTGAATGGAAGCTTCTTCATTCAATGCAGATGCCAATATGGAGCTTTTTTTTTCTTTTTTAAAAAGTTTTTTATTATGGAAATTTTCAGACATATATAAATACAGACAGAATACGAAAATGAACACCCATTTATCCATCACACAGATTCAACTCACCGCCAGTCTTGTTTCATCTATACTCCCCACCCGCTTCCTCCCTCCCATAGCATTTTGAAATAGTCTCACAGATCAGATTATTTTATCTACAGATACTTTAGTGTGTATCTATAAAACATAAGAACTTTTAAAAAACCCTCAAAACTATTAAAAATAATTTACTAATATAATCAAGTATCCAGTTAGTGTTCCAATTTCCAGCTATCTCTCATAAATGTCATACATTTTGAATGGTTTGTTTGTTTGAATGAGGATCCAAATAAGGCCCACATGTTGTGAATGGTTGATAATCCTTTAGGTCTCTTTCAACCTATAGGTTTCCCTTCCATCTCTCTTTTTGTTATTCCTTCGAATTTGTGTTGGGGAGACTGATTTTGGGCCTATAGGGTTGCCCACAGCCTGGATTTTCCTGATAACATCTATGTGGTATAGTTTTACTTGTTCTTCTAGCCTCTAAATTTCCTGTAAATTTATAGTTCAATAAAACGTTTCTAATTTATCTTAAAGCTAAAGAAATAAAGTAATTGCAATTTTGCCTGTATATGCTAAATTGAACTGTAAACCCACATCTGCAATAAACAGAAGAAGAAAAGATTTTCTTAGACGATTTTCCCAGCCCTTATTTTCCTTTTGATCTCTTCTCCCTGTACGCACGGCACATGGCTGAGGGCTCAGGGCTGTGGGGACCCCCTTGATCACACTCCTCCAGCCCCAACACCCAGAAATTCCCAGGCTGCTCCTTTCTTCCTATGGGTTCTACCATTGTCTAGAAACTTCTGCTTGCACACCCCACTAATAAGGGACTTGTGTATTGATCCTGTTAACAATGGCTACCATTTGTTGAATGCTTACTATCTGCCAATATTTGCTACCTACTTTACATACATTATTTATTTTAATCTTTGCAACAAAGTAGGTGCGGGCCTCCCTTCAATTCCTCACCTGCTGAAGTCCTGTCAGAGCTTATGCACCTGACCTTTTCTCTGTAGGAAATGCTGCCCCCTCTTTCACCTGTTTAACTTCCACTCATTAAGCAGATCTGTTCTGTCATTCTTTCTCAGGCAAGCCTTTCCTGAACTCTAATCTAAGTTGATTTACATTTTCTCAAAGCACTGCCTACTTCTCCTATGAAGCACTTTATCACAGTCTTAATTTTTTAATTATTTGGTTTATGATCAACTTTCTTTCAGCCTGCAAGCTCAATAAGGGCAAATACCAGGTCTGTTTTCACTCATCCTTGGCATCAAAGGCACACATAATGCCTAATGCCTGACACACTCAATACATATGTGTTGAATGAATAAGATGCTAAGACTTTGCCCAAAGCGAACTAATAAGTAGTGGAATTAGAATTCAATCTAACTTGGTCTGACTGTAGCCCAGATTTCACCCAAAATCCCTGAGCCTGTGGGTGTTGTTATCTGGACTGTTGGCTACCTCCGTGGGGAGGCAGCACAGGACCAGCTTGGTCTCCTTGTGCATGGCCCCAGTGTCTCCGCCTTCCTGCTGACTCATGGTTGGGATCCAGTGTCTACCTCTCTCAGTCAAGGCTTCACAGGCATACTTGGGCTGCTGTTTTATTTAAAGTCAGAAATTTCCTGACTTGGACTGGACACGGTAAGACGTGATTTACCTATTTTTTTTAGGATATGACTAATTTCACTTAAAGCTTGTTTTCTTTTTTTATAAATAGTTTTTGACACACAAAAAATATGTTAGTCACTGGCGATTCAAATAAGAATAGACAAAGTCCCTGCCATAGAGGAGAGTTTAATGGGAAAGACAGGTGAATACATTGTTAGTATAAGTACAATAGTCAAGATAAAGGAGAGTACAGGAAAGAAGCCTCTGGAGGAGAACAGTTTTACCAAAGAGGTGACATTTCACCTGAACCTGGACAGACAAGTCAAAATTTTCTTGGTGGACAAGGGCAGGGAGTGAACATTCCCAGCATAAAGTAAGGGGCAGGGTTCATGAAAGAGCTTGGTGGTTCAATGACTCAAACCTTGGTATGGCTGGATCAAAGACTTGTGAGAGAAGACGTGAGAAAAGAGGCTGGTGGGCAGAGCCGGATCCAAAGCTATAGCTAAACTTTTCCTTGTGATTAGAAATCGTTAAGGGTTTAAGTGGGGGCAGTCCTGTGGTCCAGCTGGCGTTTAGCAAGAAAAGCTGGATGGTAAGGTAGACTGGAGGGGATAAATCTGGAGGTCATGAGTTAATAGGGAGATAGGTAAGGGGACAATTACAGGAGCATGGGTGAAAAATGTGTGAAGTTTGGTAGTGAAGGGAAGGAAAAGAAGCAAATAAATTTGAGAAATCGGTGAAGTTTGTGGAGGCAGTTAGTGAAAAAGTTGGTCTAGAAAGACTGCCAAGTATATATCTTGGGTGGTCAGGTATATAGTGCTTGCTATCTAAAGCAATAATAAGTTTGGGACAATAATAAGTTTGGTTCAAACATGTTAAGTTCAAGGGGAGATGTCTGGTAGACAGCTGTCAATATGAGTCTAGAACTCAGAAGAAGGGTGAAAACTGGAGATAAAAAATTTGAGGTTGCTGAAATATAGGTGTAAATTAAAGTCATGGAAACAGATAGATACCCCAAGAAGAGAACAGAAGCAAGAAGAACAGACCAGAAGTTGTTTCCTAGAAATATCAACATTTAAGGCAGTCGTTCTTAACATTTTTTTGAGTGATGCACTCCTTTAAGAATGTGATGATAGCAAGGATCTGCTCTCCCCAGAAAAATAGTCATATATGTCGGTGTCGCGATCCAATGTACACACCAGGATAGATGCGGAGAGGGCTGATGGCCACTCTGGGTTTATTATAACCAGCGTTTCAATATATACACAGCTTACATCTGTTAAACATACACAAAGTGTTCTGGACAAAGTAATTAGAGGATGCCAAGAATTCTTAGTGATTTCTCAAGGAGCCCTCCCTCGGTCTCTGTTTTGATATTATCATGTTTTTGCTGTGCTTGTATATTCTTATCTTGGAGCATGCAAGGCCTCCTAGGCAACGGCCCCTCCTGCTCCCGATATCATGTCTCCATCTGTGTCCTGGGCGGCTGTGCCTGGCTTAGGTTGCCTCCCTCTGGAGATCTTACCCGTCTTTGGCTAACCAGCCTTCTCACCTCCAGGTCACAGTTTGTTGGCAAGCCTTTTCCAGTGATTATTAACCCTTCCTGCGTCAGGGGTGGTTACAATATACATATGAACATAAAAGCTCTGGTGCATGGGCCCACATTCAGAATTCTTTGTAAGGTGCAGTTATAGAGAGAGAAGCATGTGAAGGTCATTAGAGAAAGATTGCTCAGAGAAGGAGAAGGAAAACTCAAAGAGACTGTTGCTGTATAGAGATCAAAAAAGAAGAGAAAGAGAAGTTGATTATAATACAAAATTTCAGAGAATACAGGAGAGACTAAGATGGAAAAGTGCTCAATGGATTTAACAACTTGGATGTCATCAGTGACATTTAATGAAAACATTTTAATAGTAATGGGGCAAAAGCCATACAGTAGTGAGTTGAAGACTGATGGGCAGGAAAACTGAGACCATTTTTGAGTCTGGACTCCTCTGGAAGCAATGCAATGAGGGAAAGGAAGAAAGCCTGGTAGAGACAGGGTTGGGCTTTTAACCTGTTCATCACATTAGTATCCATGAGGAAAGTTGACATAATTGAAGGAGCCAGTCTCAGAGGATATGGGAAGGAAGAAAGACGGAATGTGGATATGGCCTCTTTATAGGTGGATGGAGGAAAAGTTGAGAGAATTCATATCTAGCAATCTCTGTTTTCTTTGTGAGTAGGATATGGCCATCAACTGAATGAAGATAGCAGGAATGGGGCAGAGGACTTTGGGGAAGTGATGGAATGGTTGTGTGTAGGAGAAGGAAGAGACTAGGGACATTTAAAAGAATTGCTTAGGGGTCCTAGGGGGCAATTGAAGTTGGCCACATAGATTTAGCTGGTCCTCTGATTATGGATTTTCATCATCAGTGTTCCCCAGAAAATTGCTTCAATTCTGCCTCAGTTTCTCTTTTTCTTAAAGAGGATGAATGGTGCACGTCTGAGTAACAATTTTAAAATAGTAAATATCTAGAGGAGCTTAGAAGATTAAAAAGGTTAACTGTGCTATATGTTCTTGGCAATGGCTTTCTCTGAAGTATAAAAAAAATTATAGTGATGACTATTATTTGAATCTTCTGCTTGTAAGACTAGTTCCCTAAATTTTGGACTTTGTAAATCTGTAACTATGGAATTATAGACTTTTTTTTCTGCTTAGCTCTTAAATAGAAGAACTGGTCATGGGAGTATGTCTTGTAACATAGTATTCTGACACATGAAATTGCAATTATATGAACAAAGAAATCAAATTAAGGCATATCTTATAACCTTTACCAAAACAGTTTAATGCATTTTTTCAAAACATAAAGTTAAGGGAAAAAGTCTGGGTTTTTTCTGGTTTTTATCAAAGAAGTAAGTTAATACTGTCCATGTGGATTCAATAAAAAATGTATTAAAGAATCTCAGAAAACTACCTGAAGCTAAAACTAAGAAAAATGTGATCTAATGTTAAATATTTTGAAAGCCATCACTGAGAATATCTCCCGACATTTCTAAGTCAGTTAAAATTTTTCAAACACTTTTTATCAATAGAATGAAATAAATACACCACCCTTAGAGAGAACTATACATTATAATGAACTCTGAAAGAAATGGGATATTAATTTTGCCCTTTTTGAGATATTTATATGTGCTATCCAAATTCATTTGTACATCTTATAAATGTCATTCTGTCCTAAAAAATGTGATGTGCTGAAATACACCACATGTGAACTGCATGGAGAGAACAGGGGATGAGATGCTGATGAAGAATAAATGAGCTGCATGAGTGTAAGGGTAATTACTCATAACAATTCGATAATTAATATTAATAATAATTCAATAATGTTAATAATAATTTAATAGTAATTAAATTATCATTAAAGAAGTAGCTCTTAACACAATTCTCTCCCCCTCCACATAAATGAATACCCAGTGACTGCTTCTAAAGCTTTAAGAAAAGAAATATTCAGATATAAATCTTGAGATGAGAAGAAAAGAATAAAATATTTCCTTTCCTTTTTCGGAACTGGCTCTCCCTCTCCCATCTCCTTGAAAACACCCGCCCCTACACTGCTGGTTTATTGGCCCTTCCGCATTCTCCAATAATTATTCTGCCTTAGCAACTAAGGGAAACTTGGAGCTGTGCCCCCAAGTTCTTCCACACTGTTTCTTTTCCATACCTCTTGTTTCGACTATCCCTAGACCCCCAAGTGCCAGCCACATCACTTGTAATGAAGTTTTCTTTCCTGGGTCCTTTAACTTACCCCACCCAATATTACCCAATACTTTCCTTCTTCCTAGCGCCCAATTTTTAGGGTAGCATTGACCTGTGACTTTGCAAATGCTTGAATTAGGGCAGGCTCACTGTGAAGAGGAGGTACTCGTCCCAGAAGCCCTGGAATAAAGGAGAATGAAGCTTCAGATGCCCCACTGCTGCCTACGTTGCCCTTTTGATGAAAATTTTGGCAATCTGGTGAAAGCAGTGTGGTGAATAGGGCTGTATTTTGTTGAGAGCCCACTTTGTCTTTAAACTGATACCCTTTTTTTCAGTCTTTAGAAGAACTGAAAAAAAACCTTTTCCATTACCCAATGCTTTGCCTTTCTACTTCCTTACTACTCCTCCCTTAAAAAATAAAAGTTAAAAAACCCCAGCTTTTGGTTTTATCTAATACAAAATAGCAATTTTGCTCTCTATTGCATTGCTCCCCCTCATTAGGAATCTTAAGAGACAGTGACTAGCCAATGGTTTGTCAGATAGCCAGACTGTTTCTGGTTTACATGGCCGATGGTGGTTCCAAACCCTAGGAGGAAAAAACGGAAAATGTCTTAGATATTTCAGAGTCATGTGAAGCCAAACCGTGTGATCTCCGGCCAGTTTTAGTTTACAAAACTCTCCTGATCCTGGATGTGTTTACTTGAATTTTCAGTTTTAATATTACCATTATATTCCAATAACTTCACTCCCTCAACCCAGCCCACTGAGTGCGTGGCCTAGGCTAGTGTGTGTAAAAATGATTACTAGGTCAGAAGAGCTGGGCTGATGGAGATCCTCTCTTTCAACAATGTGCATTCCAATGCCAGTTGAAGCCAGGAGCAGTGAAATAATTCAATAACTACTCTGCATGAGAAGGTGCTTTTCCTTTTTGCTTTTGAAACAAGTTCTTCTTGGAGCCAGTTTCAAAAGAAGGCAGTGAAAAAAGTCATTGTTGATATTGCAGATATGCCATAGTGACATTGCAATTGCATATTGTAATTTACAGAAAGCAAAATTTATTTAAATTTACAATTTTACAAAGTTTATAAACTTTTAAATTTATATAAATTACATGTAATTACAATTATACGTCTGTAACTTATAGAAGAGACCCAAATATGAACCAGAAGAGCATTGGACAAAGTTGTATTTCGGAACTGGACCTTGTCTACGCATCTGCTTACGTTCTTTCTGGGAGCTTCGTTGCCAAGATTTTGTCCCAAAACAAGCATAAAATAGTTACCAACTACACACAGATTGGCTGGATATCAAATGTCAATGTTCATTGAATTGCTCTGTTTTTTGAATTTGTTCTCTATTCTCTGTGTATGCTGTGGTGACTGGCCACACAGCAAAATGAAAGAATCTTTTGACCCATAAAAGTAATTTAGCAATTGCCAAAACAGAAAAGCTGCTGCCTGTCAGTAGAATCAGAGGTTAGGGCCATTTCACCACAACAATGTGCTCTGGAATGCACTACGCTGATGCATCTGGATGCTTCTCAGTAGGTCATTCATTCATTCAGCAAATATTTGTTAAATACCTTGCTTGTGCACAATGCTGAGTGAATCTTCAATAAAGTGTTGGAAAAAAAATATAATGCCATCCTTACCCACAAAGAATCCAAAATGTGTATGAGAATACATGATGTACACAGGTGAAAAGTTTCCTAATAATACATGGAAGTATATGTTTAAGGGTTTAAATCCTACTGCAGGTCAGTATAGGAATAGACATGGCTATGGTATGTTCAGAGCAGGCCGGTTGAGCTCCAGAAGAGGATCCCTATTGGGGAAGAGTAAGAAATCAAGGAAATTCGGAGGCAGACTGTGGAGGACACTTAACATGCTAAAGGCCTTATCCTTGAGATAAGGGGAGACAGGAAAGGATTGTGACATGGCAAAAGTGATGTTATAATTAGATATATTGGTTTAATTATGGCAGGAATTTTAAAGAAGAAGGCAAGAAGACTATGTCAGAAAATGTTAAAATAACGCCAATAGGAGAGAATGAAGGTTGGGTTAGGGTGGAAATGGTGGGGATGAAAGGAAGGAACAGAATCAAAAGAGACTGTAAAAGGAGAAGGATAGGATTTTGGTGTCTGGCTATTGTGAGATGAGGTAGAGGCAAGAAACAACGACTCAGGTTCAGTACGTTTGTTACTGGAAAAATGACAATACTGTTGGCAGATATAAAGAAATCCGGTGGAGAAGCTGGTTTGGGAAGATAAGGAATTTGGTTCCATGCACACAAGCATGGCCATGAGGCAGTGTGAGTGGTTCACGTTGGGCATCATTGCCCAAAAGGAAGTAGTTCAATCTGCGAAGGTGCATGAATTTTCACAGAACATAAAGAGAGATGAGCTGAGGCCTGAGTCTTAACGATTTTCTATGATCATGAGCTGTGAGGAGGTGAGGTAATGAGGAAATGTAGGGAAATCAAGACATGGGAAAAGAATCAGCAGAATACCACGGAATCCAAGGATAACAAGTTCTGAGTTTGAAGGATGAAATTTTGCAGAGAGGTGACAAGAAAGAATGCTGAGGAAGAATGTCAGTTCTTGCAATTTTGGGTGTCGACATTCAGGTGTCAGATTATTTTAAGCATTTGGCTTGCTTATTTGTTTTGTTTGAGACTTTAACACCGAACTATTTTCTTGGTTATTTTAGTAGGTTTCTTCTTCTCTTCACATACAGTGTTGGAGATATTTTATGTCCCTTTAGTAATTCTCGCACTCAGTGCCTGGCTATCTGAACACACTTGTACACTATAATAATAGTAGATTGTTATGAGTATTAAATGAACAGCAGTTGAGTATAGAAAACACTCAACAACAATGATTTGTAAATTTTTAAACCTTAAGGCATCTGTATGTTTTGTATCTGTAAACCACCTGAAATTTTCTTTGGGACAAACATGATAGTGTTATTGTTTTAGTGTTCTCCCATAAGCACGTAGGTCAGCATCGAGATACATGAAGTTAAAAGAGGTTTGAGAGCCATGGTTTTATGAAGAACCTTTGATTCTGAACTCAGAGGCTCCTATAATTATTGTGCTTATTAGATTAAGAACACACCATAAACCCAGAACTTCAAAGGTAGAAAAGAAATGGTTTTGCTCCATTCCTCCCAGTGGTTAATGCAATTCTCTGCTTCCTTTCTCTATGTCTACCCAAAAAAGACTGCTGGAATGAAGCCCTCATGAGTTGTTTCATTTTGTTGTTTAAATGATGTCTTCATCTCTAAATGATGTGTTCATCTCTTCTGAGGGGAACAACCCTAATATTCAGCCAAGTCACTTGGAAGCAAGTTAAATGGCCCCAGCACTCCTCTCTTGATAATATTTGGGTGTCTTTTATACTGCTCCATGAAAAGAAAATTTACTGCATGGCAAACCAGGCCAGCAAGATTTTTCAGCAACTTAATTTAGAAGTGAATTATTCTCCTGAATAGACTCATTCTTTGTTTGAATACAAGGCAGTCTTTTCATGTGTTTCCCAAATACGCACCCTACTTACTTCTACCTGAGCTTCCATTGGTGTCATTTAATGAAACAAAATGTACTTTTCCTAATGCAGGTTTCATGCTCTCCAATATGCAACCTCCCTGTTACAGCTCGTCCTCTGAGTTCCTTTTATCGAAGCAATAAATCTACGATTTGTGAAGCTTGTTCCCAAACTTTAAAGCTAGCTCTCTGTTCTCTTTGGCATTGAATTTAGGTTTTATTTGCTCCCAAATAAGTTTTTCCAGTGGAAAGGTTTGGGACTAAGGATATTTATTATATTATAAATAAAGTAAAAACAGAAAGTCCTGTCTAGAAGTTAGAATATGACATTGTAAATCTATCACTTATTTCATCAGCCATTTTCTATGACTTTGAGGAAAATATTTTAGCCCTTAGGTTAAATGAGTAATATATGTCATCTCTACCTCATGGTGATGATAATTTATTTGTAGAAATACTTTTGTGGTATTGGTGGTTTGGGTAGATCTCTTTATAATAACAAAGTGAAACTTGAAAAGAAGTCAGGGTCAAGATCAGAGACAAGGAGTTGGTCAGTTTCTAACAGGTTTTCAAGTTGGAATTTTTAAGAAGGCAATGAAAACAATACATGGACAAACTTCTTTTTAAAAAATATACCAAGTAGGAAGGAAATTATGTATTTCAGAGATTACAGCATCATTCTTGTTTTCAAAAAGAAAGACGAACAAATGAAAAAAGGTTTTCTCTTGCAACTCCCTTTTGCTAGTAAAATCCAAGCAAGAAACGGTTTGGACTAGTACCTGCCCTGTGATACAGTCTTGAATTGCAGTAGAAAACCGTGATGTTTACTGATTCTCAAGGAAACCAAAGAGATACCTTAAAACCTCTACTGTGAATTCGTTATTGATAAGATCATTTTGGCTGTCCAGAGAAGTCCTTAAACCCAGCAGAATCATGTTGAGCAGTCATGCCAAGGCAAATGATAAACTCTGATATTAAATATAAAGAAGTCCATGTTTCCTGACCTACTTTATGGAGCCATACTCAAAAAATCTTCCTCAGCAAAAAAAAAGCAAAATATTTTGAAGGAGACATTCAGAAGCTACTTTAATACTGAATGTTGTTTTCCTGAAGCATGAGAAGACATGCAAGAGATTTAAATCAAATTGTTACATGAGCACTGCCACATTACAAAAAAGTGCAAGAAGGATATTCCACCTATGAGTAGAGAGTTAGTTGTTGGTTTTCCTGCAAGGACAGAAATAGTGTTCTCTTTGTCAAAGGCATTCATTCCAAGTTGAATGACCCTTCCTGATGACACTCCTTTCATCAGACATCTTACAGTCCTCTGCCTTCCCTTGGACAAGGTAGCAATTGACTGACTTATGACCCCTTATCCTCAAGGCTCTCCTAGTGAATGAATTTAATAAAATTAATTCACGAACTCTGCTACCCACCTAGGGAACCCTTCACAGTGGTTTTCTGGAACCACGCCACAACTCAAAGAAGGGACTTTCATCAATAAAGGTGCTCCTTTTGGTCTAGTGACGCCAGGAAGTGTTTCTTAACTCATGACAAGTGTAGACGATGTCCCTACAGCAGCTGAGTTCGCCCCTTTGCATTATCATCCTCATAGGAAGTCCTTGATGCCTGATACATTGATCCCATGACTTAACGCAGAAAGTTGGTGAATGTCCACCATGTAAATCTTAATGTCTTCCACGTTGGAAAATAAATTTTATACTGTATATAAGAAAGGCCATATTATTTTTTAAACCTCTTTCTAGCCCATGTTTATGTAATTAATATAGTTAATCAACCCATCCAAATCCTGAATTTCTCTACAGATAATGCAGAATCACTCAACTTGCCTAACTATCATTTTGGCATCTGCACTATTAATTGATTGTTCTTTATTCCTAAGCAAGAACACGTTGTTTCCTTCACAGTCCCTTTTAATAACCCAGTTGGGGATCAGTTAAGCATCAAAGCTCTGCAGAGGGATTATGCGTCACCACTTTCAGTATTTCATTGCTGTTCAAGGAGGAGGAATCATTTTCTCAACTAGACTTAGTGGGAAAATGAAAATGTTTACAATGTAAGGTTTTATGGCTTGTTGTCATATTGTGCTGGTGGTTTTTGCATTTTTAGGCTTTTCTCCCTATAATTAAATTGAGACCCTAAATATAAACCTTTCAAAGCGAATGAGACTGAGAAATGAATGTTAACAGCAAGATCATTAAATTTTGGACTTTATCTTCTTTTGCCAGTAGATTGCTGCTTTAATTATCTCTTTTTTATTAGAGCATTCCAAATTCTGATCAAAAGACTCATTTCAGATTTGAAAAGAATTAAGGAATGACCCAAGAAGCTGAGATGGCTTTTCTAAGGGCTAGTTGATCATTGTCTTGACATCGCTTGTTTCCTTAAGAGCATTTTTCTCAATCCTTTTAAGAGACAGCAACTAAATAGTATCGTTTAAGCTAAAGAGCTTCCTTGTAGATATTTTGGATGCTTGTTACTAACGTTTTTTTAAGGATCACTTCTCTCTAGAGAGCCTAATTCTAGAGTTCTAAAACCCAGAAGGGTGAGTTACGCCTCACGTCGTATTTTAGATGACGCGTGCTCCAGAGTTCCTGCAGTGAAAGATGTCACCCCCATCAGAGGGATGATGAGCTGAGCACTGCCTTCTCCCTCACCGTGGTCACCGCGGTCCTGATTGTCAATCCTTTTGTTGTAGGCAGAATACTTCTATGAATTCCTGTCTTTGCGCTCCCTGGATAAAGGCATCATGGCAGACCCAACCGTCAATGTCCCTCTGCTGGGAACCGTGCCTCACAAGGCATCAGGTGGGTGGTCTTCATCTCAGAGAAAGGTTTACACTGAAAATGGAATGGTGGTAGAAATAATATTTAAGAGCCAGATGTTAGCCATCAGAGGGATTATGGCATGTTTTTCTGAAGAGGTCTGCTTATTTTAAGGCAGCTCAGTTGTTATATCCCTGTATCTTTGGGGCAAAAGATTAGGAAGGGAGTGAAGAAATGGCAGTTTTATAATTTCCTAAAAACCCTGGATAACTCCAGTTCAGAAATGGTTTCAGATTTAAAAAAGAAAGGAAGAAAATGAGCAGATGAGATATATCTGGCTATTAAGGGTGGATTAATGTAGTGCACACAAATGTGGCAAAGATAAAAAGGCAAATGGGATAAGTCAAGAAAAACTTCCCCCGGATGAGCATTGTATTAAATAAGAATGTAGAGAAGAGAAGAGACATGGAAAAGTGGGAGAAAGGAGTTCAGACTTTCAGAGCTAATCATCCTTCTTGCTAAGAGAATAATAGTATTGTATGTGATATTTGTTTAGAACTTTTCATCTTACAAAGTGCCCATTCATGCATTATCTAGTTTGAGTTATGGTACGGAGTCAAGGCCAGCATTACAGCTCCATTTTACAAATTAGAAAATTCAGACTTACGAAGTTTAACTTTCCCAAAGTCATATATTACTCGTAAGCAGTAGAGCTGAGACTCAACCCAGGTTTTATGACTTCTGGAAAAATCCAGAGATCACTTTATGTTAACATGTTCAAATATTTCCTTCCAGTCCATGAATCTATATCTTTACATAATGGTGGTGACATTATATGTTTGGTTTTGCTTCATGATATTTTTGCCCTTAACATTTTAGCATAAACATTTTCCCATGTCATTATAGATTTTTCCAAAAGTTGTTTTTAATGCCCTTATAATATTCCATTTTATGAACATCCCATAATTTATTTACTCATGCCCTTATTGTGTGTTACTTAGATTGTCTTGAGGGTTTGCATACTAGAAATATGACAGTAAACATCCTTTTTAAAGGATCCTGCTTGTCTTCCTCACCGTGACCACCAACGCAGGGCCCAGAATGGAGCAGGCACTCAGAAAATACTGAACTGGATTAATGTGTATGTCAAACTTGTGGAGCTTATCTCAGTAATTTGTTAAAATATATTCTTAGAAGTAGAATTATTGTGTCAAAGGATATGAACTATGAACTTTTAAAAAGGCTCTTAGAACAAATTGCCAAAATGCCAGGTTACTCTCCACAAAGGCTGTGCCCGTTTGTTCCCTGGCTAGCAGTGTGGGGGGCGCCTGGCTTACTGGTCCCTCCTCAGCATAGGTTATTAATCGTGTTATCTGCTTTGCTGCCTTAAAAAGTGAAAAGTGCTTTCTCACTGTTCTTTTCATATGATTTATTTTATTCCTATTGAGATAAGAAATATTGTCTTATGTCAGACAATGTAAAATGTCTGTATACCATGCTCATTTTTACATTGAAGTAATCACATTCTTTTATTGATTTTCAAAGTCACTATATATTAAATATTTACCTCATAGCAATTTTTTAATTAAATAATTTTTGGGGGGTATGCAGAGGCTTTAAAATTCTCTGTGGTCAAAGCTATCTTTTCCTTTGTGTTTTTTTCCCATTACTTTTATGCTTGGAAATTAATTCCTATACTAGAGACCCATTAAGTGATAACTTACACACGCTTCTAGTATTTTATAAAAACTTATTTTAGCAATAGTGTGAGTTGGGCTCTAAGCTGAATTATTTTTCTGAGTCGTCAAGTTTTCCTATCTGAGACACTGAGTTGATTCAAGACTTCCTCTTTATTTCACGTGAAGTTCTTCTTCACACAGGCTTTGTTTTAGAGTTTGCTGTTTGTACTCATACTGTAATATTTGTAGTTTTATAATACTTTAAAATAACTGATAACATAACCCTGTCTCTTGTTTAAAAAAAAAAACAAAACTAATCTTATTCTTCTACAGGAACATTAGAATAATTTTGTCAGATGTCAACTGAAACTCTCATTAGGAGCTAATTTAAATCTGTGAAAGAACCAGGAAGTCAGGCACCTGTACAAAGTCCATTTTCGGGTTGTGGTTATTTACTACTTCCAGTGGATCTGCACTGCCACATCCCAGCACTGTCAGAGTTGGGAACTAACTAAGCACGGAGTTTTTCTAATTTCGTGGCATGAAGGCCAGTGCGGGTGTAGACAGGAAGATGTGAATTTGAGTTTCTCTTAGGTCATTTCAGTGCTGCAGGTCTGATTCGCAGCTCTCACAGAAGATTTGCTTCCAATCCAGATGGGTTTGGGGGCCTAGGAAGCGCCTGTGAAAGAATGAGGCCTTGGATTCTGGAGACTCATTCCCCTGTGATTTGTAGCCCCAAGGATAAGGATATCCCATTCCAGAGACAGGGATATCCCAGTTCTACTCGGATGGCATAGCTGGGGCTTCACCGTATCATGAAGATAAGAAAGACACTCTGACCACCAAGTTCTTGGGATATAGCCATTACTCAGTCTATGCCATGTCACATGGCGTTCCTTTTTAGTTGAAGATGATTTTCTACCAAATTTGTCCTGATCATATTTTTTTCTCTCTTCTTTTTTTTGTGGAAGCAATAGGAATAAAACAAATACATAACTTGTCTCTCAATTTCCATTTTATATTTTTGAATATGTTCCTTTGTCTTTTTCTGATTATTAAAAGAATACAAACTCATTGTAACCCATTAAAATGCATTAATTAAATTAATTACACAATAACACTTGCTCAACTTCCAATAAATCTTGAATCTTTGGATTTCTAACTTAAAGCCTGTATCCTAAGCTTTATTCACTTTTTGTGTCTAATGAGGAAAGCTTACTGAAATCCTACTTTTTAGGATATCAAAAAAATAAGATTTTGAACATATGATGTGAGAATATTTTAATAGGTCACATTTAGATAAAAATATCATTTTCTAGAAATTTGGAATCTTTATAAATAATAAAATTTAGAGGGAAAATTGGATGATGCTTTGGGCAAAGTGAGATTAAAAAAAGCCTTCTCTGGGACGAGGTGACTTACGCACGTGTGCAAACACACACACACACCCTTCTGCATGTACAGCTCCACCCCCCACACATCGGTTTTGGGAGGCAGATGTAGGGTTTGTTTGCAGAAATGCAGGTGCAAGACATTTATGGGAATTTTAGCCCATTGCAGGGCGGTTGTTCATTAGCCTCATTAATTAGCTCAGTCGCCACAGTAGGAGCAGTGAGGGTACCTTGAATTATTAAAAAAGTAACCAAATCAGTGTGTCTTTGCTCCTAAGCATTCAGGTAGCATTCATTATTCTACTGGGCTGTTTTATACCCCCAAGCTGCTAAGCTGTTCTTTTATCCCACAGACTCCTATATGCCCAAACATTGCATGAAAAAAGAAAACTCTTGATCTTTAACAGTTATGAAGTGCCTGCCTTCAGGCATCTGAAGAGAGCAAAAGCAGGAACTACAAACTGCGGGCTGGGTCAGTAAAATCACCGAGCTGGACAACAAAGAACAGTTTCCCTGCAGCCCAGCTTTATCTCTGAACAGTCTGCATCTGTCCTACCAGGAAAGCAGCAGAGCAGCGGTGTTTCTCCACCAGGACTTGCAGGAATCCGATGTCTAGAGATGTTTCAGTAGGTGCCAGTGGTGGAAGGACCATCTTCTTCTTAGTGACCCCAGTCCTTAACAGAATGTGAAGCCCAGAGTGGTGCTCAGTAGTATATGCTGGGAGAGTGAATGGCTGTCAGCACAGCTTGGAGCACTGATGACAGTTTGTGGCGGATGACTTATAATCGTGTAGCGGTTTAGAATCATGTGATATTGAGGGTGAGCGCTGGCCCGCCTTTCTCATCTCTGCCCTTGTTGTAAGGGCAGTGGGTCGCGTGACCGGGAGCTGAGGCTGTATGAGCACCATGCCCATCTCAGAATGGAAGAGGTGTTTAATCAAAATATCTACTTCTATATCAGAGTGAGTTTATGTGCAATCAATTGCACTTCAGTATGCACTCGATTGCCATGTGAGCTGTGTTCAGGCTGCCTTCGTTTTTCCAACTTGTTTTAATTTATCTCGGTTTAGATTACACAATCTGGACTGCCCTATAATTCATAGCATCTGGCCTAATTTCATCTAGCTTTTGGCAAAAGTGCCTCTCTACTCTTATGTTTATTGTTGCAGAACACAATGTAGCTTTCACGTTTCTGTTCTTCCTTGGAGGTGGAGAGCCTGTGCTTTTTCTGCCTTCCGTGTCTCTTTTTCCTTGTGCGTGTGTTTTTCTGAGTGGGTATTATTAATATTTTATTCTCTGTATCTCCCACTGTCTATGGTGAATTTCTCTGTGTGTGTGTGTGTGCAGTTGTGCACGTGTGTGTGCAAGTGTGTGCCTGAGTGTATACATGTCTGAGTGTGTCTCCCCTAATACTTTGTGTCCATCAATGCCTAGTTTGTCACACACAATATCCAAGGTGCTGAGATGACAAAAACAAATAAGATATGGTCCTTGCCTTTGAAAATCTCATCCTTAGCAAAGGATGCAGAATCCTAATTAAATCATTATACTGGAACGCCACCATATATAAAGAGGTGTTTGTGAAATATATAAGTGGAATGATTTATGTGGGGGGTGTTAGGGAACGCTACCGAGAGCAAGTGGTCTTTAATTTTGGTCTTGAAAGGCGAGTGGGAGAACACTAGGCAGAAAAGAGGAGGAAGAATATTCCAAGAGCGGGCGGGGTGTGCAGTCGGGGCATCGTGGACGTGCGCATGTTTGGGCACTGAAAGAAATCTCGTTTGGGTAGAGCACAGTTTTCACAAAAGTCATTTGCTGAAGATGAGCCTGCCTAAAGGCAGGTTTGGTTTTTTTAAAGCAAAATTCTTTGAAAAAATTTAAAAGATGTTTAGTTATAATTCTTATTACTTGAATGGTCTTAGAGATGAAATTTATAAGCAGAAAGGAGGACAAGTAGAGTTTGCACAAAAGGAAATAAAATTTCCATTTCATGTTTTAAAATTGAAAGATAAAGTGTACTTAGTTTAATTTACACCTTTCATTAATTTCTACTTTTATTTTAAAAGTTAATTCATTGAGACTCATAAACTAGGTACCTCCCAACTCCTAAACTTTATTTCCTCGTTCCTTCCAAATCATCCTATGATAGGGTTCAGACCATAATGATGGTTATATGCCTCCTGGTTCTAAAGGGGTAGATATATGTGCGTAAAACTTTCCCACCTGGACTAAGGGAGTTTTTGATGTGTTCATTTTTAACTTGAAGTTGAATTTGTCAGGTTGGAATTATAAATATATAAGTAAAATAAGCACAATTTTAAACCTAGAGTGGGTTAGATCTTTAAAAGATGAAGAAGGAGGGGCCGGCCCAGTGGTGCAATGGTTAAGTTCGCACGTTCTGCTTCTCTGTGGCCCGGGGTTTGCCGGTTCGGATCCCGGGCTCAGACATGGCACCCCTTGGCACGCCATGCTGTGGTAGGGGTCCCATGTATAAAGTAGAGGAAGATGGGCACAGATGTTAGCTTAGGGCCAGTCTTCCTCAGCAAAAAGAGGAGGATTGGCAGCAGCTAGCTCAGGGCTAATCTTCAAAAAAAAAAAAAAAATTAAGAAGGAAAATATTTCATATTAATGTTAATTGAACATAATTTTAGATTAGTAAAATAATTGTTAGGGATAGCTTTTCTGTTACGAAGAAGATGAAGATGCCACATCTTTAGTTAGCTCCAAGATTGCCTGCAGTTTTTCTATTCAAAAATATAACAGACTTGTTCTCCCTTTTGCATTTGGTGTAATTTGGTATAACTAGCTGTGTGTATGAGTGCTTTGATAAGATTTTTTTTCAGATGAAAGACGTATTTGATGGTGAATGACAACATTACATTTTCCTTTAAACTTTCAAATAACAGAACTTTTCACACAAAAAAATTTCTAAAGAATTATTTTAATAGTCTTATTATTAGTCTTATGGCCAAATGAGGAAACTGAGACCCAAAGATGTTAACTAAACTACCCTGAATCAATGGGTCATAACAAGTACAACTGCCTCCCTGATCCTTGTTTTTTCGTTTGTTTGTTTTTTTTTTTTTTTGGAGGAAGATTAGCCCTGAGCTAACATCTGCTGCCAATCCTCCTCTTTTTGCTGAGGAAGATTGGCCCTGAGCTAACATCTGCACCCATGTTCCTCTACTTTATATGTGGGACGCCTGCCACAGCATGGCTTGACAAGCATTATGTAGGTCCATACCGAGGATCCAAACTGGCAAACCCTCGGCCACCAAAGTGGAGCGCGTGAACGTAACTGCTGTGCCCCCAGGCCAGCCCCCCGATCCTTGTTTTAAGCATTAGATGCTATTTCCAGCAGACAGTTATGCCCCTGTTGTGAAGTTAATATGTAGGCAAATTGAAGTTAGAGAGATTATAAAAGTTGATACCCAAAGAATCCAGGAGTTGCAAACCCAAAACAAACACGGCAGCTACTTCCAATTCTAATTTAAGTCTGTGGTTTTAAACATATGTCAATGTTTATTTTATTTTTCTAGATTTTCAAATGATTAAAATATTTTATTATCATAGCATGTCTTCGAAATAAATCACTGAAACACAAGTGCCACAAGGGGCAGGGGGTTTATTTGTCTTGTTCTCTGAAGTGTCCCCAGTGCTTAGAACAATGGTTGACACATAGAACCACTCCATAAATATTTACTGAATGGTTGAACTCTTTGTATTTTGACTCAAATTTGTATTTAACCATTTAAAGGGAAAAATTCATCCTGAAAACCCTAAAGAAAGTTACTTATGGTGTGCTTTCCTCATTCAGCTTTCTTTTGGACCTTGTGTTCTTGTTTTCCTTCCCAGGGATTGTCCAGAGCCGTATTTTTTAGATCCCCACAAGCCAGGGAACTCTGCACATCTCTTTACTTCCATTGACTTAGAGGCTGTGTTCGCAAATCACAGACTTTTACGTGAGCCTCCAAACCCTCCAGAAGCTCCCTGATGACTGGAGCATGCACAGAGTCATCATTTAACCAGATTTGTAAATGGTTTGCTTTTAGCACATCTGAAAACATGGGCAAACGAGTAACTGTTATTTACTGAATTTTCCACACATATAATAAGACATTTTTTGATTTTTAACATTCAAGATACGTTTTGAAATTTGACAGTGCTGATAAACAGAAATGAAGATAAGTTTACTTACAAGCATCTTCTCTTCCTTTCCAAGATTCTGAAAGCTAAAGTAAAACCGAAGTGCCTTTTTAAAAGAATTAGGTGGGCTGCAAAGTGGCGGCTGAATAAAGTCCAGGAAAAAGATGCATCTGGAAAATGATGATTTAGATGATGACGTGGTGAGGAAGATTCTGAAAGTTCTATCTTTAACTATCCTTTCAGTTTCTTCCATCTTTTTATGCCTCAGGGCAATTATTGGCCTACCCATTCCTGCACAAGATTCATGAGAAAGATAAATGAAATTTTATAGGTGAACGAAGTGAAAATGCATTGGAAGAATTAACAATGGAAAGACATTATTTGTGAGCTCCTTCACTTCCTTCATAAATGGAAATCCCTACAACAGACTTTTGTGTTTTGTCAATTGGTATTTTCATATGTAAGATTTTGTTAACCCAGGGCTTTCAATGGGAACAATTTTTCTTTGGAACTTCAGGCACAGTTTTGCTTTTCTCTCTCTTTTTATTTCTGTTAAAATATCTGTGTTTCCTTTTCATCATTTAATTGGTTACTTGTAGTGCTTAGATCTCAAGATTCAGGAGAGCTGGAGACCCATGCTATTTTGAGAATGGCCCAGTAATGAACACTAACAATGCCAAGGCCTTGAGAGGGTTTTTGGTTGGCAGACACGTTAAGAAGATTCTGTGAGCAGTTTGTGTGTAATGCCTTATGGAAAAGAGCAGACCAGTTTCCAGCTCATTTCTTCCTATAAACCTAGGGGAAGGGTTTATGAAAAGTCTAAAATGAAAGGATTTTTCTTGGCTTGGTATAATTTTCCCAAGCTTGGCAGTAACCATAACAAAATGAAGCAAAATTCTATGTGTATACCTATTAGCAATATTTCTTCCTATTCGTAAGGAAGAACTAGAGTCTAGTGGATCAGCCAGATCAGTTTTCCCCAGTGGATATGTTATGATAATCCAGCGAATTTTAGAAATTTACATAATCGGTCTCTCAGCCGATGACTTGAGCCAATTTCCACCCAATGATTTGTGGCTATACTGCAGCCACACTCCCTCTGTACAGCAACATCATTAGTTCCCACACTTTGTTAGTCAACACCTACACACCCCAGGCAATCCTCACACTCTCACAAAGAAAAGTGGCTCCTCTTCAGGAACCTAACCATTAGATATAAGCCTATCATGGGCTTATTTCACCGCACAGAACTCTCTTCTGCATCCCCAAGATGTGGACACTTCTCAATACATATTAACATATAACCTGAGCAAACATTAACCTCAATAACTCAGTCCAATGATTGGAGTCTAGTCTGAGTTGTAGAATATTCCCAAAGAAAATATTTTGTCACTTTCAAGCACACAGAGTAAAAATAAACCAGCGGGCTATTGCTTATAGGGGTTTATTTAACGTATTTTGAAATGTTGATTTTTTTAGCTCTTTTTGGATTCTATGGAGGCTGGTAAGAGTGCCCACAAAGTTTCTTTCTCTAATTAGTAAATCTGTACTGACTACTTGTACCTTTAATTGTCAGAGAAAATCTTTTTTTCAAGATAGTGCAAGCTCAGACTATGCACAAACTATCCCAATTCCATATTAGTAGAGTACAAATGAATGAGGGTCATTATTCTTTCTGCACCCAGTGTAATGTACAAGTTCTGTGGAGAATGACCAGATGATCAAAATTCTGTTCCTATTCCAGTGGACACATTAGAATGTCACATAATGACATGTGAACATTTTTGCTTTGTTCTTTCTGTCTCACCAAGATTTCTGCAAAACTGGAATCGACTAGATAAACTGTTCCTCCATACTTTCTTTTTCTTTAGTTGTTCAAGTTGGTTTCCCATGTCTTGGAAAACAAGACGGAGTGGCAGCATTTGAAGTGAATGTGATTGTAATGAATTCTGAAGGCAACACCATCCTGCAGACGCCTCAGAATGCAATCTTCTTTAAAACATGTCAACAAGGTAATCAGTGACAGGGATTTAAGAGAAGGCTCTTATGGCTTACAGGTGTGATTTGGGCAAAAAATTATAGAGAGTTAGAGAATTTTTTTGTATAATTGTAACCATAACAACGGGAGGAGGGGCTGGTAAAAATGGGGTCCAATAATGGTACTAAGACATTCTTCCTCTGCTTTGACCCCGCCCACAATTTTAGGAACTCCAATTCCCCTTCAAAATGCCCTGTTGTCTGCCTGTCTCCTTCCCCTCCTCCAACACCGTCTTTGGGAGTCCCCACCCTCGTAGCAAGGTGGCCAGTCTTTACCAGAAACTGCCACCTGTAAAGGCAGCACTCCCCAGTCTGCCTGCAAAAGCTGGGTGCTGCCGACTCACGGAGGACAGTGTGCCACCATCATGCCCCCATCCCTGCCAGGCAAAGGCGCTCACCACCATGCCCCAGGTACCCATTTAAGCGTGAAGACTTGGCTCCTTTCCCATCCTGACACAAGCTTGTCCAGCACAGAATTTAAGCTCTGGAGGCTCAGTGCTCTAAGGATGTGCCGAAAGGTCATTCCACCCTCAGAAAGGGAATAGTGAGGGCAATATCATTCCTTCTGTTTCAGCGTGAACTTAAGGAGGTCCAGTAGATTGATAGGTGGGATGAAGGCAGAATAAAGCTGCTTTGCCTTCCTCCATGAGTCCCCTACCCCTGGAAGTAGGATTGACAGAGGCAAAATCCTAGCTTGTGCAGACTTAGTAAAGTATAAGTGGTACAGAGAGAATGAGGTAGAAGTGTCCGGATTCGATAAATTAGGATAATTGGCGCACTGGGGAAAAAGTGAGCACCAAGGTCTTCACGCTTGCTGTTAATTCACCCAACGTGACGTCAAAGGTGTCCATATAAACTTGTTTCTCTTTGGTGAAGCGGAATGCCCAGGAGGGTGCCGAAATGGAGGCCTTTGTAATGAAAGACGCGTCTGTGAGTGTCCTGATGGATTCTACGGACCTCACTGCGAGAAAGGTAAAGAACAGAGACGGCCAGCGCCCCCTGCTTGCTGCCTAAAGAAACGGATGTCGCACAGGAGACCCACATGTATTTTTAACACATCCCCTCAAATTATTTTTCTGGTCACATTATAAGGATTGGTGAAATCTTAAAAAGCCACAGAAGAGCTATTGGAAAGTATTTCTTCTAGGAGTGGTTTTCTGTTAAATCCAAGATGTGGTGAGGGGGCCGGAGAACTTGGCACAATGTCTTCATTCTTTGTGGCCACTCTCCCGCTCCCCCACTCCCAAAATTCACTATTATTTACACTATGATTTGGCATGATCTTATGAATGTTTTGAAGTATTTTTCTTCCACTTAAGTTGGTGTTTAAAAACTAGTGTTATGATTGATTTAAAAGTATCTGCCCCAATTAAAAGGAGCTTGATTCACAGTTAAGAGTGCACCTGAGTTATGAAGTTGCTATAAGGCAAAAAAAAAAAAAGGATGAAAACCATTTGTGCAGTAAGTACATCCATTTCAATGAAATTACTATTGAGAAAGTTATATAAAAAAAGAGATAAACAAGGGGCCAGCCCCATGGCTGAGTGGTTGGGTTCATGTGCTCTGCTTCGGTGGGCCGGGGTTTCACCAAGTGTGGACACGGCACCGATCTTCGAGCCATGCTGAGGCGGCATCCCACATGTCACAACTGGAGGGACCCACATCCAAAAATACACAACTGTGTATGGCGGGGAGGGGCTTTGGGAGAAAAAGGAAAAATAAAATCTTAAAAACAAAAAAGAGAGATAAACAAGAAAATGTGTATTAACCACAAGATGCTTAAATACTAAGCTTATTTGACCAGAGTGGGCAAAATATTTTCCATCTTCAAGAAATAAGAATTTTTCTTGTTTGCATTTATTTTGGTATTAGGGGATAAGGGAAATAGGGCAGGAAAAAATATTTACAGTCGTCAGAAGACCACATCTTAGTCAAAATGATGATTCTGGGCAAATTATACTCTGTGGTCAATGGAGCAATTCCAAAATTGTCTTCTATGAAGTTGGTTAAAAAATAGCCTGATTTACAGCACAAAAATAATTTTTAATATAGCACACTTGTATCTCTAAAGAGTGACTGACTATTTTAGAATCAACCACAAAGCTTGAAAACGTAGATCTGTTTCCAAAGTGGTCTTGCTCCAAAACCCTATTTGGCCTTAATCGGAGTTCTCTCTCTGTTAGCCCTGTGCGCGCCCCGATGTATGAATGGCGGGCTCTGTGTCACTCCGGGTTTCTGCATCTGCCCGCCTGGATTCTATGGAGTCAACTGTGATAAAGGTAACAGTTTCTTTTTAAGAACAAGGTTCTACTTACTTTTTAAATGTTTGGTTAAAAGAAGTACATTTAATGTATCATCACTCTTTGTAACAGCTCTGTAAATAAGTTGTATCGTTTAGCTGGCTGCTATAATAACTTTAACCCTAAATTTGAGTGTAGTTTAACACAGTAGAAGTTTCTTTTCACTCGCAGAATGCTCCGGTGCAGGAACACTGGTCAGTGGGCAGGCAGCTCTTCTCCATGCAGTGACTCAGGGGCCCCCGTGCCTTTCATCTGTGGCCCTGCCTAGAGCTTTAGAGTTCTCTGGATCCAGCTGATAAGCAGAGAAAGAGAGACTGGAGTAGGCAAACTGCTTGGAAAAAAAAGGCCCTGCTCCAGAAGTGACCCACAAAACTTCCACACCTATTGCATGCATAGGAATTAGCCTCATGCTCCTACCTGGATGCAGGAAAGAGAAATATCATCCCTGGCTGGACAGCTGTCTCCCGCTGACAATTTTATGGGACAGGAGCATGGATTTTTGTGAACAGCTAGGTGCCCCTGCAACATGGGGTTTTGGTATGTCCTAAATCAGTTTTATGGGTGAGCTTCTAAGACTGAAATGAAACAAGCTGCACCAGGTTGCCTGATCTGGAAGTTCCCTGGCCCTCAATTCAAGACTCTCCTCACAGATCACATCCCTGAGAGATCCGGTTCCTCCTTCCTGTAATACGGCATCATGGCCAGACTCTACTCTCAGAAAATAGATTCAAACTTGGCTCTAAAATATTACTGAAGGAGTCATACTCTTTACCAGATACCTATCTATTTTGCCCCGTTCACATCTTTTATGAAAATATCAATAATATCCTTCAAAGTGTATGTATTTAATAAAATTATCCTTGTGTCAAAAATGCTAATGGCATGAGTAGAGCACTGTTTTTTAAGTAAATATATCCCTCGAAATAAAACGATGTGTTATTTTTGAGAAGTGTCTCTTTAGTGATAATGCAGTTAGCACCAAATAAGATTGAAATGAGCAACTTTTAAAAAGAAAGAAAAGCCAAAGGAAAGAGCCCTTAGCATGAGTCAGAAGAATAATTTGAGGTTGTCTGCTGTTTTATCATGCACAAAGTAATTTCCTACAATTACCTGATGTTACTCTCAACAACTGTTTGAGATGTGTCGAGTTTGATTCATCTCATTCCCAGGTAAGCAAAACGAGGTTTGTAGAACTCGGGTAGCTTGACCCCCCCTCACATCTTCCACTGTGCCGTGTGGCCACTCAGGCTGCCGCGTCAGTCCCAGTTCCTCCACGAGAGACTCTCTGTCTGGGCAGATAACTTCATCTCCCTGTGGGTCACGCTTTTCCCATCTCCAAACTGGAAATTAAGCCCTTGGCTCCTCACTCCCCACCCTCAAGCTAATTGAGATAATACGTGAGAGCATCTCTACCTTTTATTTTTAAGTGATCCCTTAAACGATAGCATTGGCTTAAAAACAGTTTTTAAAATTTCTATTCATAAAGGTGAACCGCTAGTGACACTGCTAATAATTAACAGCTTAACAGCCACTGAGTAAAACTCGTTATGATGAAGCTTCTTTTTAATTTGTTTAAATTTAGCATACAGCATCTCTGCTATTTCAAAATTGGGTAATTCTTGAAGCAGAATTATCTCATGTTATCTTGAAACTATTAGGAAATAGAGCAAATCCTTCAGAGATTTGGATGAAGAACTCATGTATTAAACAGGCTTAAAGAAACCATTTGTGAGGCCTGCTAACGTAGACGTGGCCATTTTGGTGTAGTTTGCACAAGGAAACGTCAGCTGCAGTGCGTTTCTAATGCCGTGGCGTCACAAGCACTGCCTGGTTGCTGTTGAAGGAAAACATCCATGTGTACTTGAGTACATTTTACATTTTGTAATATTCTACCTTTCAGATGAAAGATTTTCCTACTTGTTATGCTCCAGTAATTTTTTTAAAAAATTTTTTTGTAAAGTCTGTTGAAATTCCACTTGGTCTCACTGGAGATCTGGGAACATTAAAAAATATTGCTTTTTACTACCTCAACAAAAAGGTGCATTTATTATCCAGGAGGGAGCATAGAGCTTCTTAAAAATGGTTTAATTATTGGCGTGGAGCTAGACCTTGGCACCACGTATTTGAAAAAACATCCAAGATTAACTTACAGTGGCTTTGGGACCTCTGTCGCAAACTTTAGGAATTGAGTCGTTCAGTCTTGGCCCAGCATACTCTCAGCCCCTGTGAGGCTTACGGAGGGTCTCTGGCTTGTTTTCCTAGTCAAGATATTGCACAACAGAAATGTAGAGAAGCTTGGTCAGGACGGTCAAATATTATGCAAATACTAAGAACGTGGCCAAATTCTATAACCAGCTTTGTCATATTCTATTACTTTCAATTAAGCTCCCAGGTTCGTTGCTCTCCCCGGTGCCCATTTCTCTCCTCCTTCTATTTTACGTCCCAGTGAGCAGTGAAATTCCCAGAGTTGACCCCAGGAGAGAGGGTTTGGGATGAATCACACAGTATGGTTACTACCTGGATAATCTCGTTCACTGGCCTCCCACAGTAACTGATCCGAGCTCTTCGTCCCACAGGCCCCACCTCTGGGATTTCACAAGGGTCGACTGTCTGTCTTTTCCTGAATACAATTACTCCTTCCTCCAAACGTCATAAAAGTTTATTTTTAAAAAATTCCTGTCACATAAGATGAATCTCTGTTGTTCTTATTCTGAAGGAAAAGTTGCTTTCTCCTTTGTCAGCCCCTAATATTTACGAATTCTCTCCCTTTTATGTATGCCAAAGTAAGTTTTCTCCTTTTATTCTTCCTTTATCTGAAAAAAATATTTTTGAGGGTTTATAGTGTTCTCCTCTTAAGGGCATAGATATTTACAAGAAAGTTAAAAAGGTAATTTTTCTACACACCATGTCCTTTTTCACTGAGATGTAAACCCCTAGGAGTGAGTACTATATAAAGTGTATCCTGTTATGTTGCTGGAATCCACAAATGGCCAAGCGATTGGTTACAATTCTTGTGTTTGGCAAGCAGCTTACTTTACTAAATACCTAAAAGGACAAGTAACAGGTGCCTCAGGACTATCACCTAACTTAAGCAAGGGTTTTTTTCCAGATTTACCCTTCTGTCTAATGCGACACCTTGTTGTTCATCCTAATAGCAAACTGCTCCACCACCTGCTCTAATGGAGGCACCTGCTTCTACCCTGGAAAGTGTATTTGCCCTCCAGGACTAGAGGGAGACCAGTGTGAAATAAGTGAGTACTGACCTTCATTCTCTTTGTTTTGTGGGTCCTTAGGAACTCCATCTAACCCCTCCATGTTATCAGTCAGGAATCTGATGCCCAGACACAGTCAATAGCTTATCTAAGGTCTCAGGCCACTGGTTTCTTTTCACCAGATTCAGCTGCCATTCATTTTGGCTAAAGGTGGGGCAGAGAGTCATGACATAGCTCAGCCCAGAGGACTCAGAGCAAATGCTCTCTGCCTCACTTATGTCTCGGTTTGGGTTGTTCATCAAGTTGTGTTGTTTCTTGTTAGTGATTTCATCCCCTTCTCATTGTGCAGAGCCCACAGTTTCAGCCTGGAAATGTAGACTAGAGCTTGGGGACAGCTGGGGTTTTGTCACCTACCTGCAGGCATAGAGAGTTTTTACTCTGCCATTCACTACTGCCTTTCCTAAACTAGACAGAGCCCAATAATGTATCTAAAAGAAGAGGGTAGACTCAAGGAAAAGGAGAACAAAGGTGCACAGCAATAAAAAAGAACGAATGAATAGCACACACGACAATGTGAATGAATCGCACAGACATTAAGTTAAAGGAGCTGGACCCATAAAAGTGCATCCTGCACGATTCCATTTCTATGAAGTTCAAGAACAGGCAAAACTCATGGATGATGAGTGGTTGGGGCACAAAGGAACTTTATGGGGTGCCCAGATGCTCTAGATCTTGATTGATGAAGTGTCACGAGTGTTGATTTATGTAAAAAAAAAAAAACAGTTGAGCTGTGAACTTAAGATGGGCACACGTCATGCCTTCACTATATGTTTATCATGCTTCAATACAAAAACATGAAAATTTAAGAGTGGAATGTGGTAGGTAATCACCACTTTGGGAATCAGGGTATCAAACTGCTTGCCTTGGCTGTGCCACCCACCAGCCATGTGACCCTCAGCATGTCACTGAAACTCTGTTAAATTCAGAGATAAGCCAACCCCATTCCAGATTGCTCTAGGATCCAGAAGACAGGTAACACCAGAGCTCACTCAGGAAGGAGCAAAAGGAATGTGAGCTGGTCTGCTGGGGTGCCATGTCCCTGCCCTTCTGGAAGTTCTGGAATATGGCATTTTCATTTCCAGCTGTATTGTGTCTGTAAAACACCGCTGTGTTTGGCAGAGCCGTTGTTTCTGAAGTTGTAGTGGGTTCAAAATTAAATAATACTGACTTCCTATTCTAATTTTCAACCTCTAATTTATTTGTGGGTTTTTGTACTTTAATGAGTAGAACATGAAGTAACCATTTTTTGTAGAGTTCAAATGAAATACGTCTGAAGTTTCCATAGAACATGTAATTAATTGTCAGGATGTGGTTTCTGTTCTTGTTAATTGCCCTGCCCTGATAAAGGTATCTCTGATCTAACGCCCCGCAATTCTCTCCCCGTCCTTAGTCTCGGGCTTTGCATGCTTAGTTGGTTCATGTTTATGAATCTTTGTTCATGAGCTCATTTCTCCGCATCTAAGTCCGTCCTTTAATGCCCTTAGGTTTATGACCTTTCTACTGGCAGAGACAGTGTTTTCTATTCCTAGCTTTTTTTCCTTAACTGCACCGAAAATGTGGGCCTTTGAAAGCTCCTAATTATCCCTATCACAAGTTATACTCAGATCCTTTAAGGAAATTTCCTGTTTCTATTACAAGAACCACATTACTAGGAAAATATGGAAATGGGTCTTGAGTTGAAAAAGGCCTCGAGTGTAATAGAGACGCAAAATTGAATTATGTGTTCTTTTTTTTTTTTTTTTTTGAGGAAGACTAAGCCCTGAGCTAACTTCTGCTGCTAATCCTCCTCTTTGCTGAGGAAGATTGGCCCTGAGCTAACATCCATGCCCACTTTCCTCTGTTTTATATGTGGGACGCCTGACACAGCATGGCTTGATAAGCGGTGCACAGGTCTTCACCCAGGATCCAAACCAGCAAACCCCGGGCCGCCGAAGCGGAACGTATGAACTTAACCACTGTGCTACCAGGCTGGCCCCTGTGTATTCTTATCTTTAAACTGAGATATAACTCACATTCCATAAAATTTACCATTTTAAAATATACAATTCAATATATTCACAAAATTGTGCAACATCACTTCTAATTCCAGAACACGTCATCACCCCCCAAAAGAAACCCTGTCCCCATTAGCAGTCACTCCTCACTCCTCTCTCCTCAAGACCCTGGAAACCACTAATTTACTTTCTGTCTCTGTAGATTTGCCTATTCTGGACATGTCATCTAAATAGAATCATACGACATATGGCCTTTTGTGTCTGATGACTTTCACTTAGCGTGATGTTTTCAAGGTCTATGTGTTCTCCGTAGCTTTGCCAACACTATGCTTATCTGGGATTATTGTTTATGAAATATGTATTCTGATGGTATTTATATTTTCATTTCTCCTGGCCTCTACCAGGAGTGGTATCTGCTCAGACTTCATTCTGACTTGATTACGAGACCCACCTGCACACTAACAAATGTGACTGTGCTTAGAGGCGTCTGGATGTGTGTGGTACACATTTATCATGATATTTAAGGTTCCTCGATCTCCCAAGAATCTTTAATGAACCTCCAGTTAAAAAAACTACATAAGTTATTTATACTGTATTATAAATGGGTTTTTAAAATAACGTAATAGGTTCTTATTATTATAAAAGTTCTCTGTACAAAATGTTCTCTGTAAAAAATTTGGAATATTGGGGGCCGGCCTGGTGGCACAGTGGTTAAGTTCGCACGTTCCGCATCTCAGCGGCCCGGGGTTTGCCGGTTCGGATCCCAGGTACGGACATGGCACCACTTGGCAAACACCATGCTGTGGTAGGCATCCCACATATAAAGTAGAGGAAGATGGGCACGGATGTTAGCTCAGGGCCAGTCTTCCTCAGCGAAAAGAGAAGGATTGGCAGTAGTTACCTCAGGGCTAATCTTCCTCAAAAATAAAAATTTAGAATATTGGATAAAACAATTAAAAATCATCCATAATCCTAAAATCCAGAGGTGATGGTTGTTGGCACTTATTGTAAACTATTTTTATCTTTTTTCCTATGTGAAGCAGAGTCGCAGATTTTAGTTATCCCACAAACCAATGGGCAGAGGAAATTTGATGTCCTTATATTGTCAGTGCCTGTCTCATTGCTCTCATTGGACTCCTATGCTGGTTATAGTAAAAATGCTGTTTAAATTTAGTCAGATCTGTTTGTCTTCAGGCAGTGCTTAGTCTGTTTGAGGTAAAAATGTGTAATCTCTCAAGTTGACCCAGTTTTCTGCTCTCCAATGGAGAGAGTTTGGTTGCAAAATATTTCCAGGAAAAGGAAGTCAAAATTGAAGACACTTGTAGGATTCTGAATTTTAAAGCAATCAGATCTTCATGAGGTTTTGGCTTCGTGAGATTTGAAGTAGGAGCAGCCTTCCCCCAGTCACATGCATCGTATGTAGGGTGATAACCAGGAGAGCACATCCTCCTTCCTGGCTGTAGTGACGCTCAAGAGCCTCGCTTGCCTCTTGCTGAGAAAACAAAAGGACCCATGGAGTCGATGAGAAGGTTCCCTCCACTAGTCATTCTCTGCGGTATCCTTGGTCACGGCATCCTCCTCTCATACAGCATGGGGAAACTTGGGCTCACCAAGTATTTCCCAATAAGTACTCCATCGCTTCTCCCATATAACTATTGTCCCACTTCTTGCTTACTTGACAAACCCCAGGGCATTGCAGAGTCCTGTGATGTCCTCCAGTTTTGTGCATGTGATGGGGTCAGATGTTTCTGTGATGCAAATGGAAGTTCAGAGTTAGGTATTCCTTTCCTCTAGGTAGGAGTTGGGATCCTGACCAAATAGTAAATGCTGTTCTTTGTATCCAAATCTAGCAAAAAGGAGTTTTTGGATTTTTAATGGTCAATCAAAAGGTGGTATTCTGTTAGTATTAAGGTTGTTTTAATACGTGTTTCTAGAACACTTCTGCATTAGAACGACCGACCTAAAGGTCTAATGGCATTCCAGGTTTTCAGGAGACTCTAACATCTCAGTCTTGTATCTATACTGTCTCCACAATGACTAAACGCTGCTCTGGTCAATTTATAGATGAAGAAAGTCCTTTTGGATATGTAGAAAGAGAAGCAAAGTGTTTCTAGCAAAATGATTTTTATATAGAATCACTTCCTGTTTGTCAAGCGTAGTGCTTTTGGTAAAATATTTAGTACTTCACTTCTTTCAACACTTTATTTGACCATAAAAAGAAGAGGTTAGAGATTGAAAGGTGGGTTGTTTTAGGATAAAGATTTCGTTTCTCCTCCTTGTGTATCGAGGCCTTTGTAATGAGTGTTCTGCTAAAGTGGAAAAAAGCACAAGAACACCAACAATAAGAACTAAATCCCAAATCTTGCCCGACCTAAATCCGACGGCTCTTTGCTCTCTTTGGAACATCGTTATGCCAGTTACAGGATGTGGTTTCAGCTCCAGGTGAACAATCCTTTATCTTTTACTTCTTCAAAAAACTCACCCTTTAGAATGGCAAATTCTAGATTGCAGAGGGAGTTCTGGAGTAAGAAAGAAGAAAATTATTGTACAATTTTTACATCTAAGATCGTATTCCAGCCCTAAAATCCTGTGGTTCAAAGATCTATGAAAACATCAGCAATTCTCAAGATTAAAGAAAAGAATGAGGTATCACTAGGATCTAAGAGGTTCCAGAAAAATGCATAGGTGTGGTATCAGGCCCCTTGTGTGCCCCACGTCGTATTCTTCTCAGCTAACCCTTCAGTCCAACCGCTGCTACAACAACCTGTTTGGCACAGGCATAACCTGATTCCCTCATCTTAGCTATTCCACACTTCTCTTGCTTTCCACCTAGAGACTTCTCTGAGTCCTAAAAAAAATGCAGCCTGTGCTCACACAGTCGCGGAGTGGAAGTGCGAGGAAGTAATCCCATGACCAGTGGGAGATGGGTGCTGATGAATAATGCTCCCCTCTCCCTTCTTCCAGACAACTTGCAGGTGCAGTTCCACGGCTCCTTGGAAGGACCCAGCAGTACAGAGCCTGGTTGCCGGCAGTGATGGCCAACCTACAAACACACTTTTGTATTGGCTTTCCCTCCTTCCCTGTTTCACTCTTCCTGTCCCCCTACTCCTATTTCCTACGATCACTTCCCCAAATAAACTATCTGCTTGCAAGCCCTGCTTTCTGGAGAATCCTGGGCCGAGACAGATGTCATCAGGCACAGGTGTGGGCTTGCTTTCAGAAAAAATGACATTCACAATCCGAACTCAGAGAAAAGATCATTTGGAGGGTCATTCATGTTTTAACTTTTAGTATATCTTAAATTACAAGTGTTTATGAGTCAGTTAAAATATTATTCTGTTTATTAAAAAATAATGTAAATAAATACACCATTTGGGCAACACATTTATTGCAGAAGATATATATCCGAAATCATAAGTAAAAATACTAGCGTGTTTGTTCCAAAAACGAAACAGGAACAGTATCAAAGCCAGAACAGATCTGAAATAAGTGGAAATAATTGCCATTTAGAAGCATTTATCCTCTCAAAGCCTTGCGACTCCTTTGAAAAATGTAATTACCTCTGAATGAAGCTCTGAGTTCCTTGCTTATTTGCATTCGTCCTTATTTCAGGCAAATGTCCACAACCCTGTCGGAATGGAGGTAAATGCATTGGTAAAAGCAAGTGTAAGTGCCCCAAAGGTTACCAAGGAGACCTCTGCTCAAAGCGTAAGTGTCCCTACGTGTCATCAACCTGGGTGATTACGGGATAACTAAAGGAGCCGTTGTCTCCTACTGCATAACCTCTGTACCTACTGCATGATGCCCAGGCATCTCAGTGAACCCTTCTCACTGACAGGAACGTCTCCTTTAGGTAGACCAGAGGTGCTGTGTGAAATCCATGCATGGAAAAGACTTAGACACTGTCACACGCACAACTGAACTTTCTACTGGAGTTTTCTTAAGGAAGATAAACTTCCATTGCCCAGCAGTTTCAGCGTCCTACAGAGGGTCTTTTCTGAATGAGAAGCATCGAGCTTCGTTTCAGATCCCTCTCAGGACTTTTCCAAAGAGTCCAAAATCAACTTATAGCCGGAGATTGACTTAGAAAAAAAAAAGTTAGAGGATGAAGCCAAAACTAACACATTCTAAAGAACTGCGGGGAAAGCAGCTCTCTAATTCCGTTGAAAAATGAAAGCTCAGGGAACATTCTTTTTATCTCCTCTGAATCTAGCTGTCTGCGAGCCTGGCTGCGGTACACATGGAACCTGCCATGAACCCAACAACTGCCAATGTCAAGAAGGCTGGCATGGAAGACACTGCAATAAAAGTGAGTGGAACTGGCTGGGGAGCCAGCCCCCTTCATGTCTGCTTCTTGGCTCTAAGGCTAAAAGACAACCCATAACTCAGCCCTGCTTTCTGTTTCATTAAAAGCAACTTCTTTTCTGCCCCTTCTCCCCCTTGCTTCCTCCCGCCCCCCACAACTCTCTGAACTTTCCAGTCTACGCCTTAGCGTGTCAAGAAGCATGCATCATTGTAAATATCAGCACATCTGTAAAATAGCCCCACAACGTCTCCTGGGTTAAAATACTTCATACAGGTTGATGTGATAATACAGCATGTTAACCAAGAAAGAAATAAGGAAGTAAGACTTTAAGTCAAATGTAAAATCAGTATCTACTTGGCTCTGACTTTATCATCCAAGATTTATCAAGAGCATATAAAACATGAAGAATTTTGCTCTTTAAAATCTTTACATTGCATTGGTTATGGTATGTTTTAAATGGGTTTTTGTGAGGGAAAGAAAAGGTCTATGAAGGATGGGAGAGGTGTTACAATGGAGTTGCATTTTTTCAAATTTACTGACTACCAAAAATGAATCAGCTGTTTAGATAATAAACCACGGCTTGTTTTATACACAATATGAAACTCGGTAAATTCATCCATTTTGTTTTGTTTGGGCTCTTTCTGTGCTGTAAGCCTGAATTGGGCTCTGGGGACACAAAAACAGACAGAGAAGGCCCTGCCTGGCGGAGCCCTGGGTCTAAGGGGAGGGACGGTCAATTAGCAAGTGAACCAGATCAGCGGTGCGGTTTCAGTCCGTCTCGAAGCTGGAACTCGGAATCCTAAGTAAGGGCCCACTGCCCTCTGTCCTTTAAGGAAAGGAAGGTTTCAATTATACAACACCCTTTGATAATAGACGTCTGGATTGTGTCTATCATATTGTGTCTCCAAAACAATGGACACAAATTGAACAAGTGACGTACATATCAGATGTTTTTCTAGGTCAGTGGTCATCCAAAGTGCATGCAGCCCAGTGAGCATGGAAATGACCAGCTGGAGTGCAGAGGGAAAATATTAGTTTTTAAATATTTTTGATATTTTATGTTATTTTATTTAAATTTGTATAAATATATATGCATTATGTAAATATTTCTATATCAAGCTCTAATTTCTTATTTTTGTGCGTATTTTGTAATGCTCGCATGATATTATTCTGGCTTACATGTAATACATTTGTGTGTAGGTATACGTGATTATTTGTTTGTTTATTTTAAGGGAGATCCGTGTCTGGTCTGGGCTACACCTCTCCATTAGTTTGAGTCTTCTTCATCGATTTGAGTCTTTTTCACCCACTGAGTGACTGGGTGGTAGATTGAAGGGGCTTCAGGTGGGCATAGCGTAACAAGAACTGCAGGTCCACTGGAAAATAGCTCCTTCATCCCGCGGGGAACGGTCAAACGGTATCCCTGCTAGAACAGACTTAGGCGGAAGCCTTCTTTGGACTAAAAGATTGATAGAAAACTAACCATTTCTAGAACCACTTTGGAAAAGAGTAAGCCAAACCTTTTATGCCACCCTTTACACAGGATTCAAACCCTGAGCCTTGTCCCAAAATCAAAGTAACTTTCCAGAAGTCCTCGGGCCTAGGGACACACTGAGGTGAGACCCTACATCCCAGGACTCAATTACAAAGGTCTTCTGAGACTCACATTTGGGGCCTGATGACCAAGAGTGATGGGAGGAGAGTACAAGGGTCACCACTGCTTCTGCTGATACGCTCGCTCGCTCTTCCAAAAAGAGGGCAAGTCAGGGGCCGTCCCCTAGTGTCAATGAGCAATTCTCACAGGTCTGCCGGCACCCAGCAACATCCCTACTTGAAGACGATGCTGCTGAAGCTATTGTCCTCGGTGGACCGCCTTCAGATAAAGGCAGTGCATGTCTAGAAGACGCCCCGGTGCTTGATGAAAATGCAAACGTGTTATCCAGGAAAGGCTGCCCAGCCATTTGTGCGTTAGCTAAGAGAATCAGGCTGAAAGAATGGGGTGTATTTTGACTAGAGGGAGGTCGTGAGGAACTCTGAGGCACAGAGTTCTGCAAAGAACAGACTCCCAGTGGGGTGACACATTGGGAGGCCTCAGGCACCCAGACATCCTAGTGGGGAGGAGGATACTGGAGACAGATGTCCCCGCTTCGGCTCCTCCTTGCCAGCGGGAGGTTTGGCCTTCATGGGTGGCAGGGAGGCAGCAGGAGAGGGACGTACTCCAGCACATTGTTGGCTCACATTCTGGCCATTTCATGAGCTACTAGCCTGCATACTGACAATTCACAGAAACACATTCAGGAACAAAGTGTTCTGTTTTCAGTAGTTGTTTAGTGGCATGCTTGCATTTAAAAGCCACAAAGAACAAGTGAAATGCTGAACTTGACTCTAACGCACAGGGAGATGGAGGCAGATTTTTAAAAATAGGATTGCCATCTTGGATCAGTTCTAGGAAATCAGTAGAAATGAGTCAGTGCCCCGAGCACCTCCAGTGGCTCACAAGGAGGAGGAAGGGAGGCCTCAGGCTGTGCAACTCAGAGTTACACTCCACTGGCAACTGAGCTGGAAACGCAAAACTCACAAATCCCCATTGATAAGGAATCAGTTCAAATCGTAACCCTTCTCTAACATGTAGAGTGGAAGTTCTTAATTCTTACAAAATTCCTATCTTGTGTAAGTGCAGTAGTCACACCCGATCATGTGATCTGGGTGAAGATTGGGGGTTGTCACATTGAGCTGGAGCAATATATCATCAGGCTGGTTTTGCAATGCAGTGAAGAGGCTCAGCGATCAGATTCTCTGCAGAAGCTCCCTGCCTTCAAGACCTCAGGGCTAGATCCCTACCCGTCCTTGGTGGATAACATCTTCCATTCAATCGCATTCATCCAAACTTTGCATCAACAGTTTCTGCACGGCCAAAATATGCAGTGAGTCAGGGAGGCAATGGAAGCCAGATTTCAGGGATTTAGTAAAATGGGCTTCTTTTAACAGAGATCTTGAACCTGTAACATCCCTTCATTCAGGTAGCTTTATGTGGTCCCTGTGGTCCTTCACTCTGGGTTGAAAAGGGAAAATGGATTTCATTGGAATGGTTAATAATGAATCCAAAGAGCCTGTTTTTGTAGTTTCTTTTCTTTTAAGATGTGAATAATTTTGCAGGGTATGGAGCTAGCCTCGGGCTCGCCCCGAGGGCGGCAGGCGCCAGGCTCCGGCAGCACGCGCCTGCACTTAAAAAGGCTGAGGAGCGGCAGAACCCACCTGAATCCAATTACATCTGGTGAACTCCGACGGCTGAAACGTCTTAAGTTACACCAAGTTCATAGCCTTCATTAACCTTTCATGTGTTGAATGTTCGAATCATGTTCATTACAGTTAAGGATACTGGCCTGAATTTTATTAGCTTCATTATAAATCACTCAGCTGATATTTACTCTTCCTTTTAAGTGTTCTAAGTACGTCTGTAGCGTGATGGTATAGGTTTTCTTGTTTCAGTGCTTTGGGACAGATTTTTTATTATATCAGTTGATCAGGTTAAAATTTTGTCTTTTCATTGTGTCGTTGGCAGACAATTTCTAAAATTACAATGCATTCGTGGTGTTGAGGGGCCGGGGGTACCCTAGAGAAGGTGAATGGAACAAACCAGCCTCAATCACAAGGATTTAGATGAAGCAGTAAACAGTGCTAAAGTTATAGCTTTCAAATTTTGTCGTGTATTTAGATATTTGTCACATTTTTAATTGCCCTTACTTTTAAACCCTCAGTACAATATTTTGACTTTCCCCTGATCCCAGAGAATTCATTATTAAAAAAAGAAAGAAAAAACACTGTTGTAGTAACATTTAAACAATATAATATATTGTAAACACAATAAAATAGGGAATATAATGTATGAACTTTTGGCATTGGCTTGAAGCAATATAATATATTGTAAACAAAACACAGCTCTTACATAATAAACATTTTATACTGTTCGTGTGTATAAAATAAAGGTGCTGCTTTAGTTTTTGGACTGTCGTCTGGAGTGGTCTTTGCATGTGGAAATAAAGTTGGTTGCAAGTGAGTGGTAGTTAAAACTTTGCAGCACCGTAAAAAAGAGAAGATACTCCATTCTCTGAGCCTGTCTTAGCCCTCCAGCCTCGTCTCCCCTCCCAGCTCTGTCTCTACCGCAGCTGTGCCACACCACACTCTGATGTCCCTGGCTGCACAACGCCCTTTTGCATGTCAGCTCTCAGCTTAGTTGTCATTTCTTTCAGGAGGTCTTCTCTAACTAGAAAGTGTTAAATATGCCATTAATAGAAGACATTCTAAGACTTTCTAAAAGTGTCACAATGTCACAAATGAAAAGTGTTTATTTAAACATTTATTAAAAGCCTGTTGGTTATATGTGTTATCCCACAATCCTATGAGGTGGGTATCATTACACCCTTTTACAGATCAGAAACTGAGGCTTGGGGACAGGAAGCATTTTACCCAAGATCATGGACAGGTTACAATCCATGTCATCTGACTCTGAAGCCTTAACACTCTGCTATGCTTCCTCTTTCCTTTTTCTTAGGAAATACAGTAGAACACAAAACTCCACAAATCCTAGGTAGCAACTTTCCAACATATTTTAATGTTCTCATTCTCCCAAGGGAATGTGGACTTTATTCGATAGATGATCGAAAGCCTACAAGTTTTCTTATGCCAGGGAGCGGCAATGATCGGTTGTGTGATTTAGGGACGTGATCAAGGGAGTGGCTGGAAGCAGAATGAATGCATCTCATTGCGGTGCTGGACCACAGCGGTTCTCCTCCCACCAGCCAGAGCCAGAGTGTCAGCCTGTGATCACCCAGACTTGGCAAAGCAGGCCAGGAGCCAGGGAGCTAACCCTGGGATTCTAATACGAGAACTAACTTATTTATTTAAGACTTTTAAGTAAAAATCCAGATGCATGATAATGAGGATCTAAGACCATGGCAGAAAGTTCAGTTTGGGCATAGGATGGTAATAATAACAGTAACGAACACTTCTATGGAGCTTAGTTTATTCTAAGTGCTTCCTTGTACTAACTCATAGGTGAAAAATAGAATGGCAGGAAGCTGGACTGAAGGCAGAGTGACAAAATTCAGGAGTCTAGGTCTGTCTTCTCCAGACCATTTTGATTGCACACCCCAGTAGAAATTTCTGAGCACACGTGTATAACTACCAATATATGCATTAGAAAAGCCAGAAATGTTCAAAGGAAGAGATAAAAATACAAATAGAAGCTCTGATATTTTCTTCACTTATCCATTTACCCAAAAGATGGTTTTAGGTACACCCTGGAGTACACACCCCCATAGCAGACTTCAGGTAAAGGATGAGATAATAGGATCTGAAATGGCTTTAGTGTCAGAGAGGAGAGTTTGGACTCGCAAGAGATTTCAGATCTAAGCAAGGGACTAGATCACCAATTGAATGTAGGGATTAGGAAGAGCGAGGAATCTGGACAGTGATGCTAATGACTAAGGAGCGGCAAGTGTGGCCAGCGGGGAGGGTTTCCAGAGATGTTGAGTTTGGGTTTGAAGGTCTTGAGTTTAACACGCCTTTGGAAGATCTTGGCGGAAATGCCTAGTAGACACTTGGAAATATGGTTAGGCCAATAAGTTTTAATTATTAGTCATATTATAAATGAATAATGCTAATTAAATATTGAATACTTTTAATAAAAATATACAAATAGCTTTATTTGGTGAGATACAGTATGATTCACTTGTGTTTTGTTGTGTTTTTAGCAAAGTGATTGAGCACCTGCTCCCCATTCCCCTCTAAATGTTTTATGAGCCTTCATCCAAAAAATCCCCTTTGGTGCCCTCGTTAATTTGTGTGGAATCACAGCAGTGGGGCCAGCTCTCGAAACAAAGGCCAATAATGTGGGATATGAAATAATTGTTACTCTTATGAAGTTACCATAGAAGAGGAGGCAGGGGAGGAAGAAGAAAAAGGAGGAGGAGGAGGAAGAGGAGGAAGAGAATATTTATGTAAAATACCTCTAAGCAACCATTTAAAAGTTAAAAAGTAAGGAGTTGAGGCAGTCAGAGGAGATGTGTACCATTTGGCAAGATAATATAAGTAGGAAAAAGAGACAAAAAGAAATAAAGTTAGACAATAAAATGGGTCCAGGAGTGAGGTTAAGACGAAAGGCGTCCAAGGACTCTTGCACACCTGTGAGAGATGGATGGTACAGTTAGCTCTGTCACACCTGTGAGAGATGGATGGTACAGTTAGCTCTGACACACCTGTGAGAGATGGATGATACAGTTAGCTCTGACACACCTGTGAGAGATGGATGATACCATTAGCTCTGACACACCTGTGAGAGATGGATGATGCCGTTAGCTCTGACACACCTGTGAGAGACGGATGGTACAGTTAGCTCTGATACACCTGTGAGAGATGGACCATACAGTTCCCACTAAGCTCTGCTCCAACCACCTCCAAGAGGAAGCCATGGCTCATTTCAAGTCCCAAAGACCATAAACACAAAACTAGTCACTCAGGAGAAGTTAAACTAACAAAGGAACTTACATTAGGGCTGGATTAAGACACATAGGTCTGTGGGAAAGCTACTTTTTTGGCATCCTTTCAAGCTGATAGTCTTTCAAATGTTTCTTCCTCATTTGTTTACAAAAGAACTGCATGAACAAGAGGTTAAGAAGAGGGTTGCCGACACAGGGGAGCTCCTCATCCTCTATCCCAGGCAATTTTAGCATCTCTAACACTAAATTTAGTGTCTCTGACACTAAAATTCTATGCCCCACCCAGCAAACAAAAGCTCTCCAGTCAAATTCAGTTAAGCTACTCAGAGGGAAGTTTGTTGAGCATGTTGTTACGTGAGCATGCTCCTTGAAATTCTTAACACCACCTGAGTGGCTTCTGAAAGCCTTCCCTTCAACCATATACAGGGCTCCTCCTAAAAGGAGTTTTGGTACCTAGATATCTTCCCATCTTCTTCTATGTCCAGTGAGCCTGATGACACAATTTTAGCTTGATGTGCTCAGCATAGCCCCAGAGGAGCCACCCTTTCCGTGAGCTCTAATTGAGGGCGAGAGAAATGTGTCCTTGAGGGGTCCTCGTAAAGCGATCAGAGTGCCATGTAATGCACAGCACTCTTGGTCATACAGACAGAGTAATAACAGAGAGGGCTGTTTCTTTCCAAATTCTTCAAGAAGGCACAAATCGTCACAATAATGTGTAGATGATAAAAGCATTTCTCCCAAAGTAGGAGAGAGGAAGGGGATATCATGACGTGAGCAATTTTCAAATTGGGGAAATGAGAAACATTGCCATTTCAGAAGAATTTTCTGAGGCAATAAAAAAAGAAAGAAAGAAAGGAAAGAAAATGACTATCTAAAGACAGGAGTTTTGTAGTCATAATTTTTAGGCAGTTTATGCAAGTGGTGCAAATATAAAAGTTTAATAAGCATATTGAATAAATGTCCTCCATATGGCTCAACATAAAAAAATAGAAACCATATACAGGAAACTTACATCATAAAGTGTTCAGGTGTTCAGTAAGAGTTTTTTACATTCTCACATAAACTCCAAATGTAAATTGATTTTCCACCTGTTTACTGGTTTGTTGTCAATAAGAATATAAAAATTACAAATGAAAAATGATTTTTATTAAGCTTGGGCATTGCAGGACTTTTCCTTGGTAACTCATTTCTCTTCCCAATCACGTTCAGTTTGCACAACTGTTGAGATTACCCGGGATTTCTTGAAAGTCCAAACCAAGAGAAAGCTACTCTGAGATGACAAATAATCCATCAAATCCAGGAGGATCATTGAAAGTTGACTCATCGCAGGGTGAATATGCTTCTTGCTCTGGCGGACATGACACTGGACAGTCCAGCCTTGAGCATGGTCCTGAGGCTGGATCTGGCGCCATGGCTGGGAGAGAAAAGCAAGAGGAGAGCAGGGAGCCCAGGTCAGCCAATTATACGCTGACCAGGCCAAGGACCAGCTGTGTAATTTGAGGGCCCAGAGCAAAAGGTAACTGTGGGCCCCTTGCTCAAAAAGGATGAAGAATGTCAAGATGGTGACAACAGGGCATTAAACCAAGCCTGGGGTTCTTAGTCCAGGGCCCTGGGCAGCTGCAAGTTCACATATCCACGCAGCTGGCCATGTCCGGGAGCAAGTTCACAGGTCCATGTCCATGGAAGTTTAGGTAGAAGGCAAAGCTGCTGCTTCTCCCTGGGCATTGGCCAAATGAGCTCTTCCTTGCCTTGCCTTCTCTGAACTTCAGCCTCACGGCTGACTGTAAGAACCAGGCCGTGAGGATGGAAGAACCATGAGCCGTCAAGCCAGTTAAGTCAGTGACCATTTACTGAATTTCTCCTGTATTAATATTGCAAACACAAAAATAGGAAAGTAGAAAGCAAATGAAGGGGACAAAATTTATTTCATCAAGTAAAATTCTTTGAACCAGCTGAGTTCCTAGAACCTCAAAGCCTGCTTAAGAAAGAAAGAGTTTGTAGCTTTAGATTTATAGCTCACAAGGGAAAGATATTTTTCAGAATTCTGTGAATAATCCATTTTAACCAAAAAGATAATCGGGTTATTCCAACTTAGAACTGCTGTTCTTGCTTAGAAGACAGAAAAGCAGAAGTCTGGCTAGAGTTAGAATCTTAAGCCTTGTGATAGAAATTAAGTTCATCTCCACCCATGGACCCTTGCTTCAATGAGGAGCCTTATGACGTTCTCCAGAAACCCCAAAGACAAATGTCCCCAAAGCTCAAATTAGTCTTGCCTCACTTCAAGGAAACAACCAAAACTAAAAAGCAAATCTGATTATTTTCTACTTTGTAAAGATGAACATTTACTCAGAGTTTGCACTTGAGCGTAACACATAACCCACTTTGGGAAGGAGCAAAGGCTGCCTCTGCAGAAGCAAGGCCAACCACGGGCACAGGCTGCTTCTGCAGAAGCAAGGCCAACCACGGGCACAAGCTGCCTCTGCAGAAGCAAGGCCAACCACGGGCGCCTGGCCCATCAGGCACCTTGTTGATTGACCTTGGCTTGTGCCACAGAGCTCAGCTCCCAGTATCCTGCAGGAATGGTAACGCTGCTTCGCTTTTCAGTCATTTGGATTTTCTGCCCTGGCTTGTTGATTTGAATTACGTACTACCTTGTTCCTATGCCAAAACCAGGCTGAGAAGGCAGCTTCAGAGTAACGAGCCGAGGTGAGCCTTTCGGCTGCAGCCATCCTGGCTCCACATTTAAGCCACACTTGAAATGATGATCTGAATCCAGGTTATTCCATAACAACTCGTCTCAACGGACGTGGCTAAAAATGTACTAAAGGAAATTACTATGGTGCTTGTGCCTTTAGAGGAAAAAGTGGCCTTTGAAATAGACCATCAGGTTGAAATTGAAGCAAGTTGTAACTTCCTTGGCTTTGCTACGTGTCCACGTTTTTACATGTGTGCCAACCCAAAATCAACATCCCACGGAGGTGCGTTATTGACAGTCTGGCAGAACAGAGAAGTAGGAGAACCAGTTAGACGGCCCTCCAGTAATGAACGTTAGCCCAACACGGAAGCAGCACTGCAGAGTCTTTAGAGAACCTTTCTGTGGAAATTTTGGTTCAGAGTGTCTCTGCGAAGGGGTTATTAATTCGAAGGAGAAACTGAGGCTGGGGTTTGCTGAAGATCCGAAAACATTTGGGAGCAATAATACCTAACCCTCGTGTGGGGATTCCAAAACCGTGTTCCGGAGAACAGTAGTTGCTCAAGATGTGAATAGGAGTTATAATGGAAAGAGGGTCCCGGGGTCCAATAAGTCTAAGAGACGGGGAGCGACACTAAATTACGGAGTTGTCTCCACAGTAGCGCGGCCCAGAGCCTTTACTTTGCTGCCATGCGTCGTAGTCTCCAAGAAGGGACTGATACGCAGCCTTCCCCCAACTCTTTTCCCTAAAGCATTTCCCAGGAATAAAACTCCACACGGCACGCTTCCTGGAGCACAGCCCTAGGACGCGCTGAAGTCTCTGAAGTTGGGTCTTCACTACTCCCTTTTTCCTTCAGAATTTTTATGTTATCCTATCTGTTTGAAGCTAATTCAGGGAAACTGAAACTTGTAACTTACAACACAGAGAACTTCCAGTTTAAATCGTAAATCAGTTGGTTTTAGGTAATTTGTTTATTTTCCCCCTATGTATTCCAGAATAAATTGATCCGTTATATTCAGTTTTACTCATTTAAAGGAGTAATAGAAAACACTTTAATTACTGTAAGTACTTTTAAACTTTAGCTATGTTAACAATTTATGGAATTAATTTCATCAGCAAGGGGATAAATGGATTATAATGAGTTAATTTTCTAGGTATTTAACTAACGTCCAACGTTTAGGGAGGCCCTATGAATTACCTATGTAAAGCTCTTCTTTCAGTCCATGGCCTTTGGCCTGTGTTTATGGTGATTCATCCATTCTTGCTCTCCACATTGCCTCTTAAGTATTGTTCAACTTTAATATTCTTTTTTTTTTTTTTGAGGAAGATTGGCCCTGAGCTAACTGCTGCCAATCCGCCTCTTTTAAAGACTAAGAGGGAGCCTACCGTACCAGGAACGACAGCAGACAGGGAACGAAGAGCCCCAGGCTGCAACTCGGCCGCTCTCTCGCTGGCAGTTCTTACTGAAAATCCCCAAAGCCGTGCATCTTAAACTAGACGTCCCCTACCCATCCCCTCCAGGGGCCCTGTTTACTCCTTATTCCCAAGCCCAAAGTGGGCTGAGTGCATCAAGCACGCTGATAAAGAGATGGAGAGGCTACCATTGCCTTCGTTTTGCTACCAAGTCAGCGCTGTTCTTGGGTGCTCAGGCCCTTAAATTCGGGTCTCTTCTAAAAGCAAGTCACCATTGCTGGGGACAATACAAGATCCGATGTTAGTGCCTGAGCTTTTCTAGGACAAGGAAAAATACCTAATTTCAGCCTTTATAGAGCTCACTAGTCAAATCAATAGTAGCAGCAATAGTAATTAGCTAATATTTTTATCTACCTTTGCTGGTGTGCAGGCTTTCTGTTGTTTATAAACATTAACTCAAATGAGCCGAGTTAGTTTATACCAACTCATGGGAAAATGTCAATTGTTGAATTTTTTGGAAACGTGTGGACCAGGTGTTAAACTCAACCATTATTAAAAATTAAATTGTATAAATACAATTAATTTTTTAAAAGTTTAGCAAACACTGAAAACTAATCTCTTAATTATTTTACTACATTTTACAATTATCTACATTCTTGAGGTCATTGACATCTATTGTATCTGTATTAGAGGAAATATCATGACACGCTGTGCTGCAGCGCATCTCTCGCCAGCTCCACATTCAGTGACGCAGCTTTGATGGCCTAACCTTGTGCACGGAGGGAGTACTTACACCACAGAAATTGGCAAGTGCTGCCCATCAAGAGAGCCAGTTGTTCAACGTTTACTGTTTCATCCTCACAGAAATCTTATGAGGCAGGTGCACTTATTATCTCCATTACACAGATGAGGGGCCTGACGCACAAAAAGCTTCAGTGACAGGCCCAGAGCCACACACTATTAGTGGCAGAGTTAGTATTTGAACACATGCAGTCTGGTACCAGAATCTTGCACTCCTGACGATTATAAGCTATAACATTTGTTTGGATACAACAGAAAATAAAGCACGTGAAGCAATGGCAGACATGTAATTTCTTTCCGGACGGAAAGAAAAATACAGCATAAGGGCCGTCAGATAGAGCCACTGAACTTCACTGGTTGAATATGAATGACTCGAGGAGTAAAGGAATGCATTTCATTCATAAGAAAGGCTCACCCCAAAGGAATTGGAAATCTCTCTGTCTCCTGGGTCCAGATATTCTGTGTTCCAGGTTTTGCTCTTGCTCTATTCAGCTGCCATTTGAAGCAATTGTATTAGTTTCCCGTGGCTGCTTAACAAATTGCCATGAACCGGTGGCTTAAAGCAACAGAAATTTATTCTCCAGTCCTGGAGGCCAGAAATCCAAAATCTGTTTCACCGAGCTGAAATCAGGTGTTGTCAGGCCTATCCTCCCTCTAGAAGGTCTAGGGAGGAATGTGTTCTTTGCCTCTTCTGCCTCCTGGTAGCTCCCAGCGTTCCTTGGCTGGTGGCCACTTCTCTCTCTGCCCCGTGCGCACATGGCCTGCTCCTCTGTGTGTCTGTGTACAATCTCTCTCTGTCTCTATCCTCTTATAACGATACTTGTGACAGCATTTAGGGCCCATCTGGATAGTCCAGGATGAGCTACTCCTCTCAAGATCCTTAATCACTTTTTGCGCCATATAAGGTAATAGTCACAGGTTCCAGCAATTATGACATGCATAAATCTTTGGAGCCACTATTCAGCCCACTACAGCAATCATCATTAATGGTCACAAACCTATTCTATGCTGAGCGTTAGGATTACACGGGGTTACAGACAAGATTGCTGTCTGCAAGAAGCCTACAGCCTAAGGAGGGAGACGAACTCACATGAGGAAGTCAATCACAGGGAATGCAAAATGGCACAGCTGATGTGGAAACAGTTTGACAGTTTCTTAAGAAGTTAGATATAGACTTACCATATGATGCAGCAATCTTTTGTGTAAACCCAAGAGAAATTGAAACATATGTTTACACAAGACTTGTACATGAATGCTCATAGCAGCATTATTCATAATAGCCAAAAAGTGGAAACAGCCCAAATGTCCATCAACTGGTGAGTGATAAACAGAATGTGGTATATCTGAACAGTGGAACTCTACTCAGCAGTAAAAATGAATGAAATGCTGAATGAAATACATGCTACAACGTGGATGAACTTCGTGCTAAGTGAGAGAAGCCAGACACAAAAGCTCACATTTTATGTGACTCCATTTATATTTAATGTCCAGAAAAGGCAAATTTATAGACAGAAAGCGGATTAACGGTTGGGCCTGGGGGTTAGGAAGAAGGGATTAACTGCAGATGGACATGAGGGGCCTTATCGGGGGAATGGAACTGTTTCAAGACTAGGCTTTGGAGATGGTTGCACAATTCAGTAAACTCACTAAAAAATCATTGAATCATGCACTTACAATGGCTGACTTTCATGATAAGTAAATTATACCTCAATAATTTTCTTTTCTTTGAGTGAGTAATAGCACAAGGCTGCACATGCTAAGGGTAAAGTCAGTGACAGAAAGACCGAGGGGAGGATGTGAGTGTGAGTGTGTAAGTGTGTGTTTTGGTCAGATCTAGGATTTTATTATATTTTGAATTCTGATTCTGCATGTAATACCTCAGGAATATGAGCAAGAATGTTTGTAGCACTGTTGTTTATAATGCCAAAGAGAAAAACAACCCAAGTGTCCATTGACAGGACACTAGATCAATAAATGGCAGTCTACACACATGAGAGAGTTCTACACAGCAGCAAAAACAAATGAATGGCAGCTGTGCACACTACACATTGGTGAGCTTTAGAAACACAAAGTGCAGAAGACTACGCACCGTATGACTCCATTTTAAAAAGAGACAAAACTAAATAACATACCATTTGGGGACACATGAAAAAGCAATGGTTTCTTCATGAAGATGCTAAGGAATGGGATCGGGAGGCACTCACTGGTGTTTCAAAGGAATCACTGATGTCCTATTTCTTAAGCTGGGTGGTGGGTTGAAGAGAGTTTACTTTATTTCTCTAAACATATTCTCTTGTTTGCACAGATTATTCCCAATAAAAATGAAAAGAAATCCTAATAGTCACAACAGAAAAATCAATGTGGAATGTGAGCAGGTGATCCCAACAGAAGAGATGTCAATGACTAATAAACTGATTTTTAAATCTTCAAATTTACTAGTAATCAAATAGCTGTAAAACTTTTTATTGTAAATTTTTTAAATGAGTAGCATTTTTTGTCAATCAGTTTGGCAAAGATTTTTTTCTTTTTAGTGAAGAAGATTGTCTCTGAGCTAACATCTATGTCAGCCTTCCTCTATTTTGTATGTGGGACACCACCACAGCATGGCTTGATGGTTGGTGTGTAGGTCCATGCCTGGGATCTGAACCTGTGAACCTCTGGCCGCTGAAGCGGAGTGCACAAACCCAACAACTATGCCACCAGGCCATCCTCGAAAGATAGTTTTTAAATAATACTTAAGGCATGTGTTAATGAAATGAGATGTACATAGTTATATTCTGCTGCCAAAATGTAAATCAGAACAACTTTTCTAAAAAGCAACTGAACGATACATATCAGGGAGCCTCAACATTTGTTTTCAACATTTTGACTCAATGTTAGAAAATCACAAGAGATTCAGTCAAAGGTTTAGATTCAATACAGCATTGTCCAAAAATGCAAACCATTTATCTATTCATTGGACAAATATTTATTGAGCATCTACTACGTGCTAGGTAGTGTTTGGGGCACCTGCAAAACATGAGTGAACAAAATTGACAGAAAATCTCCACCCTGGTGAAATTTATATCATAGTGGAAAGAATAGATAACAAACAGTAAACTTAGCAAATGACTGAAATAAAATAGTACATGAGAAAGTAAGAGATGCTGTGAAAAAAGAAAAGCAGAGCAAGACAAGGGAGAACTGGTGGGAGGCAAGATGAGGAGGAGCAGGTTGCTTTACTAAGAAGATGACACGTGAGCAAAGATTCGAAGGATTCTGGGTGGCAGGTCCTTGGGCATTCCAGGCAGAGGGAACAGCTGCTGCAAAGGTCCAGGAGCACAAGCCCGCCTGGCAATTAGAGAGACAGTAGGGGGTCCAGAGTGTCTAGAGTGGCCTGAGCAGGGAGAGGAGTGGGAGATGAACCGGAGACTGGAGAGGCCAGGGTTGGGGGCCATCGTGAAGGGCCTCAAAGGACTTGGCTTTTACTCCTAGCAAAATAGGAAGGCCTGCTGGCATTTGGAGCAGAGAGCTATGGTGTGCCTTGTATTTTTAAAGAATCCAAATGTTCAAATGATACGGAAATAACTAAAAAGATTACAGTAAATCCTGTGCTTGTTCATAGTAGGAGCTCAGAAAATATTGAGAGAACAAATGAATATAATGGAATCTTATACAACCATTAAAAGGTATAACTTCAAAGAATATTCAGTGACGTGGAAAAATGCTTATCATACATATTAAATGAAAAAATATGATTAAAAAATTATAAGTAAGGGACTGGCCCGGTAGCATAGCAGTTAAGTTCACACATTCCGCTTCAGCAGCACCGGAGTTTGCCAGTTAGGATCCCAGGTAGAGACTTACACACTGCTTATCAAGCCATGCTGTGGCGGTTGTCCCACATATAAAATAGAGGAAGATGTGCACAGATGTTAGCTCAGGGCCAATCTTCCTCAAAGAAAAAATTACAAGTAAGTTATGGCTCCAGTTTTGGATAGATAGATAGGTACAGTAGGTTGGTAGATAGATGGATAGATGGATAGATAGACAGATAGATAGATAGATAGGTAGATGGGTAGATGGATAGATAAATTAGATAGACAGATAGCTAATAGAAATAGATAAAACTAAGAAAATACCATCAAATATGAAATGCTCTTAAGTAAATGGTAACATTATAGGTGTTTTTATAGGCTTCATTGTATTTTTGTGTATTTCTGAATTTTCTATAATAATAATGTATTACTTTTATAATCAGAACAAAGCAACAAATGCAATTTTTTAAAAACCTACCATAACCACATGGTATTCTTTATGATTTCTATGGTGAATGTCAGGATATACACACACTGATCAAAATGACTAGGTTTTTTTCTGGGTTCCCAGGAAAATGGAAAGTATTTTGATATTCATTGGCTGAATTTAGCAGCAGGCAACCTGCAGTTCATCAGCATGGCTGTCACCAGTAGTTCCATAATTTCACTGGAATCGCTACAGAAGAATTTCTAATGTGATCATGGAAACAATTTGGCTGGTAGAAAACAAATGATTAAAAAGTCATTACATTATCTACACAGGCAGGAGAAGAACTGCCTAATTTAACCACAGAAGTCACTACAAAAGACCAAAATAATTACAGTGTAAATGGATACCCCAAATAAGGGAATCATTTGATTTTAACGATACCTTAAGAGAAAATTATGGGTGTAGGGTGAATTTGCCAGAACCACATAAAACAGCTTATTACACCCTCATTGGACTCAATCGACTACTCACTTGGGTCTCGGGCACCCCATCTCCCTCCTGGGGGCTCCTTCTTGTTAATTTCATTTTGATGTCCTGGGTGGGTGTCTTCAGATGCCCGAGACTCTCTTCAGGCATGCCAGAGGACAGGTTTCCCATGAGACACTTCTCCTTTTAAGTTCCTACAAGCCTCAATTCGTAGCAGGATTTCAGCCTTCTGTAGCCAAGACCATGTTGAACCACCGGAAAGATGTGGTCCGTAAATTGGTCCGTGAGGTCTATGGAATGATGAACAACAACAAAAAAAGTGTCCTTAACCAAAAGTGGGATTCCCATGAAACATTTGAAAGGCTCCCAGAAACTTGCTTTCCCTCCCTAAAGGGAAAGTTCCAGGTCTGCTATTTCCTGAGGAGCTGAACGGTGTCCTTGCACAACCGGATCTGCAAATCCAAAACATCTCACCCAGCAGAAGTGGTACAGAATTAAATTGTTGCCCACTTATTTAATCACGTAACAAGTACTCATTCAGTTTCTACCATGTGCCATGTTGAAAAAAAGAATAATTCTCTGCATTAAGAAGGGACTCGTTTAGGAGGAAAGCAGTATTTGTTAGCTGTCTGTGTGACAGAAGGTGCCGTGGGAAGACAAGGAAGAACCGAGAGCTGGGGTGTGGGGGGGGGGGGGGCAGGGGGGGAATGGTGGAGAGGTGGTTAAGTTTCCTCCTACAGGAAATGCCTCCACTTAATTCCTAAACAAGAGAGACAGGTGGAAAAGGGGAAATGGGATGGTTTTCATAATATCCGACATAAAACATTCTGAAAATAAGCCTCACACTGCTGGTTCTTATTGTTGTTGCTGTTGTTTTGTTTTTACAAAAACAGCTTTTTCCTCTAATTATAAACGTAATGCATGCTCAGTATGAGTTCTTGTATTTCACTGGTTTGAGATAATAAGTCTTAGGCTCCACAGGTCTTAATCTGGGTTTTTACCCTGTGAGAAGGATCATCTCACCATTTTTTCAAAAGCCAGGATTCTTACAGGTAAGGTTAATTGAAACAGAAAGCAGCAAGCTTTTATATTAAATTCCCTCTTTTGAATAAAAAGGCAATAAATTCTCTTCCTGCAGAGCGAGAGGTGAATTTTTGGAGCTACTAGGATCATATCACTCATAGAGACCCAAGAATTTCCAATCCTTCCCTGACCAGCACCTTCCTCGTGCCAGAATTTCTATACTCGTAGGAAATAACAGACAAACTGGAAAAAATCCCCCTTTATTAACATCCACGCAAATCCCAATACGCTAGTGTAGGACTCGTTTGGATGTGGAAGCTTAAACAGGACTTGTTGTTTTCTTTCTCTATTCCCTCCAAAATCTAAATAATATTCAAGTGTGATTTCCATAAGAAAGAAAACCAAGACAAAGAGAGAGAGTGAGGGAGAGAGAGAAACAGAGAGAGAGAAATGATAACTTCTGCAAAGCAACTGTCGTCTAGTTTACCCACCCAGCAGTTTGTGCAAAAAAGATTATATTGGTCAGGGTATCACTAGCTGCTGTAACTAACAAACACACAAATTTAGAGACTTAGCCAACGTAAGTTAATTTGTAGGGGGTGCTCACCTTGGGGGGTAGAGCAGCTGCCCTCCACACAGTGACTCAGGGACCAGGCTCCTTCCATCTTTTCACTCCGCCTCTAGGCTTTGATCATTTTTTGCATAGTAGCCCACAGTGGTATATTAATTTATATTAATTCTGAGTAGTCTTTTAGATAATGGGGGGAGGATGTTTAGCTAATGAGAGAGTCTCTTCACTAACGAGAGGAGGCAACGTGACCAAGTAGAAAGGACACAGGTTGAGAGGCATAAAGGACGCTCACCCCTGACATTCCCCGAGTGCCGACTCTGTGCCAAGCTCCATTCTGAGTGCTTTGCCCTCTTAACTTGTTCAGTCCTCATAACAGCCTATGAAACTCCTGCATGCAGGCAGCTGGCGTCAGAACCTATGCTCTAACCACAGCAGGTTCTTCTTTCTCTAAATGGGTTTGAATGCAGGGTCTACCCTTTAAAATCCATGCATACTTGAGCAAGTTCCTTGATTTCTCAGAGCCTGTCTCCCAATCTATAAAATTGGTTGTTATACTGGATAAAATAATGTGAGGTCAATAACATCATCATAATTGCTCAGAAAATATTCATTCATTCAACAAATATTTTGTAAGCTCTATGTGCAAAGTGCTGTGCTAAGCATTGGGGTTGTGAGTGGTGAATAAGACTGATAAAATTCATGCCCTCAAAGGAGCCAAAAGCCTAGTAGAAAATACAGCCATTACATAAGCAGTTGTGTGACCAATTAACTATAACTGAGTAAGCTCTATATAACAAGTCCAGGGGGATGGACTCAACCTAAACTTGCCGGGCGCAGGAGGATGCATAGCAAAGCTTAAGTGAAGTCCAGAAAAAGGGTTAGGAATCCCATTGTTATGTATGTGTAGGTTTATAGAAACAGAAACTGCTAAGCCCTAATGAGGTCACTACTGTTAACTTATTCTTCGACCTGTGTTTTTCCATGGCTGTTATTATTCATTACTAGATTTCTTTTTATATCATTTCTGAATCTTTTAAAACCAGGATTACCTTACCAATTATTTTAAATGTTTGGAGGCGTACAGCGAACAGTGAGCTCCTCTGGCTTACGAGCACAAGCCTGCAGGAGGACTTGGCCGTGAAAGACTTGTGGGAGAAGTGTTGACAATGACATTGCAACTAATATTTTGTCTTGGGACCCTGGGACAAGCATCTCAAATAGGAAAAGAGGCCCAAAAGCTGGCCCCAAACTCCTGGGGAGTGCCTTCAAGTGGGTAGGGTCTTTCTGAGATAGAACAAGATGAAGGAGCCTGGGGAAAACAGGGGTGAGAGTGCGGGTGTGATGGGAAAGCAGTGCGGCTGGAATGCCCTCCCGGCCAGCCCTGGGGGTAAAGGAAAAGGAAGCCCACCCTCTTCCTCACTCCACCACTGTCCCCGACAACAGTGAGACAGGTTCTTGGGTGTGATCAGGACCCCTTTGGTTGAAGGAAGGGCGGCCACTTGGTTTCCAGTGACTCTCCTGATTGGGAGTTACCAAGTAAACGCAGAGTCTTCTGCTCTCGCTGGATTGTTCCCCACATCTCCAGGCCTCGTCAGCCCAGGTGGATTGGCCAGGCTCACTTGAAATCGTAATAAGACTCACGTGTAAACACTTTTCTGAGTCCTATCATAAAAAGAATCAGATATTTCTCCTTACTGGTCTGAAAGGATATCTCCGTCTCAGTTATAAGTCAAAAGATATGGTGAATCCTCTAAGTAGAGTCTAACAAGCTCTGAGAACAGTTATGCTGAACGTATCTTTCTGGGCCAACATTTAGGAGAAAGTTCTCCTTCTCCCTATTTTCCCCCCTTTCTTTCTCCTTCCTTTCTTTCCTGAAAAATTCAATCCTAAAGCCATTAGGTGGGGCAGACCAAGGTGGGCTTCCAGACTGGCAGCGGGGAGGGGGAAGGGAGCTGCGGGGCTCAGAGCAGAGCGTTGGAGGCCAGGTGGGGTGAGAAGGGGTCCACACATGGAGGCAGCGATGCTGGGGGTCAGAGCCCAATGGGGCGAGGAGGCAACCACACACAGAGGCGGTCCAGCACAGAGTGTCAGAGACCACCCGTGTGAAGGGCAGGTAGCACAAGTGGCCAGGGACAGAGCAGGTAAGGAGGGCGCCCAATGGAGGTGGTCCCACGTGGATGTCAGAGCCCAAGCAGGGTGAGGAGAGGTGACGCAGGGGGGAACCCAGCAGAGGGTGTGGGAGCCGCAGCAGGTGTGAGGGTGCAGAAGGTGACCATGCAGAGGAGGAGATGGCAGCGGAGAAGGTGGACCAGTTATGATCAAGGAGATAGATCAAATAAGCAAATACATTAAGGCTAATGGGAGCCAAGTTTCTCATTGTTAGAGAAGGAAGCTACAAACACGAAACGTGAGATCTTGGTGTCGGACTAGAATCAGAGGTATGGATGTGAACTTGCTTTTCCACATAGGACGCTAGTTACAGTAATAAAGATTATGTGTGTGCGCATGTGTGCGTGGGTGTGTGTTGCTCCTTGCAGAAACGGCTCATTCCTTGGCTTCGGCAGGGCAAATACAAGAGGAGCCTGGAGTATCTTAGGTCAGGGAACAAAGAAGTACTCAAAGAATGACGAAGACATGTCAAAAGGACACAGAGGCCAACTTGCAAAGGGTCCACCGACCAAACTGAGGGACCGTTAAATTAGAGCATCTAAAGAAAGAATGCTAGCAATGCACTATAACCCACTAAATAAATGGGGAAGAAACCATGTGTCTTAACATGGTTAATAGATCTAAGTAATAAGTGAATAAATTGAAAATTTGATGATGAGTGAGATATTTACATAGTTTCAAATTACCTCCCCCCAAAATACTTATAAGTAACTACACAACAGGGAAACCAGGCCCACATCGCCTTAATCAAGTAATCAAAGTGAACAGGAGCAGTCACAGGACAAATTAAAATCTGTGCCTCTGATAGGATGCAATGAGAGGAACACGGCCTTCCTCCTGTGATTTCACTGCCAAAACTGAATAACCCAAATCTAATCATGAGAAACCCCTACTGAGGGACAGTCTACTAAATAACCGGCCTGTAATCTTTGAAAGTGAGAAGGTCCTGAAAATCAAGAAGAAACTGAAGACCTGCTGCCGCCGACAGAAGGACAGCAGAGGCGTGATACCACACGCAAAGCCAATTCTGAGCAGGAGCTCTCCACAAGCAAGGGCATTAAGAGGCAGGTGGTGGAACCACAGTGGGGACTGAAGTTTGGATGGTAGTGAAGTGTCTGTTAACTTCCTGACTCTCATGCTTGTACCGGGTTCCGCAGGAGAAAGTCCTTGCTGTGAGCAAGGCACCCTGCAGTGTTCAGGGGTGATGGCGGTCAGGTCGGCAACTTACTCTCAAATGGTTCAGAAATGTTTTTATCCCAAACTTGCAAGCTCTCTGTAAGTTTGCGATTGTTTAAAAGAAATTTAGAGTATTCTTTTTCTACAGGGACAAACAAGTCCTGTGATGATCGTGGAACACCTGGCAGCAGGGTCACCCGGAAATCAGGGTGTCTGGCTGTTCCGCCCACTGTGGGTAAGAGAGAACCTCTGGGCCGTTCTGTCGGCTCTTCCAAGAGCAGCTTGGCTTTTGTACTTGAACTTTGTTTTTCTCTCCAGCATGGAGCTCTTGTCCCGGATGATTTACATTTGTTATTAGCATCGTTTCCCCAGGCTTAGAAATCCACCCTATGCTTAAGAGAACCTAAAATACAAAAGGCCAGGCACCTGTCCATTGCGTTTCCTTGCCAAAGGAATGCTGAGATGTTGCCGCCAGCTGACGTCGTGAACTGTGTGGGTGCAGCATCTCACGGGTCAGAAGCCAACACGTCTGAAGGATGACAAATGGTTGTGCCAGGATTCCAGAGGAAAGCCAGTCCTCTGTTTTTCACTGAACAAATATTTATTAAGGACTTATTATGAGCCAGACACTGTGCTCAAAGCAGGGGATAGAGCTGTGGATAAAAACACGACCCCTCTCCTCCAGGAGAGCACGCCTGGGACACTTTTTAAAGATGACATTTTCTAACTGACCTGTAACATATACACACAAAAGCACATAAATCATAACTGTACCGCTCGGTGAATTGTCATAAAGCAAACATACCTGTGTAAGCAGCACCCAAATCAGGAAAGAGGACCTCACCAGCACCAGGAGCCCCATTGTCTTTTCCAGTCACTTCCGCTCCCCGCCCCTACCCTCCACCCTCCGCCACGGACCCCCTGACTTTTCACAAAGCCTTGCTTTGCAGGAATCTGTTCACTTTTAAAGGAGATTTAAAGGAAGAAAACCGAGTACTGGTTCTTCCAGAACCGAGCTTCTCCTCCTGGGGAGCCAGAATCACATAGCCAACATCATTTCCCTGTGTGGTGACCTGATTCTGCCTCTCTGTGGTGCTAGGAGTTGCTGATTAATAGGTGACAATTGGAGCCTTGCCTGGTGTGGACCTGGACCATAATTCCCACGTGAAAGAGTCTGAGCAGGCTGCCGAATTCGGTTGCTAGCAGGGGGCTCCTGCTGAAATCCAGCCTCGTCGCTTTTGTCAGACCGGATGCACCGTGGCGGCATCCTGTGTGCGTCCATCTCACACAGAGGCCTCGTGGCAATGCTGAGGGTGTGAGTTGTTCGAGGCAGACAAGTGAGCAGAGAGGTGTAGTGAGCTTTCTCTATGGATCCAGGGGCGATTTGTGGCCTTGCATGATTCTTAGGTATCCCAAAAGGAACCCAGCCCTGCTTCTTTAATAGGAAGCCTTAAGGGATGCCTCCGCAACTTCCCGGGGGGTGCTGCCCTTTGGGACCACTCACTTCCACATCAGTACATCCCACTTCTGTCTCAAAGACTCAAATTCAAGAGCCCCATTATTTGTGTCACATGACGCCCCACAGAACTCAACAGGAAGTCAGTGCATATTCTCAGCTACACCAGTCAGAGCATCTCTAGTTTCTTTAGAAATTCTGGGTGATCAGAGGGCGGTGGAACCCCTCTCACTCTGAAGGCCTCCCGGAGACAACACCCATTCCTCCTGGCAGTTGTGGCTCCTTCCTGCACCAATCCCTTCCTCACAGCCTCCTCCTTTTCCTCTCATTTTGGCCAGACTTTCCTTTTCACTTTTCTCTTCCTTTCCTTCCTTTCTTTTGCCTCTCACTCTATTGTTGTTTTTAAGGATTCCACTTGGGTCTCATTGTTTGCAACTGTAGAAAGAGCAGAAAGAGAGGAAGACGTTTCCTCAGAAGAAAGGCAGGAAGGAGAACAACGCTCAATAGGTGGCAATGCACATCACGTGCATTTAGCAAATAAGAATTACAGTCACATTCTGCTGTTGTAGGGAAAGAAAAATTTCTCCTCTACCTTCTTAGGGTCTCCAACTGGGTCTGAGAATTAAACTGACATAAAATAGACTAGATTAACAGGGGAAAAGCACAGAAGTTTTAATTATTTTTTCACAAGTGCATTGGAACCCTGACAAGATAAATGAAGACCCAAAGAAACAGCAAGAATTGAATGCTTACACGTTAGCTTGGACAAGGAGTAGTAAATTGTGAAAATGTGACAAGGCAAAGGGGCTTGGGCTTGAGCACTTAATCATGGAGAAACGGATTAGTTTAACAAGGTTTGTGTGCAGAAATTTCTCTCAGGTTCTACTCTTCATCCCCGTGATAAGAATGTTTCTTTCCTCCTGGTCCACGGAGGGCATCTTCCATCTAAGAGTTCCATGTCCTGGTCCACGGAGGGCGTCTTCCGTCTGAGAGTTCCATCTCCTGGTCCACGGAGGGCACCTTCCATCAGAGAGTCCCATCTCCGGCTTTCAGCAAGGTCAGAGTGCCCTTCTTGCATCTGCTGTTTTTCAAACGCCTTTAACTAAAAATAATCAATATGACAGAGTGGCATATTTTGGGGTGGTATGCTCTGAACTCTTTCACTATATAGGGAATATTTTACGCAAAGTTTCCCTTTTAAAGAGAATTTTGAGGAGGTTGCCAGAGGGATGACGATGAGTTCTGTCCATGGGGAGAAATAAGATAAATTTAAAGCTATGGAACATTAAATTTGAGGGCATTTCCAGAACTTAGAGGGTTCTGAATGATCATCCAACCCAACACCCTCGTTTTACAGATCAGAAAGCAGGCCCAGAGATGCTCTCCGATTTCCTGAGGTCGCACAAGGAGTCAGCGGCAGGAACCCACATCTGCAGTCTTCCAATACAGTGCTCTTTCCTTCATGATTGTCCTTGTAAATTGGAAAAACCGAGTTCAGCCTATGTGTCCTGCTTAAGTGACAAGCTCAGGCAAGCTGAGAAATTAAGAATTACAGTACTATTTGCAAAAGCATTCATCAGAACTTACTCCAGCCTTCAGCAAGCACAATACAGAGGAACCGTCTCCCTTGCTACCTTAAATTGGGTGCGGCACATTTAGTGAGGTTTCTCTAACGTACTTGTGGAACTGTTGACACTTTTCCAAGGAGTCCAGACTCTTTGCTTCCTGTGGTTCATTTGAAATTCATTATCCTCTTTCATGTCCCGTGATTCCTTTCTCTCCCTCCCTCTTCTCCACCCGCCACCCCACCCCAGTCCTCTGTCAAACCAGAAGGATCTTAAAGGGAAATATTACAGTCACTAAGGACTTATCAGCATCACCAAGATTGAGCCCATATGGTGTCTACAAAGATGACGAGTGAGGCTACAGCTCTGTGGCCTCCACAGGGACAATGCAGGAACACGATTTTGCTCTGCATTCCCCACCCCTGAGATGAGCTCAGCCTGCTAGAACCAAGACCTTCTACTCCCCTGGCTTCAATAGAGCTTCTTGCCACGCCTTTTCCATTTCTTCAACTCTGTTTCAAGAGCAACGGGATTCGGTGGTTTGAATGGCTTAAAAAAATATGTTTCATCTGATCCTGTGCCTACAGAATTCATTCTCCAATTTACCTTTGAGCTCTTGCCTATTCTTACTAATTCAATTGTTCTTTTTGTGTGCATAAATTATATTTGGGTTTCTGTTTCTTTCCTCTAGTTTGTGTAGTTTCCAGGATGGAATAAATCTCATCTCAGGCTCTAATGACAGCTCCAGCACTAATTGGTCATTTGTTTCTAAAATGTTTGAAGAGATGTCTCACTGAGTTCTTCCCCTCCAAACCGGCTTCTCAGAATGTCAGTGAAGATTTCCAGAAGGTCCTTCTGCTAGCCATTCATGGATGTGGAATCTGAATGTTTCCCTAATGTGATGCGCTACAATGGAGGCAGGGAGGCACAGAAGAGTCAGCACAGGAAATGCTGGAGTAGGATGGCAGCCAGCCATCCCCTCCAACATTATCCCCACAGCTTTGGCTCCTGGAGTACCTGTCCTCACCTACAAAATGGCAGCTATCGGCAACGTTTGGAGCTTGCTTCTTTTAAAGAAAGAAATGACTTACTGTTTGGTTTCTTCCCATGGTCTTTGTTTGGCCGGCTGTGTTTGGAGAAGCCAGGAAAGCCTGGCTGAAGAAGGAAGATCTGTCTGGCTCTACTAATTGCTTGCCCAGTTCCCCGAGCATCACAGCTCATGCCAATGCCACACTATTGAGGAGCCCGGCAGAGCTGGACCGGAAAGAGAAAGGACACAGAAAAGCAAGACTGCTCCAGTAAACTGCTTCACGGTGTTCAAGCGGGAGAAAGACAACTCAAAATACAACCTTACACTGTGCTCAGCAAGGGACAAACTGCCCACTGGGGACCTGTGCAGCTTTGTTCTGATGCGAAGTTCAGTGATACACTGAAGGCCAGGCCGGGGGAGGATAGACTCTCTCCGCCTGTAGAGTGCAGCTCTGACAAAGATTTATCACCCATCTCACGCACTTGCCACATCTTAAGGACTTACTTTAATTTCATGAATTCTTTCCCTCCCCACCCCCCACACACAAAACTTTGTAATTGTGGTGATGGGAAAACGTCTGCAACAATTTTAACATATGAGAGATCACCCAAGAGGTGTATCATGTTTAGATGGGTTCAGAATTTCATTAATCCACCTTCTAGGATGTGATATTTTACAGATTGTATTTGTATACAGTACAAAGACAGCTAATTCTTAACAGACACTGAAGAGCAGTCCTTCTTTTTCCAACAAGCTCCTCACATTCCTCCAGTTGTTCAAACACAGAAGAGTAGCTTACCACATGCTCTGCTCCTGGCTTCTTATCCAGATCTCCTTCAGAAAATGGGGAATTTCTGCCTGAACCAAGTTTACAAAAGATGAGATCTGGGGCTGGACGTTATATTAACTGACTGGGCAGGAGTGGCGTCTGTTCCTTTTTCTTTGTTAGATTTGCTATAAAAACTTCAATTTCAAAAATATAAAAAATGTATTAGTGAGTTGAAGTGTCTCTGCAGGGCAAGCCAGGCAAACCCCTCAGGGAATCCCCAGGAGAACCATTTACAGCCGTCTGCTTTACCTAAATATGAAATAAGAATGCTACTCTTTTTTAGGCAAAAACATCTGCCACCCAGGAGCCACTGTGCTTTGGAGCTAAGAGCCGTTGTCACCCCGCTGACTTCTTTCTCCCCTGGGATGCCATCTCTGAGTGTCTTACTGAATCAAGGCACAACGATGAATGAGTGTCTTCTTGCTCCAACCTGACGGACTGAGGTTCTGCCAACAAAACCAACATAGAGCTGAGTGTAAACAGGACGTGTGTCATCATAACTCAGGGCTCAGTGCAACCCTTGTCGGGAATTCAGAGATATGCAGAGCCGAGATGTCTAAATGGCCCAATCGGGACCTTTTTCAGATCTTAGCTCATCACCTGGTCACTAGACAGAACCAAGCTCAAATAATCCCCCAAAAAGTTTTAAAAATTAAAAGAATCAGTAATTATTGAGTGCCTCCAGGGCGAGCAAAACAGAAGTAGGAAAAACATCTTGGCCAAAGGAGCTGAAGCTCTATGGTAAATGAGCTCTATAAAATGATCACAGACAGCCGCAGGGGCCCGTCCACTCTCCTAAGCTCTCTTTCTGTACTCACTGCTGCTCCTTCTCCCATCCCCCTCTGCTCCATGCTGCTGGTCTCCCTGTTGGGTGCCTGTCAACCTCAGGGCACATGCCCTCTGCCCCAAATGCTCATCCCCAGATGTCTAAATGGCCCAATCGGGGCCTCTTTCAGATCTCCGCTCCATCTCACCTTCTGAATGGCCCCACCCTGGCATTCACTTAAAACTGCGCCCTGCCCTCCAGCTCACACTCCCCATCCCACCCCCTGGTCCTTCTTTTTCTTCTCCAGTAACATTTATGACCTTCTAAAACACTGTATCGCTTACTTATTTTCTATGTCTACTCGTTCTTTTTTCCCCGTCACTAGAATGTGAACTTCACAAAGACAGAAATCTTTGTTTTGATCCCTGGGGTATCCTGAGGGCATAGAAGAGAGTCCAGTACACTGTAGGTGTCCCATAAGGATTTGTTGAATATGTAAGAAATGGCCCAAGGAAGCAGAAGGCCATATCAGAGATGATCAGAGAGGAGGGAAGAATGTCTCTTAGAAGCCCTCATCCAATGACAAGAAGTAGCTCCCCTCTCACTGGGCAAAGCTTCTAAGAAACAAAGGGACCAAGGCAGAGAGGTCAGCTTAAGGGCCCTGGCTCTCCCTCTGGGCTGACACCCCCAGGAGAGAAGGACTGGGGGGCTGAAGGAAGCCCAGGAGGGGCTAGTGAAGACATCCCAGCACAATTCTCAGGGGGCAGCTCAGAGAAAGGATCCTCCCCACCCACATGCTTCTTAGGCTCCCCTGGTGCCCAAGGAAGGAGAAAGGGCGGGAGTGAGAAACTCTAAAAAATAATGCAAGTACCCAAGACACTCAGTTAGACCAAAAGCGCCTATTTTAAACTATTTTAAAAAATGAACTACTTTTATTGATTCATAATTTTAAGAGTTTCTCCACCATTAGCAGGAATGAGCATAAAAAATAAAGGAAACTAATTTAATTTTTGGCACACATGAGTTGTAAGGTGTAAAGTCAACCCTGCTGCATTTGTTTGTGTCTGTCTCCACAGCTAGACATTAAGCTCAGGAAGAAAGGCCCCACATCTATTTTGTTCACCGCTGTACTCCTAACATCTAGCACAGTTGACTGGATTGGTGGTTGACTGAAGGAATCAATCATTAAATTCACTCCATATGGGGTCTGTAGTCCAACTGCCTGAATTCAAATCCTTACTCTGCCAGAAAGAGAATGGACTGTGGAATCAACAAGATCGTCTCTTCATCCTGCTGTGGCAGGATCATTTATTGATATACTAATTTGTATTTTGTTGTCATCCTATTTTTTGCTACCCTATTCTAAGCATCTAGACTTTCTTGACTCTGAGCCTCAAGAGAGGTTTATGTCGGAAGACAGAAAGATTGAAAGGAAGGCCAGCCAGCCTGGGAGTAATGAGGATGTATCCTCCACTTTGGTGGTATTCCAAGGAGATGGCAAGTTCTCAGAGAAAGAGTGGACTACACGGCTTAGTGACCACCTGTCTTCAAGGGATCATGATGATCTGGCCGGTGAAGATATCAGTAGCAATGACAGGCCAAAGATTGGGGCACATTTTCCATTTTCTGTGCACCACATAAGATACTTGCACAACTTTGGAGAAGGTGTTAGGGGCCCACTTGACTGAGCATAAATTTCCTCCTGACCCAGCATAGTGGAGGGGGAGGGGGTTGCTTCTGAGTCAGATTTGATTTGATATGAAGAAAGCAAAGACACGTGACTTCCTTGCATACTGGCATTTATGGAGAAAGATTCATATCACTACACTAGTATTTACCAAACTTACACTTCTAGAAATATAGTGACCCAAAAGTTTCTCCAAGGACCTTCTCCGTGAATGATTCCAAATGTCTGCAGGAAGTTGGGCGAAGGGAGTTCTGGATTAAACTTAACCCCTTTCTAATGCCAACACAACATATTCCTGAGAGAAGTCTGGACGGAGCCTGGAAGGTGCTAGCAGTGCCCCTCCAGGCACCCATGGTCAGTGTCTAGGGGTTTGATGGGCCGAGGGTTGGGTTCCTGGGGTGGACTCTGCAGTGAGTAAGGTGAATGCTTCCCAAATAGATCTGCTCTCCAAAGAACTTGGGAAGACATTTTCCAAGGTTGACAGCTTCTTTCGCATTTATTTGTTTTTCAGTCTTTAAGCCTAAACCCTATAATCATGCCCCCATGAAGCTAAGTTTTAGAGTTTAACTGAAAATTGCATTAAAATTTTTTTTTTAAAAAAAGTCACTCTCTGCATAGAAATGAATTTTCCCTTCTTCCTAGGGCTTGAATGGGCATGAAGACATTTTTTTTTTTAAATTATAGAAGTGCTTTATACATGGCCTAAGACCAAACCTAGAAAATATGTTTCCTTTCCCTTCATTAATAATTACTAGAGTCTCATCAGTCTTCTAAAAGATCCTTCCTATCTCCTCTCACCAATCTTTCTCAACATTGTACTGGAAGTTCTAGCTGATGCAATAAGATAAAAGAAAGATACAAATGAAATTTAGATTGAAAAGGAAGAAATAAAGCCATTTTGTTCACAGACAACATGATCATCTATGTAGAAAATCCAAAAGAATCAACACTAAACCTCCTGGAACTAATAAGCAACTATAGCAAGGTAGCAGGATACAAGGTTAACATACAAAAGTCATTTGCTTTCCTATATACCAGCAATGAACAAGTAGAATTTGAAATGAAAAACATAACATCATTTACATTAGCACCCCCCAGAATCAAATACTTAGGTGTAAATCTAACAAAATATGTACAAAATCTATACGAGGAAAACTACAAAACTCTGAGGAACAAAATCAAAGAAGAGCTAAATAAATGGGGAGATATTCCATGTTCATGGATAGGAAGACTCAGTATTGTCAAGATGTCAGTTCTTCCCAACTTGATCTATAGATTCAACACAACTTCAATCAAAACTCCAGCAAGTTATTTTGTAGACATTGACAAAGTGATTCTAAAGTTTATATGAAGAAGCAAAATATCCAGAATAGCCAACATAGTATTGAAGGAGAAAAACAAAGTTGGAGGACTGACACTACCTTACCTCAAGACTTACTATAAAGATACACTAATCAAGACAGTGTGATATTGGTGTAATAGACAAATAGATCAATGAAACAGACTAGAGAACCCAGAAACAGATCCATATAAATATAGACAACTGATCTTTGACAAAGAAGAAAAGGTAATACAATGGAGCAAAGATAGTCTTTTCAACAAATGGTACTAGAACAACTGGACATCCACATGCAAAAGAATGAATCATGCACAGACCTTATACCCTTCACAAGAATTACTTAAAAATGGGTCACAGACTTAAATGCAAAACATAAGACTATAAATCTCCTAGAAGATAACATAGGAGAAAACTTACACGGCCATAAGTATGTTGATGGCTTTTTAGATACAACACAAAGGTACAATCCATGAAAACAATAATTGATAAGTTGGATTTCATTAAAATTAAAAACTTCTGCTCTGTGAAACACAATGTCAAGAGAATAAGAAGAAAAACCACAGACTGGGAGAAAATATTAGGAGGAGACATATCTGATAAAGGACTACTATCCAAAATACACACACAACACTTAAAACTCAACAATTAGAAAACAAACAACCCAATTTAAAAATGGGCTAAAGATCTTAACAGACAGCTCACCAAAGAAGAGAAACAGATGGCAAATAAGCATATGAAAATATGCTCTATATCATATGTCACCAGAGAAATGCAAAACAAAACCACAATGAGATACCACTGTTCATCTGTTTCAATGGCCAAAATCTGGAACACTGATGACAGCAACTGCTGTCAAGGATGTAGAGCAACAGGAACTCTCATCCATTGCTGGTGGGAATGCAAAGTGGTACAGTCTTTTTGGAAAACAGTTTGGTGATTTCTTACAAAACTAAACATACTCTTACCATATGATCCAGCAACCACACTTCTTTGTATTTACCCCAAGGGGCTGAAAACTTATGTCCACACAAAAACCTGAACACAGATGTTTATAGGAGCTTTCTTCATAATTGCCAAAACTTGGAAGCAACTAAGATGTTCTTCAGTAGGTAAATAGATGAGTAAACTGTTATATCCAGACAATAGAATATTATTCAGTGCTAAACAGAAATGAGCTATCAAGCCATGAAAGGACATGGAGGAAACCTACAGGCATAGCACTAAGTCAAAGATGCCAATCTGAAAAGGCTAAGTGCTGTATGGTTCCAACAATGCAACATTCTGGAAAAGGCAAAACTATGCAGACAGTCAAATATCAGTGGTTGCCAGGGGTTTGGCAGGGTGCAGGGCAGGGAAGGATGGATAGACAGAGCACAGAGGATTTTTAGGGCAGTGACAATACTCTGTATGATACTATAATGATGGGTACACATCATTATACATTTGTCCAAACCCACTGAATGTACAACAGCAAGAGTGAATCCTAGTGTAAACTATGGACTTCAGCTGATTATGATGTATGTGTCAATGTACGTTCATTGATTGTAGCAAATTTACCATTCAAGTAGGGGATGTCGATAGTGAGGGAGGCTATGCATGTGTGGGAGCAGGAGGTAGATGAGAAACCTCTGCACCTTCTCCTCAATTTTTCTCTGAACACAGAACTGCTCTAAAAAATAAAATCTTGATTAAAAAAATTAAATGTGGGGCTGGCCTGGTGGCACAGCGGTTAAGTTCACATGTTCTGCTTAGGCAGCCCAGGGTTTGCCAGTTCGGATCCTGGGTGTGGACCTATGCACCACTTGTCAAGCCATGCTGTGGTAGAAGTCTCACATATAAAGTAGAGGAAGAGGGGCTCAGGGCCAGTCTTCCTCAGCAAAAAGAGGAGGATTGGCAGCAGATGTTAGCTCAGGGCTAAACTTCCTCAAAAAAAGAAAAAAATTAAATGCAGCCAATAAAAAATACTTCCTTTTTTTATAAAAAGCTCCTCCTAATATATATGCACCCAACACAGGAGCACCAAAGTATGTAAAGCAACTATTAACAAAACTAAAAGGAGATATCAAACACAATATGATAATAGTAGGGGACCTCAGTGCCCCAATAACACCAATGGATAGATCATCCAAACAGAAAGTCAACAAGGAAATTGTAGAATTAAATGAAAAACTAGACCAGATGGACTTAATAGATATATATAGAACATATATATCTATTAAGAATATAGAACATTCCATCCAAAAACAGCAGGTTACACATTCTTCTCAAGTGTTCATGGAACATTCTCAAGGATAGACCATATGTTGGGAAACAAAGCAAGCCACAACAAATTTAAGAGGACTGAAATAATATCAAGCATCTTTTCCAACCATAATGCTATGAAACTAGAAATCACTTACAAGAATAAACCTGGGAAACGGGCAAAGATGTGGAGATTAAACAACATGCTACTGAACGACCAATGGATCATTGAAGAAATCAAAGGAGAAATCAAATACTATCTGGAGACAAATGAAAATGAAAACACGCCATACCAACTCATTTGGGATGCAGCAAAAGCAGTCCTAAGAGGGAAATTCATTGCAATACAGGCTCACCCCAATAAACAAGAAAAATCTCAAATAAGCAATCTCAAACTACATCTAATAGAATTAGAAACAGAAGAACAAACAAAGCCCAAAGTCAGTAGAAGCTGAGAAATAGTAAAAATTAGAGCAGAAATAAATGAAATCGAAACAAAAAAGACAGTAGAAAGGATCAATGAAACAAAGAACTGGTTCTTCAACAAAATAGACAAACCTTTAGCCAGGCTCACTAAGAAAAAAAGAGAGATGACTCAAATAAATAAAATCAGAAATGAAAGAGGAGAAATCACAACGGATACCACAGAAATACAAAAGATTATAAGAGAAGACTACGAAAAACTATATGCCAACAAATTCGACAACCTAGAAGATGGATAAATTCTTAGACTCTTACAACCTCCCAAAACTGAATCAGGAAGAAACAGAGAATCTGAATGGACCAATCACAAGTAAAGAGATTGAATCAGTAATCAAAAACCTCCCCAAAAGTAAAAGTCCAGGACTAGATGGCTTCTCTGGAGAATTCTACCAAATGTTCAAAGAAGATTTGATACCTATCCTTCTCAAACCATTCCAGAAAACTGAGGAAGATGGAGCACTTCCTAACACAGTCCATGAGGCCAACATCACCCTGATCCCAAAACCAGACAAGGTCAATACAAAGAAGGAAAACTTCAGGCCAATATCACTGTTGAACATAGACACAAAAATCCTCAACAAAATATTGGCAAACTGAATACAGCAATACATTAAAAAGATCATACACCATGATCAAGTGGGATTTATACCAGGGACACAGGGATGGTTCGACATCTGCAAGTCAATCAATGTGATATACCACATTAACAAAATGAGGAAAAAAATAACATGATCATCTCAGTAGATGCAGAGAAAGCATTTGACAAGATCCAACATCTGTTTATGATAAAAAAAAAAAAACACCTCTCATTAAAATAGGTACAGAAGGAAAGTACCTCAACATAATAAAGGCCATATATGACAAACCCACAGCCAACATCATACTCAATGGGGAAAATCTGAAAGCCATCCCTCTGAGAACAGGAGCAAGACAAGGGTGTCTACTTTCACCACTCTTATTCAACACAGTACTGGAGGTTTTGGCCAGAGCAATTAGGCAGGAAAAAGAAATAAAAGGAATCCAAATAGGCAATGAAGAAGTGAAACTCTCGCTGTTTGCAGACAACATGATCTTAAATATAGAAAACCCTAAAAAATCCATCAGAAAGCTTCTAGAAGTAATCAACAATTACAGCAAAGTTGCAGGGTACAAAATCAACTTACATAAATCAGTAGCATTTCTATACTCTAATAACAAACTAACAGAAAGAGAACTCAAGAACACAATCCCGTTCACAATCACAACAAAAAGAATAAAATATCTTGGAATAAATTTAACCAAGGAAGTGAAAGACCTATACAATGAAAACTACAAGACTTTCCTGAAAGAAATTAATGATGACATAAAGAGATGGAAAGATATTCCATGCACATGGATTGGAAGAATAAACATAGTTAAAATGTCCATACTACCTAAAGCAATTTACAGATTCAACTCAATCCCAATCAGAATCTCAATGACATTCTTCATGGAAATAGAACAGAGAATCTTAAAAACCATATGGGGCAACAAAAGACCCCAAATTGCTAAAGCAATCCTGAGAAAAAAGAACAAAGCTGGAGGCATCACAATCCCTGACTTCAAAACATACTACAAAGCTATAATAATCAAAACAGCATGGTACTGGTCCAAAAACAGGCACACAGATCAATGGAACAGAATTGAAAGCCCAAAAATAAAACTACACATCTATGGACAGCTAATCTTCGACAAAGAAGCTAAGAATACACAATGGAGAAAAGAAAGCCTCTTCAACAAATGGTGCTGGGAAAACTGGACAGCCACATGAAAAAGAATGAAAATAGACCATTCTACTCCATCCACAAAAATAAACTCAAAATGGATCAAAGACTTAAAGGTAAGACCTAAACCCATAAGACTTCTGGAAGAAAATATAGGCAGTACACTCTTTGACATCAGTCTTAAAAGGATCTTTTCAGACACCATGTCTTCTCAGACAAGGGAAACGATAGAAAGAATAAACAAATAGGACTTCATCAGACTAAAGAGCTTCTGCAAGGCAAGGGAAAACAGGATTGAAATAAAAACACAACCCACCAACTGGGAAAAAATATTTGCAAATCATATATCTGACAAAGGGTTAATCTCCATAATATATAAAGAACTCACACAACTCAACAACAAAAAATCAAACAACCTGATCAAAAACTGGGTGAGGGATATGAACAGACATTTCTCCAAAGAAGACATACAGGTGGCCAATAGGCACATGAAAAGATGCTCATCATCACTGATCATCAGGGAAATGCAAATCAAAACTACACTAAGATCACCTTACACCCATTAGAATGACTAAAATAACCAAAACAAAAAATAACAAATGTTGGAGAGTTTGTGGAGAAAAAGGAACCTTCATACACTGCTGGTGGGAATGCAAACTGGTGCAGCCACTATGGAAAACAGTATTGAGATTTCTCAAAAAATTAGAAATAGAAATACCATATGACCCAGCTATCCCACTACTGGGTATCTACCCAAACAACTTGAAATCAACAATCTAAAGTAACATGCACCCCTATGTTCATTGCAGCATTATTCACAATAGCCAAGACATGGAAGCAACCTAAGTGCCCATTAACTAACGATTGGATAAAGAAGATACAGTATATGTATACAATGGAATACCACTCAGCCATAAAAAAGGATAAAATCGTCTCATTCACAACAACTTGGATGGACCTTGAGGGTATTATGTCAAGCAAAATAAGCCAGACAGAGCAAGACAATCTCTGCATGACCCCACTCATATGTGGAAGATAAACAGACACGTGGACAAAGGGAAGATTAGTGATTGCAAGGGGACAGGAGGGGTAGAGGGTGGGCACAAAGGGTGAGGTGGTGCACCTGTAATAAGACGGACAAATAATGTACAACCGAAATTTCACAAAGTTGTAAACTATCACAACCTTAATAAAAAATAGAGAAAAAAAGCTCCTCCTCACAAATAGTTTTTTCTTTGCATTTTCCTCACTACATGTGTGTTTGCATATGAAATGCCACCAAATATGAGAACAACCCCTTGACCTATATAGGTGCAGTGAAAGTGATGATTTCTTTCTCACTTTTTTTTCTTTTCTTTCTTTCCTTTATTTATTATTCTTTATTCATAAAGTACTCATTTAATTAACAGAACACTTAAGTTTCAGAATATTGAACAGAGCTACACCTCAAAGGTGCATATGTAACAGGGCACCTGGAATAGGCTGCCTCCTTTCTCCAAAGATATCTATTTGCCTTCTATTGTGTGCATGTGAACTTTCGTTCTGAAACTTGCCTTGGAAAAGGAGAGTTGGGGGGGAGTCATCAGAAGACTGTGCAAACGTTTAGAGCCCCCCAAAGAAGAAGTGGACAATGGAAAGGGTAGTTTGGTGTCTGCTTCCCATCCAGCCCCGGACTGAGTTTGAGGCCCAGTGGTTAGGGAGAGAAGAGGGCAAGAAAGTGGTGGGGCAGTTCAAGAAAAACCTTGTATGACTCTGTACATAGCAAAGTTGTTTGGGGATCCCAGTGACAGGTGGCAGAACCCAGCACCTCTTGGGGACCAAGAGGATTGGAAGCATGGAGCATTTGGAGTCAGCCCCTGGGCAAAAATATTGACACTTCATATGATGCTAAGTGAACATAAAGCTTCTCCAAATGACTTCTGAGCAACAGAGAAGCAGCCCTTTGGAAATCCCAAAAAGTAACTGGTTTGGGGGAAATGTGAGTGGGGTCTATCGAGTCAGCAATCATTTGTATTATATATTTAATAATTATACATTCATATACAATAAGTAAGCAGCATTTATCCAGTGAACTTAAAAGGATGTATAGCAAAAATAATGAGGAGCTATTCTGATGACAAGGAAAGCATTAATAATTTCATTTCAAGAGAAGGAATAAAATCATAGAGGTTTTCCCAACACACAGCAAACCCAGATCAAAACTTAGAAGCCACTTCAGACCCCCTGGCACTCTGTTCCCCGTTTGGCGCATTATTCCACGCCTTCTCTTCTGTTGGACACATTTTCCCCTGATATCTAGAATGGGCTTTCTCATTATAGCCTCCAAAAGAGTGTTTCTGGGGTTCCTATGAAAAAGAAATAAACAAAAAACCTGAGAAAGTACATCCAAAGACATTTGTCGTAGCTTTTTTTTTAATGGCAGAAAACTAGTAACCCTGAATAGTCATGAAGAAGGGAAAATTTTAATACATTGGGTATACAATTAGATCTATAGTCATTAATCATTAATACTGATACATTATACAATTACATATGCAAATTGCAGAGTAACGTATGTAGTTTTAGTAAAACAATGACAAATGTCCTCCCTAGGGCTCCATATATTTGTATGAGAGCAGAGAAAAGCACAGAAAGAATACACATCAAGCTATTAATATAATCGCCAGTGGATGGGCGAAGAAAAAGTGGGAAATTTTAACTTATTATTTTATATATTTTTGTATTGTTTTACTGGTTGCAATGAGTAAACATTATTTTGGTAACCTTTTTGTCTTTAAAAATGCACTCACTTTATCAAAAATGGAGCCACGATGTTGGCTTCTCCAGAACTTAATTGCCACATGAGGCATCCTGAAACTTCACATATCTCTTTAAAATGTTAAGTGTAATTCACACTGCAAATGCATTGCAATGCTACCTGCTTGCGATGAGAACTTAACATGATAAAAGCTTTCTGTTAAAAAATGTCCTTCAGGAAAGTTGCCACTACCGATGAAAGCGTTTGAGACACAACAGGAGAAATACGACTAATGAGAGTCTTACTATGCCTATGCATTTGCTTCCTGAGTGTGTTGGGATTTAGCGTTTCAAGTAGGAGCTAGATTTTGTTTTTGTTTCTTTGAATAACAACTTTTACAGGGAACAAGTAAGGGTAGGTCTAGGGCAAGCTGATATTTTAAAGGAAAGGGAAAAATCGCAGCTATTCAATGTCAAAGCTATGAGTCAAATAACAATGACTAACAGTCATGTTTTTGGCAAGAATTTCTTGAGCGCTTCCAGTATGTCAGGCATTGTGCTTGATGCTCATAGTACTAGAGAGGAATAGAGATACAGCCTTTGCCTTCAAGAAGCTCATCACTGAGTGGAAGAGACACACAAGTCCTTTATTTGTCCTTGGTCAAATAGTGAGGAATAAGGTCAGCTCCCTGGCCAGCTCCCTTTCTCACTCTCCTTGGCAACCATTCCAAATCTCAACCCAACTTCCTTAAGTTCTTTTCAGCTAGCTCCTACCTTCCTCTCTCTCAGCAAATAGCTTACTTTATACTTCACCAAAGAAATGAGTGATCACGGATATAATTCCCTCAAAATCTCACCCCACAATCCACAATCATCTCCACCCACGCATCGTTATTTCTTTTCATCCAGTCTCAGAGATGAAGTCTTATCATCATGCTTAAGGCCAGCCTGCTTCTGGATCTTGATGTTTCGATGACCTGCCAGTCTCCCTCCTACATATTTAATTTGTTCTTCTCTACCAGCTCCTTCTCTTCAGCCTATACATAGGTTTAAGTTTCTTCCATCCTAAAATTATCCAACATAAATCTTATCTTTTTTTTCCAGTTTTTGCCTTACCTTTTTTTTTGCTTTCCTCTATATTAATTGGTATAGGCTAGGTTATCCCACAGCAACAAATAACCCCCAAAATTCAGTGACCTAATATAAAAATATAAAAAATATAAATTTTATATATATATATATATATATATATATATATATAAAAGCTAACTTCTTACTAATGCTTCCTAGGCTTCTTTTACTTGTCCATTGCAGCACAGCCACTCAGGGACACAGGCTGACGGCGGCTCTGCCATCTGGAACATCAACAGTCACCCTGGCAGAGGTTTGGAGAATTATGCACCAGCTCCTAAATGTTTCCAGTCTGTCCAATTTCACCAAGCCAGAGGAAGTCACATGGTTCCAACTTAAAGGAGAGGAATCTAAATTCCAAAGAGGTCAAGTGACTTGCTCACAATCACATTGTAAGTAAGGGATGGAAATCTGTCTCAAACCAGATGGCTTCATGACAAGTCCATTATACTTTCTACAATATTACAGTGAAGAAAATTCATTCCTTTAACAGCTCATCTTATGATGTAAGTTGCAGATTTGAGTATTTTTAATGATTTAACAGCTTTGCCTTAGCCTGAGTGAACCAGGTATGAATTTAAAGTGCCAACTGACAACAGTAGATTAAAAATGATCCCTTCCATTACAGCTCCACACATCTGTGTGGGTCTTGACCTAAAGACATACTTCTGAATGAGGACAAAGTTGCTCTTATTTTCGGTCTAGCCCATTTGTGATTAGATCTTAGCCGTGCTGAGAACAGTAGGGGTAATTGTGAAAGTCTACTTAATTAAATGTTCTCTATAAATGTTTGAAGAAGGAAGAAAGGAAGTGAAGAGTGGAAGAAGATGAAAGGAAGGAGGGAAGAAGCGGGGGAAGGAGGATGGAAGGAAGGAAGAGAAGGAAAGTTTTTATCTAAATCACTGAGACTAAATTAGAGGACAAAATGTCATACTTGGAAACAACCAAACCACATCCCACAAGCTTGAAATAAGAGATTCATTAGTATGCCCAGTTAAGCTATGCTATTTTTAAAGAGCTGCAAGATTAAAGAAAAATTAACAAAAGGTAGCCCATTCATTCAACAACAAGTTGAGAAAGGAATATGTAGCATTTGGCAACATGGAAATCTGTGAAGATCTTGAAGAGAGCAGCTTTGGCAGAATGGTGGAAATGGAAGTGGACTGAAGTCAAGTGAAAAAAGAAAGCTAAGGAGGAACAGCACGCCTAAAAGAACAAAATCTCAAATGAGTGGGACATTCAGGAGTGAGGAGAATAGTTTGGTGATGTTGACCATGTTATGTTGGTGGGGTCTTTTGTTTGTTTTTTGTTGTGTGTGTTGTTTTTTATGGATTTTTTTGGTTTTTTGATGCCATAAAATCAGCATCTGGTCTAACAGTAACAGGAAGTCATGTTCACGATTGTCCACTGAGCAAGTGCATAGAGCTTCTTATGTAATCTGCATCCTATCCCTCTTTCCTGGAAAATTTCCTGGAAAAATCTAGCATCACGGAAATTTGTTTTGGAACTCAAACATGGGAACCAACATGGAATTTTATAGCAACTATTCTCTGTATCTGTAACCCACTAGCACAAGTCATTGTATCTCTGGGGGTGTCAATTTTCTCATGTGAACAAGGTCATCAATATTGGCCTTTTCAGTTCTAACTTTTATTAAATTTACCGGGTTAAATGTTTCTGGTTGGTTGATATCACAGACACCATATACCAGTTGGTAAGCTGCATTTTTTATGTCTAATCAGTTTTGAGTATTTTTTCCCAAAGATACCAATGAAACGAAATGCCTGGAAATGGAGGTTATTTCTCTTCACTGATCTTTTTCTTTTCCTAACCTGGGCTTCTTTTTTCTAACCTAGACTGATCAGAGCTCCATCATTTTCACGTGAACCGGAGTACTTGTAGCATGAAACTGATAGGAAGAGAAATCCAAAATATGTTCTTTCTAGAAAATTATAAAAATATACAACACCGAATCGGCAATGATGAACTTAACCAAGCTGGATCTCACAGAGCTTTTTTTCTAAGCAATACTGGGTTTCTCTGAACTCTCACTAAGGGTATTTGATCTATAGAACAAAGCAGAAGGTGCCGAGACAATTCAGGATTTTATATAATCATGACTTGCTTAAGTCTGTTGGGAAATAAAAGTAAATTGCAAGTGCCAATTCCTATACCCATTGTTGATACAATGGGAACCCATTACCAGACAGATTAAGACAAGGATGATTGAATTTAAGAAAAAGTCACAAACAATTGTTCTCAGATCCTGGCATTATAAATTGAAACAATCTTTCTAATTGTCAATACTTATCAAAAGCCTTTAACATGTTTATATATTTTAATCTAGTAATTTCATTCTGTAATTTTATCCCAAGGGAATAATCATGGCACAGACTAAAATTTAACTTCAAAGATATTCACTGAAAAAACTTGGATAATTGCAAAAATTGGCAACAGTTTTAGTATTAAGCCATAAAGATGCTGATTAAATAGATTTTGATGTATGGAATATTACTTTAAGCCTCCTGGACTTCTCTCCTAAATATCTTTTTTTTCCCCGTTACCTCATCTCTGTCTTTTTGTTCTGCTTTTGGAAAGACTTCCTCAACTTTACCTTCCTACTCTCCTGTTAATTTTGATATTTTATTTCCACAAGCTTGTTTTTATTCTCTGATTATCCCTTTTTAAACAGTGTCCTTGTCTTGTTTCAAAGGTACAATGTCTTCTCATCTCTCCTAGATATTAATTTTGGAGTTAATTTTGTTTTGCTTTATTTTCTTCTGCTCCCTTCATTGTCTCTATTTTGTCTGTGTCTTTTTTCTGTTTATTTGTTTTGTACTCTGGCTGGCACACAAAAGACTTTCCTCACGTAATTGATGATCCTTGGCTGAAAATTCTTATTTAAACACTGATTAGAAGCCCTCTGTGTGTGGAGAGAGAGCTTGACAACTGGTAGATTTCCTTGAAGGGTCATTGGGCGGCACCTGGCCATGTGAGTAAGTTTCTTCCCAGGGGCAGGTCAGATTTCCTTCCAACAGCCTGTTTAGGGGTTTAGGCCAGGCTGCTACTGCCCTGGGAACCAAGTCGGGGGCTCAGAATTTTATCATTAACCTTGATGACTTTTCATTGTTCCCTATTTTTAGTATGATTCCTCACCACCCCTGGTACTCAATGTGCCTGGTGTGCCTGAGTCCACAGACCTCTCCAGAAAGTAAACTTCCCATCTTATGCCCAGGCGGGTGAGGAATACTTGTTTGGATGCATGGGGTAGGGAAGAAGATCTAGGGTCCGCACTCTTTTTGAAGACTTTGAACCAGGCACCTCTACCTTCACCGGATATGACAGCTCTGATTCCATAGGGTATTTGGCAGGAGGAAACAGCTTGCTTTTATTTGGTTTCCCCACTGTGGACTTAGTTTTCAGCCTTTTCTGGTTTGCCAAACAAGTGATTGTTTCAGTCAGCCATTGTTATCTAACAAATGACTCCAAAATTCAGTGGCTTAACACAACAATCATTTACAATTGCTGGTGAGTCTATGAAGCAGACACACGGTTCTCTGCTTTCAGCTGGGCTTAGGCATCTGCAGTCTGGTGCAAGCCTGGAAGGCAATTTTGCCCATCTTGGCTGAGCTCACTCACAACCCTACAGTCTTGACTGAGGCACCAGGGCTGACTCAATTTGGCCCACGTGTTTTCTCATCCTTCATCAGGTCAGCTCAGGATTGTTCATGGCAGAAGCAGAGGTTCCTAGACTCAGAGCAGAAACACATAGGCCTTTTGAGATCTAGTCTGGAACTGGTAAAATTTCACTCTGTCTCTTTCTGTTGGTTGAAGCAAATGACAAGGCCAGCTCACACCCAAGAAACGGGGAAATAGACTCTCCCTCTTGATGGAAGGACCTGCAAGGTCATACCGCAATGGGCGTAGATGAAAGGCCAAAGAAGGAGTGTAGTTATTTTTGCAGTCTACCACAGTTACCTCTAATTGATCAGTTTTTTAATACTCCAGATGTTGACTTCTCCTGCCAGCAGTTGTTTCTGTTCTCACTTTTCATCACCGTGGCTTGTGCCTCCTTCTTCCCTTATTCCTTCCCCCATTCATACAACCGACATTTCCAGATCTACCAGTATTATCAGGCACTGTCCTAGGTGCTGAGATACAGACATAAATAAGATAGTCAAAATCACTGCCCTCCCCTCATGGGGTTTATGTTCTGGTTGAAGGAGATAGACAATAAACAAAATACATAAGTAAATTTTATGGTTTGCCCTAAGGTTATAAATCCCGTGGAGAAACATAGATCAGAGAGGGGGAAAGGAGGTGCTGGGGATGCGCGTTCTTAAATAGGATCCTTGCCGTTCTGTGAGGCTCAGGGAGAAAGCAGAAGTAAACGTATGTGTTCAGTCTGCAAAGTTGAATCTGCAGTTGCCCCAGTGAAATATCACAGATCCATTAAAATTATGTTCTGGGAGACTATTTGACTTCCAGTCAAGATATATTAGAAATCTGTGCTTTAAGGAACCTTCTCCTACTCTCATCACACAGCAAGATAGATAAGAAGAGAAAATAGAGACAGCCTAGTCACATTCAAATAGAACATCATCATCTTGTGGACCATAGACAGAACAGAAACGCAAACCAGGAAGTAGGATGAAGCTACAGATAGTCTGGGATCTGAGCCAGGTTCACCGTCAAATCCAGAGACTGGAGTAGGGTTTCCTGCCCTTAAAAAAGGCTGGAAATGCTTCAGTCAGCCACTTCCTGAGACCATGCCTTACTTATGCCAATACTATCAATGATGATGTGAGAATGTGCCCACTATCAATGATGGCAGGAGAATGCAGATAAAGCCCCAAATGCAGGACCAGGTTGCCCCTGGATTGGTGATAGGATTTACTTTCTCTTTAGCATCACCACATGGCTAGAGCCCAAACCCCCAACCTAAGATCTGATTCTATAGTACGGGTCCCTGGAGTATTGGATGGAGGCAACCACATGATGACTACTGGGGGTGGGTTGGGCCCAGAGAGAGAAACCAAGACCAAGGAATAAAAAGAAAAAGGAAAATTCCAATTTGAGATGAGCCTATATACCAAAATTCTAAAACATATGAGAAAAAACAGGAAAAATAGCTAATAAAATCTACAATCAAGACGTGAAATCAGGGACTGGCCCCATGGCAGAGTGGTTAACTTCCCATGCTCTGCTTCAATGGCCCAGGGTTTCACTGGGTCAGATCCTGGGTATGGACATGGCACCGCTCGTCAGGCCAGGCTGAGGTGGCGTCCCACACAGCACAACTAGAAGGACCCATAACTAAAATATACAACTATATACTGGGGGAATTTGGGGAGAAGAAGAAAAAGAAGAAGATTGGCAACAGTTGTTAGCTCAGGTGTCTATCTTTAAAAAAAAAAAAGAGAGAGAGAGAGAGATAAAATCAATCCAGGAGAAATAAAATTGAATTATAGAAAAATGACTTTAATATAAGTATGTCTATGGTCCTCAAAGAGATAAAAAGAAGTCATAATAACTATAAAAAGAATAAAGAGTTATGAAGGAAAAACAGCTAGAAATGAAATCAGAAGAGATGGATAAGAAAAAGAAAAATTAGAAATAAAATAAATATATAGTCATAGAAATAAGACATCTATAGATGATGTAAATTCTGGGTTGGACAGAGATGAAGACAGAAATATAAATTGGGAGATAGTTGTGGGAAATTTATTCAGAGAACACGAAAAGTAGAAATAAATATTAAAGAGTGATGGAGAGACATAGAGTATGGATTCAGAGGTATCAACTTCTCTCTGATGGGGATTCTGGAATAAGTCCATCAAGCAAACAATACATATTTATTGAGCACCCATTACATGCCGGACACTGTTCTAGGCAGTTGGATACATCAATGAACAAAACAGGGAAAACAGGGGGAAGAAGTCCCTGCCCTCACAGAGCATACATTCTAGCAGGGGGGAGACAAACCAACGGGGTGTCAAGATCCCTCCATGAAATGGGTGGCACACATAGAAGGGGTGAATGCACACGTTCAATGATGCCTTACCCAATATGTTAAAGCACCCCCAGGCTAGCAACAGAAGAAGTCATTACCAGATGCTTGAAAAGAGCAAAGCACAGCGTGGCAGAGAGGTGAGAATTCAAAAGTTCCCACAAACTTAGAAAAAGATTGATTGTTATCGCATGATAATAAGTCACATTTGAGCAAAGACTTGAAAGAGAAGAGTGAATTAGCCATTCATGTATTTGGGAGAATAGGAGTCCAGCAGCCGGAACAGCTTAGGCAAAGGCCCAAAAGCAAGAGAATGCCTGACATGCTCACAAAGACTGGAGGAGCATGAGAGCAGGGGAGGAGGAGGAAATGATGTGAGAGATGGAATTGGAAACCGAATCATGGAGGCCCTCGTAGGCCATGGATTTGGGCTTTGTATGAGTTTGCTAGAGCTGCCATAACACAGTACCACACACAGCGTGCCTTAAACAACAGAAATTTATTTCCTCGTAGTTCTGGAGGTTAGAAGTCCAAGATCAAGGTGTCGGCAGTGTTGGTTTCTTCTGAGATCTCTCTCCTTAGCTTGCAGGTGGCTGCCTTCTTGTTGTGTGTTTCCATGGTCATTACTCAGTCTGTGTGTTATCTGAGTTTCAATCACCTCTTCTTTTAAGGAGACCAGTCATATTGGACTAGGGCCCACCCATATCATCTCATTTTACTTTAATTTTTAAAGTCCCTATCTCCCAATACAGACACACTCTGAGGTCCAGGGGACAGGGAGGTTAGGACTTCAACCTATGAATTTCGTGGGGAGGTGGGGCATAGTTCAGCCCATAACATAAATGTTCTGAATCTAGGGAGCCATCGGACAGTTTTGAACAGAGGAGTGGCATCACTTAACTTATGTTTTAAATGTCCACTCTGGCTGCTGTTTGGAGCTTAGGCTGAAGTGGGATGAAGATGAGACTAGAAGCAAGGAGACAGGTTAGGAGGCTATTTCACTAATTCAGGTGGAAAGTGATGGTGGCCAGGTCCAGAGTGGTAGGACTAGAGGTGTTGAGAAGAGTCAAGATATATTCCCAAGGTAGAGTCAAAGGAATTTCCTGATGAGTCCAATGAGGAATGTGAGACAAAGGTGGCATCAAAGGTGACAGCAAGACTTTCGGGCTGAGCAACTGGAAGAACAGAGCTGCTGTAACTGACACTGGGAAGGCCACAAGAGGAATAACCTTGTGGGGAAAGACAAGAGTTTGATTTGAAGCATATAAAGTTTGAGATGCCTACTAGACACTCAAGAGGCCACGCCAATCAGCTTTGGATAGAGAGGTCTGGAGTTCAGGAAGGGGTTCTGGGTTGGAGATAGAAATGTGAGAGTCATTAGAACATAAGTGGTATTTAAAGTCATAGGACCAGCTGAGATCGCAAGAGACTGACTACAGAAGGGAGAAGAGCCCAAGGGTTCAGCCCTGGATCACGCCAACATCAAGAGTTGGAAGAAAAGAAGGAACCTGCAAAGGAAACTGAGAAGCAGCAGCCTGTGAAGTCCAAAGAAAATGAAGAGAGTTTTGGATCCTAGAAACCAAGTGAAGACAGTTTGTCAAGGAAAAGTAGAAGCCACTGTGTCAAAAGCTACTGAAAGTCAACGTTCAGACCATCGTTAATCTAAGCAAGACCATTTGAGATTGTTCCAAAGCTCTTGAATGTTCTCCTCTATTTATTCACTTCTTTCTCTTTGTGTTTCAGTTTGAGGAGTTTCTACTGGCGTATCTTCAAGCTCACTACTTCCTTCCTCAGCTGTTTGGGATGGGGGAGAGAACATCTCAGTTGGTCTGCTTGATCCTCAGCCTCAGGCAGGCACTGTGTCCCCTGGATCTCCAGGGTAGGGCCATCTCAGTGATCCCACCCCACCGTCAGTTGCGGGTCTGGGACCAGCTCATACTCCCTTCTCCCTCAGGAGTAGGGATTTTTTGAAGTTCCCCTCCCACAATTACACTGGGTTTTGCCAGTGCCCTCAGAGCAGCAGTGCAGTGATTTAGGGGTTTGCTCCACATGAGAAGAGAGAAGCACTATGCCCTTCCCACAGTGGCAGCTGTTCCACACCCCCAGGTCTGCATCAGCAGGGGGGCTTTCTCAGGATTCTCATCCTGCCCCCACTCTTTTTTGTGAGCTCCTGGTGAGGTCCATGGAGAGGAGACCCAACGTGGCTGAGAGCTCCCCTTGTGCCTGTGGCCCCTGGGCTTAAGTGTTTTCTAGCTAGCCCACATTCAGCCTTTAGCAATTTTGTTAAAAATCTTAGCCAGATTCTACTTACCAGTGGGTCTGCCCCTGCGAGCAAGTGCATGAGTCTCATGGCTCCTTGGAGGCACCTGTCTTTCTTTCGATTTGAGCTTAACTGATTGCCTTGTGACCTTAGTGCTCTGATGGGTTCAAGAAAAATTGTGAATTTGCATATTGGCATTTTTTGTGGTTGTGAGAGTGATAATGATGCTCTTTCCAGCTTCCTACATCCTCCACAGAATCCAGAAGTCCCGTTTCATCAATCTTTAACAGCATGACTTCAGGCAAGTCATTTATTCTCTCTGGACCTCAGTCATAGGAACAGTATGCTAGAAAATCCCTCATGTCCGTTCCAGCATGCACGTTGCATGGCTTCAATATACAAAACAGCTTCCAGAGAAGCCTCAGGTTTAGATGTAGCTCATTGCTCCCTCTCACAGCTGCATCACTAACTATATAGAAAGTCATAGGATAGAAGAGAAAGCAAACTCAAATTCCATATAATAATTTCTATCAGCAGTAGATCTAAAATCATAATCTGGCCTGATTTCCCAGATCACCTTCTATTCATTAGCTCCAAGACAGCAAACCAGTTTCAATTCAATGAGTAGCACAGGGTTCTGGAACTCATTTTTCCCTTAGTTAATTGTCATCTCTAATATTTATTTTCTTTCATGCTGAACTTTGTGGCTCCTTTAACACATTCTTGGATGGTTCCACTGCTCTCAAGTTTCCTTCTTCCCATGATCTTTGGCAACTTCAAAAAAGCCTAGAAGTTGTTCCTGCCAGATAGGGTTTGCATCTGCTGGTTCTATTGCTCAGACTGTGGCATGCTTTATCTTGAGTGTGGCTGCTGGAAAGGCATGAAGGCTAAAAGTTCTATGCACCAAATCCACCAACTTCACAGCCTCTCTGAGTCCATCATCACAAGGGGAAGTCTAAAAGGTAGTCTTTGCCTCCCTGCATATTCCAACTTGAACAAAAGGAGTTTTTAAGTCCACAAATCAGTCCAGCCAGAAAACAGCTTCACACAGTTCCCAAACAGTTGACTGTTGCGTGGCAATATACACATGGCACTGATGAATCCTGGGCCTGGCATTTCCTCCAAGTCTCCTACAATTGAGTACTGGATTTTACAGACCAGAGTTGGCTGCTACATAGAAGCCAACATCCTGGGCTCTGGAGAGCTTTGTCTCAAGCCCGTCCAGCTACTCCTTTTCTATTTATTTTTATGTCTTACTCAAGCTTCTTCTCTTTTGTAATTGATGACTTTCTGGGCTTAATGTTTATCCAGAGGAATTAACAGATAACCCAAGACAATGATTTCATTGCTGTGGACTCAAAAACACCGCCATTACACTGGAGAATACAGAATTTTATGGTTTCTCCTTTCTAGATTCCATTCCAACGGAGCGTGAAATCCAACCGTTGCTAGATGGCAGGAAGTTGAGCTGGGCTCAGAGCTGTGGCCAGAGTGACTGCTTGTTGGCAGACTTTTGCTACCTAGAGAAAGAGGGAGCCACACATTTTCCCTTTACAGGGACCTCAGTGAACACAAATTTTATAAAATGCCTTGACACTCAATTGGTTTGGCTTTTCCTCTCAATCAGTCCATTATGTGTGGAAACAATGTTTTCTTTCTTTTGATTTACATAACTTGTTTAAGATTTGTAAATTTCCTGGACCAAAATTTTATGACCTATTTAAACTTTTTATTTCTTTTCTGTGCTGTCTCCACCCCCTCAATGTCCATTCTTCCCTCTTTCCAAATATACATCTGGCAAGCTAAAGATCGTGGCTCTCCAGTGGTGGGGTCCCTGTGACGTTCATAGGAAATGCTTGAGACTAGAAGGGGATCAATGAATCGAGAGACCGATAAACTTCATTTCAACTTAGGATAGGGGTAGCAACCACTTAGTTCAGTCTGATCTAAAACACAGATTAGGGAATGTTCCGCCCTCCCTGTGACCGTTCAACAGTTCCTTGACATGTACTCACGACATGGCCAGAGCGAATGGGAGCAAGAGGATCAGATCTCACACTCCTTTCCCCACAGAAGTGCAGGAAGGGCAGTCACCCACGGGGACGCTCCATCCTGAAACGAGGTGCAGGGTGGAGCCCTTGTTAGGGTGAGGCTGAGAAGACTAAGAAAAGAGGAGAGGGAAGGAGCAAAAGAAAAATAAAAGGGAGAAAGCATTTTTGAGTACTTACTATGTGCCTGACAATGCCATGCATCGACCTTCACCATCGGGAGACAGAGCTGGGCTCCGAAGTCAGGCTGCTTGGCTCAAACCTTGGCACTGCCTCTCATCAGTGGTGACAACTTGGGCAACCACCTAACCCCTTCGTGCCTCAAGTTCCCCACTTACAGGGCTGATGTGAGGATTAAACGAGGTGATACGGGGTAAGAGCCTAGAACAGGGCCTGGTAGAGTAAACAAGCAATACATGCTGGCTATTACTGCTAAATCATCACATTTAGTCAAATAATTTATCACAGAACCAAGAGAGAAAGTGCTTCCTCCAGGACGTGGGCAGGTCATTCATTCACTTATTCAGTAAATATTTATTGGACGTCTTCTATCAGACAGTCTCTGTTCTAGGTGTTAGGGATACAGCAGTGAACTAAACAGACCAAGCTCCTGGTCATAAGCAGCTTTCAATCTAGCACCCTGGAGCCTTGGAGGGGAAAGGCTTATATAGTCCTTTGAAATGAGAGGGTTTTGTGTGAAAGAGAGGGAGGCTGAAGATCTAAGTTTGAGAGTCAACATAAGATGAAAGCATTCAACTATTTATGAAACAGAGTAGTTAAGTAACTTGACCAAGGGCACACAGCTAATAGGTTACTTTTTCAACTACAGCTTTCAGTCACAGCTCCTGATTTGCAAAGAGCCTCCTGAGATGTCTGGAAGCTGGCTTATCTCAGTGGTGATGCCCTGACAGGACCGCCCAGTGATGTCTGTCCTGGAGCTCTCCCTGGTGATGTCCTCATTTTAGTCCCTTAAGACCTGGTTCTTCTGCTTTCCTACTGATGGTGTGAGTCACCCCATATCCTTCCAGTCTCCCCTCCCTGCCTTTTAGGTTAACAAGAATTGGTTTCTGTTACTTATGACCAAAATCTTCATCAACTCAAAAAGTATTCAGGTCTCTCCATGCCTTACAGGAGTGAGGGGTAGACCTGAGATGAAACGAGAGGTAGAAATATGAAGTCTTTATAGGTTTTAGAAAAAATGCTAAACTTATCCAAAGAAAAACAGAAAACCCCTAAATAGCTTTAAGCATGAGTGTATTAGTCAGGATTCTCCAGAGAAGCAGAACCACTAGAAGATAGATAGATAGATAGATAGATAGATAGATAGATAGATAGATAGATGATAGATGGATGGATAGATAGATGACAGATAGATGGATAGATATAGATATATAGATTGATTGATTGATTGATTATAAGGAGTTGACTCACGCATGAAGGTGGGTGAAAAGTCCCCAAATCTGCCAGTCTGCCATCTGCAACCTGGAGACCCAAGAAGCCAGCGGGTAGTTCTAGTCTGAGTCTGAAGGCCTGAGAACCAGGCGCACCAGTGATGTAAGTCCTATTCTAAGGGCAGGAGAAGACTGATATCCCAGCTCAGCAGCTAGGCAGAGAGAGCAAAGCATCTCTTACCAGGCCTTTTTGTCCTATCCAGGCCCTCATTGGATCAGAGGAGGCCCACTCAGATTAGGGAGAGCCATCTACTTTACTCAGTCTATTGATTCAAGGGCTAATCTCATCCAGAAACATCCACATAGACACACCCAGAAATAATGTTGAGCCAAATATCTGGGTACCCTGTGGCCCTGTCAAGTTGACACATGAACTGAACCATCACAATGAGGGAGACACAGAAGATGGTTTCAGAATTTCCCCTTGGAAGTATTTAGTGGTGACAATCTGATTCAAAAGGAGGGTGAGTCTTTGAGTGCAATATGCAGAGCAAACACTCTGTTTATTAAGGTTAGTTCTTTGATACGGCTCTGGGGACGATATCAGGAAGGAGCTAGAGGTCTCCAGAATACACCCATGGTGGCTGTCACAAAGTGCAACTCTCAGGTTGCCTCTGTGGGAACAGTAATTGACCCACAACCCAAAGTGTTATGCTCTGGATCCATGTCCATGTCCACACTGAGGTCACACTTGCCACAGCTGCCCCCGACCAATGACAGAGTATAGCAAGATACTAATGCAGACCACTCCTGAGACATGGGACACCTTGGCAGTTTTGACTCACAGACTCTTCCTCAGCTGGTGGAAGCTTTCGTAGAACTGCACTGCAGTCTGAGCCCCAACCTTCCTTCCTTCCTTCCTACCTTCCTCCCTTCCTTCCTTCCTTCCCTCGCTCCTTCAGGGGGATCAGGCCAGTATCTCTGTGTGGACCTCCTCCCCATCTCTTTCAGCTCCCTCTCCTTTCCCCCCTGTAAATCCCTTGCACACTTAAACCTGTCTTGTCATATGCATCTCAGAGGATGCAAACCAACACAACTCAAAGACATCATCAGGTTGCCATTTTGGAAAGATCTCTCTGGAGGCTGTGTGAGAAAGGATTGAAGGAGTGTCTGAGTGGATCTAGGAAGACCAGGGAAGAGGTAATGTCAATAAGCCAGGCAGGAGTTAGTGGCGGCTTGTACCAGGGTGGTGTCAACCTAGGCTCATATTAAGCACAACAGACACCAGATTTAATGAGGGATTTCAAGTTTCAGATCCCTCCTGCCTGTTTCTGGAGACGGGGCTCTTCATATCCTACCAGACTGTCTCAAGATCTAAAAGAAGGAGAAAGTATATTTGGAGAGCTTCTAGACCTGCAGCTAATCCAACTTAATGTAAACAAGCACTGACTCCATGGAATTTGGGATGGCTTCCCTCAGGTGGTTTTAAAATAGTCTACAATTCAGATCATGTTCATGTTCCCAGCATTACGAGATTTTTTCAATGATAGAGATTATAGCACTGCTATTTGTACCACTATAATCAGAGAGGGGTGAGTGTTTCCACTGCTAACACTGTATTTCCAGAGCTACAAAATTTACAACTTGCTGAAACGCGGCATGCAAAGCTAGCCACGAAAATTTTCTAAATGTCCCTCAAAGACTCCATCACTCTGTTCTTAAAAAGCAAAGACGGAAATGTAAGTAAAACTTAGTTTAGAACTCATTCAACTTAAAATGGTGACTTCTGCTATACAATCAAACTTGGTGACTGAAAATCTTCATGTGAAGAAGCAAGGATTTTCTATAGATATTCCATCAGAGAGTCACTAAAAAAGTACATTTCTTGGACTTCTAGAAACCCCAATTGCTGCTCAATTTGGGATTTCCCAGGAGATCATTAACAAAGGGCCTTTTATACAGGTCTTTATTTTCTTTGGGGCGGGGGGGGAATCCATTTGAAAAGCCATTGCCATCTCTGATTCTTAAAGATAATGAAGTCACTGAATTAATCTCCAAAAAACAGGAAATGGCAAAAATCTTGACACCCAATATTCCATGCTACTACCATTGAGTTATCTCTTATTTGTATCAGAGAGTGGACTTAAGAAAGTGAACCTGCTACTGCAGTCTCCTTTCACATTCAAGAGGCAGCGTCTTAACTGATATTGCTGTAGGTGAATGAGCAGCAAACATATTTTAAAGCTCACTTTCCCCATGAATGGGAAGCCATTCGACTAAAAATTTCAGTGGTGCCTTGGTGACACAGCAAGGGAAATCTCTCCAACTCTAAGGACTAAAGCCAAGGGCTCTGGAGGAAGTTGGAGGGTGGGGCGGGGGCTTCCACCTGCAGGTAGAATAAGTGTTTGTCATTTCCTCAAATTCCTTAAGACCACCCACAGGCATGAAGGATGGAGAAGAAAGCTGAGGAACGGAGACTATCTTCAAAAAGCACTTCCTGGGAGATTTAAGGAAGAATAAGAAAATACTTTGTTGGTTTGTACATCAGCTGACACGGCTTTTGATCATTCAGATGGGACACTTCTGCCTGGAAGGGATCAATCTTTTTTTTGTTCCAAAACCTAACACAAACAGATATAAATCAAAGGAGGTGTTCTTTCAGTAAAGGAAATTCCAGAAAGGACGCCTAGGCTTAATTAAAATATAACCCTTTGTTTCAAGGGCTCGTCTTTCCCTTGCAAGAGGAAATGCATTGTCTGAAGAAGCATGTGCCGGGACTGGTGAGACGGAATTCTTCAACAAGTAAGGATCTGTCTACATTCGGGGCAACATCTTGGGGAAGCCTTGAAGGGAATCGTGCCTGGAGTCCCGTCTGACTTAGCTCATCATCACAGTCCTTCATCACAACATAATGAGTGTTATTACTTCCTCATGTGGCCTGTGGGCTTTGTTAATTAAAGAATGGAAAGGTAAGTAGTACCAACCTTTTGCTTTTAATTAATCAAAAGATGTGTTTTCCATCTTCAACTTGCTGGGCAGCAAGTAAAGTAGTTAGTCTGCCTTCCAATATCCAAACGAGTTGAGTGAAAAAACTCAGCTGCTGGTCTGAGATTGTGTAGACAACACAGCAGATGACCGGCTGTCTTTTTCTTTTGTTTCTAAATTTTAAAATAGTTCCATTGATCAGACTGCTGCCTGCAATAAACAGTATCGAAGAAAAATAAAAAGTTGTCCCATACCATCACATCAATAGAAACGAAAGCTTCTTAAAGAGACGGTCCACATCTTAAACTTTTGTGTGTACTTGTCACAGTACTAGGTAATCGGGAAGCAGTCAACACAAGACAAGAACTGGAACAAACATTTATTGAGTGCTTATTACGCCAAAACTCATGTTCTTTTTGTCATGTTATGCTGCCTTCCTGTTCACTTGACTTACTGAAACTTCTAGCATTAAGGTCATTCCCCCACATTAAAACATTCTCTACACCTGACACAGAAATGTATTACCTGGAAGGAAACACAACAACCCATTAACAAGCATCTCCCCTTAGCAAAGGCAGGACCTCCGAGAAAGAGCAGGGCACTAGAGTATTTCCTTTCGGAGGGAAGTTAGGAAAAGCCTGGAGCCGCAGTGGCAAATCGGTTTTGTGTAGTGTGCCTGCCCCCCACGGTGAGTGTTGGCTGCTGCCTGGAGCTCTGTTCTCAGAAGGAGTCTGGAGGCAGAGAGTCTCAGCTGTGTAGAAAAGAGAACTGCCACCTCCTTGTGCTACCTGCCTTGCAGGTAGCTTGACAGTGGAGAGGGAAGAGCTATGGAGCCCTGCTAGGAAAAGCCACCCTGCTAAGCTACTGAGAGAAATAGAGCGATACAATGAAAATTGTCCCAAATCTTAATAAAATGTAACCTAATTCTTCATAAAAACCCAGATCTCTTAAGTTTATCTCTATAAGAGAAGCTCTCTGGGCACGTGTGGCAGAAGACCAGAAAGCCTCTACTTGTCACTCTTGGTCCAGGTTCACTTTCCCTTTGGGGATGTCTCACAGCATGGCGGCCAGTGAGGAGTCAGGCCACATTCCTGTCCACTGAAGAAAAACCCTGGCTCACAGGTGGACATGCAACCCTTCCCTCAACAGCCTGTAGCACAGCTGAAAAGGGCTGGTTTCCGGGCAGACAACATCTCTGAACGGAGCTGGATCTTAATAAGTATGTAGGGCAGAGACTTAAGACTTTCTGGGTCATGGAACCTTTGGCAGTTTGGTGGAGTCTGTGGAACCCCTTGACACAAAAATGTTTTTAAATGTGTAAAATAAAGGATTACTAAGGAAACCTGTTATATTGAAATATAGTTAGAAAAACAGTAAAATAAAACAAATGTGATCCAGTAATATATGGGTTCTTTATTAATACATTAAATAACAAGACAGCACATTTAAAGTATAGCCAAGCTAAAGTTAAATTTCACTTTTTAATGACATTGCAGCATGAAGGCTGTTGGTCTTAATTAGATTTGGACATTAAACTTTGGGGAAGTCCTTATCTTACCTCCTTCCGCACATTGATAAGGGAATACTAGGAAGCAACATAGATGTCTGGACCACCAGAGTGAGAACACCCGACCTCAGTGTTTGGTGGCTGATTGACTACTAGGCAGAGAGCCACCCAATTGTTAGTGAGCTCTGTCACCTGAACATGTGTCAATAGGAAGACTTTGATCCTGTGAAATCTACCAGCAGATTTTATAACAATCACAATGTCAAAATAGTGAAGAGCATAAATAATATTTAGAGATATCTGAAACTATAATTTGATATCAAAATACCTGTGATTTCTATTGGTGAAAAAGCTATTGATAGCACCTGAACTTCTGAGCTTTGTTGCTGTGGTAGAATTAGTTGCCCAAATTTTTCACCCCTTCTGTAGTCACATTTTTTCTTTGTGACTTTGCAATTCCTCTCAGAAAATGCAGTGTACTTCTCACCCTAGGCTTTGGACTCAGCCATGTGACTTGCTTTGGCCAAAGGAAAACAGGCAGAAGTGACTGTGTCCCACTTCTGAGCCTGGGCCTTAAGAAGCCTCATGTGTTTCTACTGCTATTAGTGCATTCTCCATCACCGTGGAGAGGACCTGCCCAAACCGGCCCACTGGTCCAAGGAGAATGAAAGACATTGGCACAAAATTGCCTTGCCAACATACAAAACCACAGCAAAAGGCAGAATCACCCAGCTAGCCCAGTCTAGATTGGATAACCCACAAATGCATAAGGAAGCCTAACTGAGTTCAGAAGAGTTATTCCAGCTGACCTGCCAATGCATGAGAAATGCATGCTTCTTGTTGTATACCACTGTGTTTTGTGATTGTTTGTTATGTAGTAATAGCTGACCGATATACTATATTTACAATTTAAGGAAATGCTAAATTTGAGTCAGATACCGTGCAATCTATCTAGAGGTTAATAAACATCAAGGTGCAATGTTTTCTAACTCAAGTTCGTGAACTCTTCTAAAGCAGAGACAGGGCACCCATAGCTTAATTTTCAGGCTCTGCTAAGATAACTGAGATTCCAGAAAGGTGTCAAAATAAAATAATGAAGCCTGAGGAAGGTATCAAAATAAGTATAGCAATAACCCTAAAAAAAAAAAAAAGAAAGAACAGTATGGCAACAACAACAACAAAAACCTAATTAAACGTATGTTGTTGATGTTTTATAGTAGATTGAAATTTATTCATAAAATTTTTAAAATTATGATATATGTTGTTACACTTTTGTTAGAAATACAAGTTAAAGAAATTGAACATTAAACAAACTATAAATACTTGTGGCTATTGCTGTCCAAGTTTTAAAATAAAAGCAAACACAAAAACTCTGAGCGTTAAGAATCTGTCACTATTCCTTTTCTCTGAATCTAAGCCCAATTCTTCTCAGTCCTCCTCCTTCTGAACACTGATATGGTGGAGCTGGGGGAGACCTTCCCTCCCTAAGTCAAATACTCACCTCCTTTTCTGTTCCAGGAGGAATGAACAGGAACAACCATTCCTTTTAGTTAAAATCTTACCCCTAGTTCACAAGGATATCACCTCACTCTCATGTCCAAGAAAAGACTCAAAATAGACCACAGCACAGTTTCTAAAGTCTGGGTTACCTGCCTTAAACATCACTGTGTGTGATGACTAGTTTTACGTGTCAACTTGACTGGCTGTGGGGTTCCCAGAGTAAACAGTATTTCTGGGGCTGTCAGGGTATTTCTGGGTGACATCAGCATTTGAATCAGTGGACTCAGTAAAGTAGATTGTCCTCCTCAATGTGGGTGGGCATTAGCCAATTCCTTGAGGACTGGAATAGAACAAAATGTGGAAGATGGAGGAATTCATCCCATTTGCCTCTTTTCTCCTGCCTCACTGATTGAGTTGGGACATCTCATTGCATCTTCTCTGACTCAGACTGGAGTCTACACCATCAGCTACTCTGGTTTTTAGGCCTTCAGACTCAGACTGAGTTACACCACCAGCTTTCCTGGGTCTCCAACTTGCAGACAGCAGATCATAGGACTTAGTTTCCATAACTGTGTGAACCAATTCCTCATAGTATATGTGTATATACATATACAGACATGTATATCCTACCAGTTCTGTCTCTCTGGAGAACCTTGACTAATATACTATGTATGTAGCACCAATTAAATGATCCAGTTAGCCCTATCATAAGATCAACACAGTTCTTTTCATTTCCTTCAGTTTAATTTGATGCAAAGATCAGATTTCCACATGAGCAAATGCTTGAACCAAAAGACATACATGTCCTAAAAGTAATCAACAATTTTCAGGAATAGGACAGCTTAAATTCAAGTTTAGGGCTGCAAATTATGTAACTCTTCAGGGTCCCTCTATAAGTACATTCAATAATATTACCAACAGAAATTTCAACATCTTGCTCAAACTTCCAATGCTCTTACCCAAATAAAAACACTGGAAAAAAAAATAGAAATATCTTCTTCAAAATATCCATGAGGCAGCAAGAAAGTAAGTTACACTTAGGCCAAAAACAAAGTGAAAGCAGGACTCCAGAAAGTTAAGGAGAGCACAGTAGACATCTTTCACCTCAAAAACATTTACCAAATCAGCTGATCTTGAGTATTAGCTGTCAAAGCCCCAGAGGGCATAGGATACAGGAAACAAGTGCTAGAGCCTCCCCAAGCTGGGTCGTATAATGGGAGACCTTGTTCACAAAGCTAGGACCCCAAAGGCCTGCACTGTCAGTATAAGAACAAAACATAGACAGCAAGCCCCACTCCAAAGCACTGACAGGAAAACTGCCTTCAAACATTGATGTTGAGTAAAGGGAAAAAAAGAAAAGAAATTCCCCTTGAGAAACCATCCCTTTGAGCCAGCGCTCATGTATAATTAAGCCCAAATTTATATCCACTAAATAAGCTAAGGAAACTCCAAGTACAGCTTTAGTTGACAGGGGACCAGACTCTCAGTGCCCTGAAGTGTGTGATAGAAACAAATGCAAATCCACATTGAAAGAGCCTCAGAGAATTTTATACTAGAAAAATGGGCAGCTCTCAGTTAAAAAACCAAATAAACAAAACACAAAAAAAGGAACTACAAACAAGAGCCAGAAGAAACCACAAACAGCACGATCAGGTTCTCAATGACTTCAGATACTGGAATCACAATAAGAAATAAGTATATTTAATATATTTCCATAAATAGAAGAGAGTCTGGTTACTGTGATTAAGCAGCCAGCAGATTTTAAAAAGAACGAAACAAAACTTCTGGAGGTAAAAAATATAGTAACTGAAATTAAAAAGTCAATAAATGGTTTCAACAATATATAAGACATAGCTACAGAAAGAATTAATGAATTGGAAAACAGAACTGAAGAAATTATCTAAAATTCAGCCTAAAGAGAAAAGCAATAGGAAAGATGAAAAAGAGATTAAGATACATAGAAGATAGAATAAGAAAACAATTTTCAAAATATTGACAGAAAGATTCCTGTTATTTAGATATGTAGGGAAGATAAAAAATATTCTCAGCCATTCAAGGTCTCAGAAGAATGGTCAGATTAAGATTCACATTGAAAAAAATGTTTTGGATGAACTACTTAAAAAAGATCCAAGAGATACTCTATGAGATACATCAAGTAAAGGTATTTAAATACCACATTTAAGGGGAAAAAATAGGTTATTTTACTGAGGACTTCAAAGAATACACAAATAGTTGATTTAAATTTTACAAATTGTAAAAGGAACTTAAAATTGACAATGAAACAACCACCATACACACCGCAAAGTGCAATATCCCAAATTTTAACATACGAGAGGCCAACATTAGGCCACTCATCAGACAATTGATTGATTCCAGAATAAGTAAATATTATGAATTTTAACTATAAGATAAATTTATAGTATGGTAGATAGATGATAGATAGACAATAGAGAGATATCTTGTTAGAGTTTTTTGTTACTTAAAAACAGTTAAGTCTGGAGAAAAGAAAAAGAAAAAATATATACATGGAATAATCCGTAAGTTTCTAGACAATATTGAAATGATGAGATCAGGGTGGAGAAAGGCAGCAGAGAGTCTTAAGAGCATAATTACACGTAGACTTCTCATCTTGTTGGGGGAAGGGATAGATATTTCCTTTCTTAAGTAAATAGGATTCAAAGGAAACATAGAACAAGTGGAACAAATTGAAATAATCACCAAAGCAATAGAAACAGATCCCATATATCAGTAATTACAATAACTGTAAATAGACTAACTTGCCAGTTCAAAGATAGAAACTGTCAGACTGGAGTGTGTGTGTGTGTGTGTGTGTGTGTGTGTGTGTGTGTGTGTGCGCTGTTTAGAAGAGACATATCTCCATACTAGAAACCTGCTCTGTCCGCTCCATATTATGCATGCAAATACAGGCAATTCTCTTCATCTTCCTATATGTCAATTCTCTCATAATTTGGAAAATAGTGTATCAGGATGCTTCTACCTACAAGTGACAGAACCACCAGCCCCCAAAAGAATTAAAGAAGGAGAATGTTTATAATCGTGCACAAATGTCCAAAGATTGGAAGCACGGTAGTCTGTCTGCTTTGCCCTCCAGCTAGCTCCTCTTACGATCATAAGACAGCGCCCACCCTTTCAAGCATCTCTGTACGCACATCCACGGACAGCAGCAGCTGGAGGCCTGTGTCCTGCGGTCTCTTTTAAAGAATAAAGAAATCTTTCTCAGAATCTTCCTAGCAGCTTTCTCATCCCCTTTTATTGACTAGAATTTTATCTCTTGTTCATGGATAAACAAGCCTTGTCGAGGATAATGAGAAAACAACGACTTATTAGGATTATCCCTGTTGCTCAGGGATGGGGACATGCGAAGGACCTCCGTCATGTGAGGGAGGGAAACACTCAAAAAAGGTGGAGCTCTATCAGCAAGGAAAACAAGGAGAGAAATAGTTGTTTCTCTGTTGCAAATGGGAATAGGAATATCTTTCCCACAGAGTTGATATAAGGATAATATTTGAAAGTTCCTAGAAAGTGTCTGGCCCAAAGAAGGCATTTCAGGAATATTTTTCTTCCTTCCATTTTCCCGTTCTTTCTCTGTTTTCCTCCAGTTACAGTGGGACCTTCTTTTTCTCTCCCCCATTCATTGGTTTAAGGGATTAAGGATACAGTATGTTAACCAGAAGCCTGGGGAAAGTCCCATGGTGCTCACCCTAGTCCTGTGCTGACAAACTGTAGGTTACCCCCAAAAGCCACAAGGCTAATGTCCAACTGCCTTCTGGGCATTCCAGCTGGGAGAATATTTAAACAGCAAAGAAGATCTAATCAGCAGCAGCCTGGTCCTCAGGAGCATTCTTTACACTGCCATCCAATTATTCATCTTGTACAGTCAACTACGGTGCAGGTTTTGATAACTGCAGCTTTTCTGTGTTTCGTCATCCTCATAATTGACACTTAAACATTTTGTAGGTTTGTTGTATGATTAAAGTGACTACACATGAAGTCAGCTCAGAGTTTCAAATTAGAGCCCTGTAATTCTTACGCACACACATAATTTTAAGGAGAGAATGGCATAGTTAACACTGTGAAATAATGATTTAAAATACTAAGTATGGGGGCCAGCCCAGTGGCGCAGCGGTTAAGTTTGCACGTTCTGCTTCTCGGCAGCCCCGGGTTTGCTGGTTTGGATCCCGGGTGCGGACATGGCACTGCTTGGCAAAAGCCATGCTGTGGCAGGCGTCCCACGTATAAAGTAGAGGAAGACGGGCATGGATGTTAGCTCAGGGCCCGTCTTCCTCAGCAAGAAGAGGAAGCTGGGCAGTAGTTAGCTCAGGGTTGATCTTCCTCAAAAAAAAAAAATACTTAGTATATCAAACTACAGCAAAGTAAAGGATCGTATTATTTCCCTTTGCCCGGTGGATTTCTGTAAACTAACTGTACAGGTTTGGGAGGTTGGTTTTACTAACATAATAATAACGAATAATAGTTACTACTTTTTTTTTTAAACATTGACACCTGAGCTAACACCTGTTGCCACTTTTTTTTTTCTGGTTTATCGCCCCCAAATCCCCCCAGTATACATAGTTGTATATTCTAGTTGTGAGTGCCTCTAGTCGTGGCATGTGGGACACCACCTCAACGTGGCCTGATGAGCAGTGCCATGTTGGTACCCAGGATCCGAACCAGCGAAACCCTGGGCCACCGCAGTGGAGCTCGCGAACTTAACCACTCAGCCACACGCCAGCCCATTGCTACTTATTGAAAACTTGCCAGAAGCCAAACACTCTTCAATGTGCTTTAAATTTATTAATTAATTGTAAATTAATTTAATTTAAATGAATTTATTTAGTTGACAGGGAGAAACTGAGACACCAAGATTAAGTAGCTTACTCAAGATCTCAAATGTTAAAGTCAGAATTCAAACCCAAGCAGTCTTACTCCAAAGCCCGCTCTCAACCTGTTCTAATGAAAACCCTATTGTTTAAGACAGCTTGAGTTAAGTTTGCTAATACTTGCAACATAAAGTGAGCTAACTGACGGAGATCTAGCAAAGACACACCCAACCTCTCTTTCCCTTCTCCACTCGCCACGCCTGGAGAAATATTCACTATCTATTGCCCCTGTCATAACCTGCTCTCTCCACGCTTCCTTCCCTTTCCCTGACTCCAGCTCAAGTCGCCATTTTCAGAGCGCATGCATGCACACATGCGCGCGCACGCACACAGGCACTGTCCCACTTTGACCCAACAGCTCCTGCTCAAACTTACCTCACATCTCTTGTACCCTTTGGTCCCACCATCCTCCCTTAGCGTGCAGCCTGGGGGATGAAGCCTCCGAGAATGGCTGGGTCGGATGTGTTACAGGAGATTCACTTTTCAAGAGACAGCTGCTGCAAAGGCAAGCATACTCATCCGAACCTTCCAAACTACAGCTGAGCAGAGTTAACGTTTGGCTGTGTTAATCCTGGGGAGCTGGAAGCCTCGTGTGGGATTCCGTTCCCACCTCCACCGCCACCCTGATGACCGAGCATTACTTCTGCCATTTTTCCAACCTAAAATCTTTCCCTACCTCTTCTCTGTTCATGCTCTTTCTTCACTTCCAAATTGTGGACAATATTTAATTTCTCCAGGAAAATTGAAAAGATGAACCTAAACATTGTACTGCATTAAGGAGTAGGGAAGGAACAGAATTTCAAGAGCCTGTTTGGAGTCTTATAGCACTGAGCAACTGATGTATACAATTATAGGCTATCTCAACTAACAAAATCATTAAACTGGGCCACCTTACCACACACCCCTACCCGCTTACCCACCCCCAGAGCCCGCAACACTATATTACTGCACCGTGCATCACTCACTTCACAATAGCAAGCGTAGGGGAGGAAGACATTTCCTCTACCAGCTGTGGGTTCTTCTGACCGGAGAACAAAATAAATTCATGTGAGACTGAATAACAGGAGAAAATTAAACAAAGCTTTATAACATGTATACATGGGAGAGGCTCAGGCAACCTGAGCAACTCACCAAAATGGCTGAAACCACGACCTTAAATAGCCTCCTCAGCTAAAGACAAAGGAGGATGTTGGCGGTGGAGGAGTCGATCATGGGAGATTACCACACAAGTACAGTAAACAGGATGCAGATTTATGTCCTTGTCTTTGGCATTGATTAAGAGTTTCTAGAGATAAGTTCATCCCCCCTTCTTCCTGGTACAGAGAGGGAGACACCTTTACAGATGGAGATTTCCTTTACAATGTAAATGTCTCTTAACAAAGAGCAAGTAAATTCTACTTTTCAGAGTTGCTTTCCTGTCTGCAATTTATTAAAAGTAACCAGCCCCAAATAATCCTCATGCCAAAGAAACATATCTTGGGGTGGCCAATTCCAGTCCCCCACACAAGTAATGTTCTAAACAGTTCTGGGTGTAGCAATACATTTTTTAAATTAATCATCCCAATACTATGTGAAAGAATAGACTTTCCATCCTTGAAAGACACCACTGAGCCATGGGTATAGGTGAATGAGCTTGGAGTTGCTGGGCAGAACTAAGTTGGTCTACAGAAGAAAGGCCAGTTGTGGGGCAGAGAAAAGGTGCTATAGATCCCCGTATAAAGGAAACCAGAGCAGAAATACTAGGTGATGCCAGGAGGAGGAGCAGAGATGACCACCTATTTGACTTCAGGGTTGGAGAGACCAAAAAAGAGGAAGGTGTAAAGGGACTTTTTGAAGTGAGTGAAATGATTTGGAGTGAAATAACATTGAACTGTGCAATGTCAATTACCCTCATCCCTTACAAAATATTCAGTAAAATTAATATTGCTGGCTTGTGTTTTGATAGTAGAAAATTCTTTAAGATGATTGCAAAGAAGTCTTGATGTTTGCTTCTGAGTCAAAAGAGGGTGAAACAGGGATCCATCTCAGGGACAGACGATGTGTTGGTTATATGTGCAATAATAAAAATGATAACTTTCATCTCTTTGAAGATTAATTTTCCATTCCTCACTCGACGTTCATTTCCTTCTATCTCCACTACACCTTTATTCTCTTTATTTTAGCAACAATCCCACTTAAAGACAATTTATTTATGCGTGCCATTCTTTTCCCCACCCACAAACACATGCATTTGTGCACACCCACACTCAAACGTGATTGTGAGTGACAAATAGAAATGGCAAGCAATAGGATATATTGGAGTATATCAGGAAGCCATTTGGTGTAAACCTAATTCGGCCTGACTGTTTTTTCCAAAAGGGCCTGACATGGCCATCGAGCATGCATTGCATATCTGCTTTAAACATTTCCTATGGTAAGAACAAATGGCCTTAAGATAAAGATGCAACTTCCTCCCACATTGGCATTTCCTTAAGGATAAACATCTTTCCTTAGGCTAGGAACTGATTGCTGCACTCACCTTTGACCACCCAGCTCACCTGTGACCACCCAGCTCGAGACAACAGACCTGCCACCCTGCTGTGTTCACCAAGACAGCAGACCTACCTGCTGCATCCATCAATCGCTATGCTGACAGAGCAGTCTCGTGACTATTGTAAAAGGACATTTCAATCATATGTGAAACATCCTCTCTGGGGGTATATAACCACTCTGTGCACCCCACTTCTTTGGTGCCCTTTCTTCCTTCGGGATGAAGGACCCCGGGCCATTGTCCTCACATTTTAGCTCAGAATAAACTCTCCCAAATTTTCATTTATAGATTGGTTATGGATTATTTTCGTCAACGTGAGCTTCCTAAGGATAAGAAAACTGTTTTCTTAATTTTAGCATGCTGAATCCCCAGCATCTTGCGTAGAACACAGTTGACATTCAAAGTATGTTTACTCAAAAATACAAAAAATAATTTAAAAAGAAAGAAAGAAACAGAATTTGAATACAGCTTTTATCTCTATACAAAGGATTCTCACAACCAGGTGGAAAGATCTCGAATACGCTTTTGTTGCTCATGTTGAATGTAATTACCTGCATTTGTATGATCTCCCATTTAACCATTTGGGGTAAGAAAACACCTTCTATGTTTATAATGCTTTTCAAGACTATAAACACAACAGTCAGTCTGAAATCTTGCAGACCAATTCCAAATAGGACTATAGAATCTCCAGATCAGGAGAAATCATACATTTTACTAAAGCATCGACGAAACAGATTTCAGAATCCAAATCGAATTGTGTGGGAGTGGTAGAGACTGTAAGCTGTCCTCCTGTGTATACTCACCTTCTCTTCATTTTAGTGCGAGAGCTTACCACTGCCACCAGCACCATGCTTAGCAGGGCGCGTAGCCTCTAGTCAGATGCTACAGTCCCCACTTGCCTTGCAGCTAGTTGTGGCCATTTGACCATATCATCACTAGCACAGCATGAGCTGAAGGGAGGCGTGCAACCTCTAGATTATTTTCTTGTAAGGAAAATGCTTGATCCCACTTCCTCTTTTCCCCTTCCTTCTGACTAGAATGAAATGATGTGGAGCAAAGAAGCAACATTCCACCATGAAGACAAGGGAAATATCTCAGAGCAGAGATTTTAACCTATGTTGTGCTGGGGAACTCTTTGGCAATCTGGTCAAACCTATGGAGCCCTTCTCAGAATGTTTATAAATGCATGAAATAAAATACACTTAGTTAAAAAAGAAAATATATTACAATACATCTCAAAATTATGTTAACAAGTTTTAATGTAATAAGTATGTGTTTATTAACCCATTAAATAGCAAGCTCTGGAGGCAGGCCTACTGTTAATGGTGATGTGATGTAATGTTATAAGATATTTGCAACAAATGAATATGATATAAAATTATCTGTAACTTCTATTGGTAAAAAATTCATAAATACTGCTAATATCATTGTTGTGTGTTACCTACATTCAAAATGGAAAGAAATACTAAATATTACTTAGAGGTGAGTGAAAATAAAGATTTCACATCTTCCATCCAAATTCATCAGATTCCCTAAATTCTAACCTTCGTCTCCCAAGGGCCCATGGATCTAAGGTTGAAACTCTTGCTCTGGGGAATGGTGGAGAAATAAGATAAAGGATGATTTCGTGGAGCAGAGCCACCTACTTGCCATGGATTGCCAACCTACCTCGTAACTGTTACATGAAAAAAAAAACAAACTTCCATCTTATTAAAGCGACTGTATCTTAGAGTCTCTCTGTTACAGCAGCTTAGTCTGTACTCAAATATAGTGGAATATGGTAGTCTATAAGAAAATTGTCCTTTATTGAGGCCGGATATCTTGAAGTCTAAAAAATTCAATTTTCTGCTGCTGGGGGAAAATGAGTAAAGAAACCGGGAGGGGTAGAGAGGAGAGGCCCCCAGATCTGCAGGTCGCTCATCACTCAGGTTATGAGTACTTAGTCGCTGGGTCATTTTTACGGTGACGACTCTTCAGTCGATACTACCAGTTTCCTGGGGCCTCTGCAACATACAACCTCAGTTTCAACTCAGAGAAGTCTGGATGCCTCCTGCGTTTGAAGTGGCTGGAACTACATCAAACAACAGCGATAAAGAATGCTTCTGAAAGATTTAGTCTAACTGGCTCCTAGTATTTCTGAGGAAGGATAGAAAAAAAAAAGCTTCCTCCAGCCCTTATTGTGACTGCTCACAAATTTTCCATTTACTATACAAATTTCAATCTCAGCCCATTATATGAAACCAGATTAAGGCAGGAAACACTTGATCTGAACAGTTCTTTGTCATTCTCCAGAAAGGGTTTATACAAAAGAACTGAAGAAACAAGTCAACAAAGTTTTAGTTGTTATTAAAAGATCACCAGAAAACCAGGCATGATAGAATCCTGGAAAGTTTTTCGTCACACTGCTTGGCACACCTCCTTTTCAAGTTGGAGAGGAACAACTGGTTTTGTGTTAAAAGGTTAAAAAAGATTAAAGTCAGAGGCGACAGCAATGTAGAATGTTTTGCAAACACCACATACCATTCTAAGTCAAAGAACACAGAAAAGAAATGTAGGATTTACAAAGTAAACTCCCATTGAATTCAGGCTTTTTCTAGAAGACTAGGAAAAGTTATGTCCTCTTTGTTTTAAGATAGATGCTGAAAACTGAAGGAGACTTACGACACCATATTGATGATATAATAACAACCTCTAATGTTAATCAAGTTTGTATAAAGTGGCCATTATTTCTTCCTTAAATGTTTGGGAGAATTCACCAGTGAAGTCATCTGGACCTGGGATTTTCTTTTGTAGAAAGGTTTTTCACTTTGAATATAATTTCCTTAACAAACATAGGGTTTAGGAATTTTCTATTTCTTTTTTGTCAAATTTGTTAATTTGTGTTTTTCAAGGAGTTTGTTCACTTCATCTATGTCATTGAATTTATTGGCATACATCGACCATAATATTCCCTTGTTATCGTTTAAATGTCTGTAGGTTCTCTAATAATGTCCCTCTTTCACTCCTGACATTGGTAATTTGTGTTTGCTCTCTTTTGTTTTGATCCATATTGTTAAAGGTTTATATATTTTATCAATTGTTTCAATCAACCAACTTTTGGCTTTGTTGACTCTCTTCATTTTTCTATTTCATTGATTTCTGCTCTTTATTATTTTCTTCTTTCCATTTACTTTGTACTTAATTTGCCTTTTCTTTTAGTAGCTCCTTAAGGTGGAAGATGAAAGCATTGATTTTAAACCTTTTTTAATTTTCTAATGCAAGCCTTTAAAGCTATAGATTTCCCTTTAAGCACTATTTTACTGAATCCCACAAATTCTGATGGGTGTTTTCCTTGTAATTCAGTTCAAAATATTTTCTCCTTTTCCTTGTGATTCCTTCTTTAAAGCATATTGTTTAATTTCCCCGTGTTTGGGGATTTTTCTTAATATCTTTTTGTTATTATTTTCTGCTGTATTCCAAGAACGTACTCTGTACAAGTTCTGTCTTTTGAATTCTGTTGAGACTTCTTTTTATGGTCCGGCATGAGTTCGCCCTTGGTAAATATTCGAAGTGCACTTGAAAAGAAGGACTATTCTGCAGTAGCTCCGTGTAGTGTTATGTAAATGCCGGTTAAGTTAATATGGTTGATAAGGTGGTTCAGACTTTCTACAGCCTGTCTAATTTTTTTGTGTTCTTGCTCTACCCAATTCTGAGAGAGGAGTGTATTAAGACCTCCAACTATAATTGTGGCTTTGTCTATTTCTCCTTTCATTTCTATCCATCTTTGCTTCCTATATTTTGAGGTTTGTACACATTTAGAATCATTATCCTCTTGATGATTTTCCCTTTTATCATTATGAAATGTCCTTCTTTCGTTTGGTAATGTCTCTTACCTTAAAGTCTACTTTGTCTGATATTAATGTCAATACATCAGTTGTCTGTCTTCAAGTTCACTGATCTTCACTTCTGCAGGATTCAATCCAATGTTAAGCCCATCTAATGAGTGTTTGGTTCAGACATTGTATTTTTCAGTTCTAGAATTTCCATTTTGTTCTTTTTCAGAGTTTTCCACATCTATTCTGAAATACCCAATATTTTCACCCATTACATCCATCTTTTCCTGTAAATTTTAAAAACATATCTGTAGTAGTTATTTTAAAGTTCTGTCTATTAATTCCAATAACTGAGTAATCTATGGGTCTGTTTCTTTTATATTTTTTAAAGATTTGCACCTGAGCTAACAACTGTTGCCAATCTTTTTTTTCTGCTTTTTCTCCCCAAATCACCCCCCAACATAGCTATATATTTTAGTTGTGGGTCCCTCTAGTTGTGGCATGTGGGACACCACCTCAGCATGGCCTGGCAAGTGGTGCCATGTCTGCACCCAGAATCCAAACCAGCAAAACCCTGGGCTGCCGAAGCAGAGCGTGCGAACTTAACCGCTTGGCCACCGGGCCAGCCCTATGGGTCTGTTTCTATTGACTATCTTTTCTTCGCATTGTAGATCCCATTTTCCTGTTTCTGAGCATGCTTCATAATTCTCTTATTATATTCCAGACATCATGTATAAAGAGAGCAGTGATAACTGAAGTATAATATCTAGTTTTGTTTTCCTGTTTTGCTTCCCAGTAAATACAAGCCCTTTTCTCTGACAGTTACTGTGAGGAGGTGGTCTTTCATATTTCTTTGAGAGTCAAGCTGGAGCTGGATCTGGGTTACAGCATTAATTAGATCGAAATCACCTGTGATTAGCCCAACCCCCAACCTCCTGAGTCATAGCCGTTTTTATGTTTTCAGCAGCTGAGCTGTGAGAAGATTGGCTACAGTTTCAGATATTTTTGGAATATTTTGAATTTTTCTATTCATCTCCAGGCAGGGATCTGGAATCCAAACACCATAGGAATGCATAGGACTAAGAGATTTCTCTCTGTTTACCAGCCCTTCCTCCACTGTTACTTTCTTAATGAAATTCATGGTGGGGGAGGGTCAGAGGACAGGGGAGAATTGCTGATCCCAGTAATTTGTTCTGCATTTGGGGCTTTTCAGACTCTATTTATCCTGACAGCCCCACTTGGTCCAAGGACCAGCTTATTGCCCTTTGACCCTGTAAAGTTCCTCCATCTCTTTGTCAGACCTACCCATAGCCAGATGAGGAAGCTGCCCCAGGTACAGAAGCTGCCTTGCTCTCTGCTCACTTATAAACGATTTTTCTCTCTGGAATTCGGTTAATCAAGGCTTCCTCATGTGAACACCAATGCCATGGTCCCATAGAAAACTATTTTTTTCTAGATTTTTCTTGGTGTTTCAATGGGCAAGAAGGTCTTTTATGTCCTTCTATATTCACTCCAGAATCAGAAATCTCCATAAAGCCTGAGTTTTTAACCATTATATTAAACTGTTTCCCAAAACATGAAAAAATAAAAGATTGGAAAATCAGATTTGTTAAGGACAACAAAGGGAATACAATATATTCACAAGAGAAGGTTGAAGGACTAGTAAATTTAAGGTAAATTAAGAAGTTTGGATAGGTGATATTACTTTAAGCATGAGCAAGAAGTAGTACATGAATTATTTTAATTTTATTATTCAAAAAGTCCTCTTGGCCTACCAAACACACTTCTATCCTGCCATGGTTCCACCCACAGCTTCCCATGGGTCCACACAGTTACTTTCTTTCTGCAGTGTTCTAACCCAGTTTAATAGGTTAACTTGGAGATGGCACTAATCTGCTTTTTCATCTAGAAAAAAATAGTTTTATATAAATTCTACCCTGTTTTCTGAAATTTTTTTTCCAATTAAGATTCTGGGAATAAACTTCAATAAAAGGTTTTGGCATAGTATTAGTGACTGGCAATTTTGACATACAAAAATAACAATTTCATGTCCTTGTGGCCACCTACACTCTTCCAAAGGTGTACTAGTCTGCTAGAGCTGGCATAACAAAACACCACAGATGGTGGTTTAAACCACAGACTCATTTTTTCAGAGATCTGGAGGCTAGAAGTCCAAGATGAAGGTTCCAGCCAATAGAGTTTCTGATGAAGACTCTATTCCTGGCTTGCAGACTGCCACCTTCTCGCTATGTCCTCACTTGGCCTTTCCTCCGTGTGCGTTCATAGGGCGGCTGAGCAAGTTCTCGGGTCTCTTCTTATTAAGGACACTAATCCAATTGAATCAAGACCCCACCCTATGACCTTAGTTACTTAGTTACCTCCTTAAAGGCCCCATCCAAATTCAGCAACACTGAGCGTTCGGGATTCAACATACAAATTTTGGGGGGACACAAACATTTAATCCATAACAAAAAGTACTTGCATATTACAGTGTTTGATTCTTGATGTAATTCCTTTCTCACTTTCTGTCTGTAATATTTCTCTTTCTCTCTTTCATACAAACATCCACATTCACATCTCCATTCAAACACTATTTTATCAAAGATCGCTATCATCAAGATAACTAAAATTTAAAAGCAGAGGCTAACCACATTATAATATATGAAATGTCAAGATGTGGTTTGTCGCATACACTTTCATCTCAGGAAACATAGATTTAAGCTGTTTTAGAAATGACTTGTGGTTCAATTACCATAAAACAGAATTTTGACAGAAAGCTCTTGTTTTTGCCCTAAAGTATACTATGGGTCAGTTCTGTCCAGGGGAAACAAAATCACTAGCCCTCTCCTTCAATGTAATTCATCCTGCTCCTGAAAGATGTGGTCTCACCAAATGTCCCTGGAACAGCCTCCAAATCAACTCTAATCCATTTTAACAAAGCAGTATTTTTGTCAAAACCCCAGGAGAAGTCGTGAAATAAGAAAAATCTGCCTTCAGTGTCACCTGCCTTCCCATCTCGCACTGCTCCCAGCCTGATTTACAGGGTAAGAGTCTAGCAAGAGAGTATGATATGTGGCTAAGAGTGTGGGTTAGAATTCTTGTCACTTATTAAATGTGCGACCTTAGACAAGGTATTTAAGCCTTTAATGCCATAGTTTCCTTATTCATTGATCATATATTTATTGAGCAATAGAATAAGTATATGTCAAAAATTATATGTCAGACACTCTTCTAGGCACTGAAGCTATAACTGTGAAAAGACGTGTGAAGTCCCTCTATCCCAGAGCCCAAAAGGAGATACTAATACGAATTTCAGGAGGTTTTCTTTTTAAGGATTAAATAAGAGCTTCTTAGTTCCAACTGCACATTCGAATCCCTCAGGGAGCTTTTAAAAACCACTCATGCCTATAACCACCTGCCACCCTACGACCAGCTACTTCGGAATCTCTGCAGGGGAGACCTAGACACTGGCATTTTTTTAAAGCTTCCAAGGGGGGCTCATGTGCAACCAGAGTGGGAAACCACTGAATTCCATGAAGTATGGCACAGAGCAAGTCAATAAATTGTAGGATAACCTTTAAAAATTCATGGTGCCATGGAATACTACTCAGCCATAAAAAAGGATAAAATCATCCCATTCACAACAACATGGATGGACCTTGAGAGTATTATGTTAAGTGAAATAAGCCAGATAGAGAAAGACGAACTCTGTATGACTCCACTCATAGGTGGAAGTTAACATTTAGACAAAGAGAACTGATTGGTGGTTACCAGGGAAAGGGGTGTGGGGGGAGGGCACAAAAGGTGAAGTGGTGCACCTGCAACATGACTAACAATAATGTACAACTGAAATTTCACAAGGTTGTAAACTATCATAATCTTAACAAAAAGAAAAAAACTCATGGTACCACAGGATGTAGACAAATTCAAAGTAACAGCATCAGACAGGAAAATAAACCTGAAACTATTACAAATGTTTTACTCAGTCAAAAATACCAAAGAGGGAAAAGATAGCAATAGGAGAAGAGGTCAAAAAGGTCCCAGGTTACAGCCAACTAATATTTGACAGGCGAGCCAAGAATACTCAGTGGAGGAAAACAGTCTTGTCAATAAATGGTGCTGGGAAAATTGGAAATTTATATGCAAAAGAACGAAACTAGATCCCTATCTTATACCACTTGCAAAAATTAACTCAAAATGGATTAAAGACTTAAATGTAAGACCTGAAACCATAAAGCTCCTAGAAGAAGAAAGCATAGGGGAAAATCTCCTTGACATTGTCTTGGCAACAATGTTTTGGATATGACACTTGAAGAACAAGCAACAAAATAAAAACTAAACAAGTGGAATTACATAAAACTAAAAAGCTTCTGCACAGCAAAATAAACTGTCAACAAAGAGAAGAGACAATGTACGGAATGGGAAAAAGTATTTGCAAACCACACAGCTGAGAAGAGGTTAATATACAAAATACATAAGGAACTCATACACTTCAATAGCAAAAAAATATATATATATATATCCAGTTTAAAAATGGCAATGGACCTGAACAGACATTCTTCCAAAGAAGCTATTCAATGGCTAACAGGTACACGAGCAGATGCTCAACATCACTAATCATCAGGGAAATGCAAATCAAAACCACAATGAGACATCACCTCATGCTTGTTAGAATGGCCATTATCAAAAAGACAAGAGATAGCAGGTGGTGGTGAAGATGTGGAGAAAAGGGAACCTTGATGCACTGTTGCTGGGAATGGAATTTGGTA